>NC_132785.1:47336864-47644275 GCF_048418805.1 Vulpes vulpes
AAGTGGTAATAGTTTGTATATATATTATTAAATAAAACATACAATTAAAATTAATTTTATCAGTTTATTTTAAAGACTTTGTTTATTTGCGTGCATATACATGCACACAAGGGAAAGAGAGCACGTGGGCGTGTGCACTAGTTGAGGGGGAAGCAGAGAGGGAGAAGCAGATTCCCTGCTGAGGAGGGAGCCTGACATGGAGCTGTATCCCAGGATCCTGAGATCATGACCTGAGCTGAAAGTAGATGCTTAACTGACTGAGCCACCCAGGCACCCCATTCATCAGTTTATTTTTACTTTTTAAAATACAACTATTAAAAAATTTTAAATTACATTCCTAACACATATTTCTGTTAAACGCTGGCAGACACTGTATATGAGGTCTAGGTAGGTATATCATGGAACTAGAAATTTGTTTGGAAACTCCCTCCCTAATTTCATATTGATTACCCAAAGTTTTGTTGTTAGCCATCAGCAGTTTCTTCTCTGTTCATTTTTTATTGGAACTGAGACTTAAAGAACAATCTTTATTTAAATGACTTCCTAAGTTGTTATCTCCAATCCAGCATCCAACTAAACCAGCAGATCTCCAACCAGGGCCAATGTCTAGTTGCATTTTTAGTTGTCACAATTTAGGGAGTGAGGATACTATGGACATCTAGTGGGTAGAAGCCAAAGGTGGCACTACAGTACGCAGGACAGCCCCACAACTATATAGCTCAAAATGTGAATAATGCTGAAGTTGAGAAACACTGATAAACATTTGTTAATCTGTCTGTTGATATATCATTGATAACCTACCATGTATAATTCACTATGTTAATTTTTCTTCTAAGTAATCTGTACACCCATGGTAGGGCTCGAACTCACAACCCTGAGATCAAGAGTCCCATGCTATACTGACTGAGCCAGTCAGGCGCCCCACTATGCTAAATATTTTGAGGAATTTAAAGTACTTTATCTACAAGAAAGTGACAATATGGTCCTATAATCTAAGAAGATAGATACTGATCCTGCATTCACCATATTTATAAAGATAAAACATTTGTTTGAAACAGAATAATCAATAATGTTATAATAGGATAATGTCGTAAGAACACAGTGAAAAGTAATGAATGAACTATGGATCATTTTTCATCTTTTTGTTTGTTTGTTTCCAAAAGTTGACATGATATTTCTACTTGGGTACCAACACAGCTAAAACTTAACTCATCAGCTTTCCCTAAAACAAACTATTTTTTAAGTATACTATCATTTTAATCTCTTAGTTTAGAAAATTGAGAGATGCTCTTGACTATCTCTGCTGGCTTCTTCATCTTGTGTCAAGATTTTTAAAAATTGCTGTAATTTGCCTGGATGGCTCAGTTGATTAAGTGGCCAGCTCTTGATTTTGGTTCAGGTCCTGAGTTTGAGCCCCACCTCAGTCTCTGTGCTCAGCGAGGAGTCTGCATGAGGATTCTCTCTCTCTCTCTCTCTCTCTCTCTCTCTCTCTCTCCCTTTGCCCCTCACCCCCCACTTGTGTGTGCATGTATATGTGCTCATTCTCTAAAATAAGTAAATAAATCTTTTAAAAGTTTTTCTCTAATTTAGTCAACATAAATAATTTTGCTTTGTTTTCTTCTTTTCCAACTGTGGGGAAAAAATGTTAGGGGGAATATCAGTGCATTAAAAAGTATAAATGTATAATCTGGTCCTAATAAGTAATCTAGTGGAGGAGGTATGTAATCTCTTGAAATGCCAAAAAAAAAAAAAAAAAAAAAGACACATAGGTAGAACTTAAATGGCAGGTAAATAGTAGAGATAAATGTTTAGAAATTCTGAGGAAAATAAGAAAAATATAAAAATACGGCTTCTGTGAGCAATTGGCTGATTATTCTAGTCTTGATTTCTCATAACTCTGTAAGTGAAATAGTTTTCTCCACCTTGTGTTCTAAACAACCCCTAGATGTCATTTTTAGTTTAATTTCCCTCAAACATTTCTTTTATCACGCTATTTCTCCTGCTCCAAAGTCCATAGTGACTTCTTCCCCAAAGTATTAAATACTCAACAGTTTGACCCAACACCACCTTATTTCTCACAGTTCCCCAACATTCAAGGGCCACACTAGTCACGTGAGCCCATTCACACACCCCTGCTTCCATGTGTTTGCTACCTCCACTCCTTTGCTGATACCAATGCAAGCCATCTTTCCAGGCCCATCCAATCTCCTTGAAGCTTTCCTTACCATGTTAGGGCACACTGTTTCTCGTCTTTGAATTAATTTGCATTCATAATAGACAGTACCCAACACCGAATATTCTTATTCTCTGGAAGTTGCATCCATAATCAATGCCATCCAACACTAAATATTCTCAGTCTGTGGGAAGAAAGAAGCCGTGTTGCAGTATCCTTCTAATTCAACTAAAACAGTTCCTAGGAGATACTCAATACTCGCTAGCCTATGTGCTGCTCAAAGAACGAAGAATTGATATCGTGCCTTTGGGGAAATATTACTATGATTCTTCTATGAAAGAGAAAAAAGGTATATGACTGATTCCTTTAAGCAAGCACATCAAATATTCCTTTCACATGAATGTTGCATTTCAATGTAATTAACTTGAAAACTACACACATATTCTAATTTTTAAACTCTGCTGGTCCTCCTTTTTAAGAATTTCTTGGAGAGCCTGTGGCACATTCCTTTAATATATTCAAAATCTTAATTTTGTGAAGGTGAACTTGGGTTTCTAAACTGGTGCTTAGAGTCATGTCAAAGGATTCAGATGGGGGAAACTGGGTGGCATCATAAAGGGTCTAAAAAAGAGATGTGAGTAGAATCAAGTGACTCACCTTTCCTATTGATGTAAGCTATTTCTGAAGGTGGTTTTAGATAAATGCTGGAGTGTTGATTCTCAGAAGGAGGAGCTCCATCCTACTTAGAGAGGCCTCACCAACATCACTAAGTCAAGATTTCTACGGGAATCTTTGTCCACTCTGTTGGCTACTTTGTGCTTCTCTCCAACTTTCCTTCACTGATAAAGCACGCTTTAAGAAAAATGTGTGGTTTACACCTCTCAGAAAAGACTTGCTCTTTATAGAGCAGCAATGATAATTGACTGAATGGATGGGGGTTGACCACTGGGTGCAGCCCTGTTCAGGTTTTTATTGGCAAGTTTCAGGATGTAGTGAGCATTTAGTGAAGCTAAAGGATGGTAAACGATGGTAATCAAGACTTTAAAGGTGGAAGCTCTATTGCAGAAGTGGAGCTACCTTTGCTGGAGATAATGAAACTCTGTGTGTGTCTGTGCATTGGTATGTGTGTTGGTGTGTGTGTTGGTGGGTAGAACAGAAGGACTCAGAAATGGGCCTCAGAGATAAATTGCATACGATATCAAGTACCAACATTTAAACTTCTAGTACTGTGCGTTTTCAGTCCCCATTTGTCAAGCTCCCAGCACGGTTGGCTGCTTTGGCATATAATAATAAATTGGCTTTTACACACTACTAGGCACTTAGTCTTTTTTGAGCATGCCCAAACTTATAGTCTGGTACATAGGTCTCAAACGGAGGGGATCAGATACTTTTATTGTGTAGACATTCCTTATGTCCTTATTATTTCTTTTAAGACTCACAGTGACTTTCTGACGTAAATACAGTTGTCTCATTTCCATAAAAGGGGAAGGTAATCTTGGAGGCTTTTAAGGATTTTGATCAAGGTTAGGCATGTAGTAAGTTCTTGAATGGAGGATAGTCAGGAGCCACTCCAGGCCCCCAAGCCTTCTAGAAGATTCTAAATCCAAATGTATGAGTCTTCCTGAAAAAATCTGCTGATGTACTCGTAGCAGGGTTATATATTTCTGCTGAGTCATTTTCAGAATGATGACCTTCTGCTTTGATGGACTGCCAGGATTCAAAAGTTCTTTGAATTAGGGGCTCCTTTCATCCTGTTGAACATTATCAATCCCGGCCTTGTGATCCTTCCTTGTTTTCTAAGCTCTAAATAAGAGAGAACAATGCAGTCACATTTTGATATTCTGTAGCTTTTCTCTGCTTCGTCATGCCACTAAGCACCTTTTTGTGTGAGAGGCAACATATAAGCTATTTGCTGAGTGCATGAAAATAGGCTTATTTTCCTCCTCTCAATTTGTAAAGCATTTCACATGTAACATCTAATTTTATTTTGCCTTGGCAAAAGAGATGGTGCTGAGGCCAAATATTTCCACAGCAGTGGTTAATCAAGATTACTTCTTTTAAATCATTATTACTTATCTTTTCACTAAATGACAGGCATGAAAGAGAAATGTCTTTAATAACTTACTGATAGGGAAGGCAAGGAAGTAAAACATGCTGTCCTAAACTGGGACTTTGCAAGCTGCTTCAGATCACTCATGGCTGCCTCTGAGATATTCTAGGCTCCCATTCTGAACCTGCTAAGCTGGGAAGATGAAGCCTGGGAATCTGCATAATTTTAAGGAACTGTCTTGTGAACCATTTATATAATTTTTTTTTTATGATTTCCCAGCCAAAGTTCTTGAGATGGAGGTCACTGTACAAAACAATGCCTTACTGTCCTTCTGGCACTCTTCCATGATAGCTGCAATATTCACCTCACTGAGACCCAGGTGACTGTTCTGACAGAGTTAATTAAAGAAAAAGAATTGATTCTTAGGCTACTTGGAGTGCAACTGTCTTTCTGAAGCTGCTGTGGTCTCTGATCAGTCTGAGAACTAACACTGGCAATGATTTTGGGTTATTTTTAATTAGAATTTTTTCATTCATTATCCAAAATTAACATGACTAGATTGCTTCAGAAAATGGAAACATTTAGATTTTGAAGAAAAAAGTGAAATCTTTAATCACTGGGACATTGATACACACTACATTTTTGCATTAGATTTCATCAGGGAAATAAAAAATAAAAAACCTAATGAGGCTTTGCAGCCAGATTTGGTTGCTGTGCAAAGCCAGTAGGTGAAGTGGTGTAGGGCAAAACAAAATGTTCTCAAATAGGGCATTCTATTAGGTAAAGAGATTCTATTAGGTAAAGAGATTTTGGCTTTGCAGAAACATAAATAGCCTGACCCATTTGGTTAAGTATGACATTAACAAAATGGCTGTTGTCTAGGGTGAAGCAATGAGACTGATGTGCACTAACACTTGAATATTCAAAACACAGAAAAAGGCATGCATACCAGTGCACTTTATCTTCACTGTAAATCAACACCAGGGATTCTCAATCTGTGCCCTCTTGACATTTGGGGCTGGAATATTCTTTGCTGTGAGGAGCCGTTTTGTGCATTAGGATGTTCAGCTGCATTTCTGGCCTCCGCCCAATAGATGGCAGTAGGTAGATCTACAGTTGCCATCACCAAAATCTTCTCCAGACATTCCCACGTATCCTCAGGAGCAACATCACTCACAGTTGAGAACCATTGATCTACATGCATGAGTTTCTTTAATTTTAACTTCTGCAGTCACACACACACAAAATTAAATTGAAGGAACTCTTTAAGATATACTTTTTAAATAACTCAAAATAAATTCATTTAAATATTTGAAAAACACTCCAAAACTATATCAAGATCAAAGATGTAGGAGAAGGGTGAAACATTCTGATTTTGTTTATATGGAGCAACCTTCGTTATGAGGTGATATGGATTTATATCAGTGGTAAATGAAGACTTAAACTGTTAAGATTTGCAGCAAGATTAATTTAGGCAGCCCAGAGTTCCTACCACCCAAGCAACAGGACAGGCTTTTGAGATGCAAAATAGACTCTGATATTATCAGAAGAACATGCAATCTCCCTATTTTAAATGTGTTCTTTTGTAATTCAAATGTAGGAATCTCAGAAAACATTTTGGGTCATCCTGAGCTTAACCTCTGAGTATATACATGAGTCTTTGGCAGGGCGTATCTCCTTATCCATTCTCCCTCTGTTCCCCAAATCCATGGAACAAGGGACTTGACGCATGCCATGTCTCACTCCCTGTCAGTTAAGTAGCACAGAAACGGTGACTTATGTAGGTCCCAAGGCCTCAAGTGGTGGCCAAGTTATAAACTTCAGGGAGAATAAGATCTTGGGGGACTATAGGACAAGAGGCCCTGAGGAATGGAAATCTGTAAGTACCAAGGCCTCCCACTGGTAAAACCTCTTGAGGAATATTCTTCAAAACATTTTTTTATTATTATGTAGGTAATAAAAGCCCATTTTAGGATCTCCAAGGATTTTTTTAAAGTATAAGACAATCCAATTATCTTGCTCTTCTGTGTACTGTTACCATCTATGTAGTATAAATACCAAAAATTACCAAATTTGCTAATTTTTAACTTTTATAAAATGGAATCAATGATATATAATTTTTTTTTACAATTTTTGTTTTTAATCCACATTGTTTTTTAAAATTTATTTATTTGAGAGAGAGAAAGATAGAGCATGAGCAATTAAGGGGAATGGTAAGGGGAGAGAGAGGAAGAGAGAGATCTCAAACAAACTCCCCACTGAGCATGGAGCCCGATTCAGGGCTCTATCCCACAGCCATGAGGTCATGACCTGAGCCAAAACCAAGAGTCAGACACCCAACCAACTGAGCCACCCAGGTGCACCCACATTAAATTTTAGGATCCATCTATGTTGATGCTTGTAACTGTAATTTGTTTTTACTGTTTTTTAATATTCTACTGTAAGAAGATATCACATTTATTTATTCATTCTTCTGTTGATTTTAGTTTGTGGTTCTGCTACCTTTTACAGATAAGGCATTTATGACTATTTTTATGTGTCCCTGTTGAAAGTGTTCATGAGTTGTCCTTACCTCTCATATGTGAGGGTGAAAATCCTGGACTTAGGGGATGTACATTTCCAAATGTCTAGATATTGCCAGATTGTTTTCCAGATTGTTTGTACCATTAAACTCTTGCTTGCTCACCATCTCACCAACACTTGGAATTGGGTATTTTAATATTTGCCAATGTGATAGTATGAAAAAGTAGTCCATTGTGGTTTTAATTTACATTTCCATGATTATTAGAAAGCTTAAAATCTTTCCATATTTTAATTGGATATATATGTTTTCCTCTGGTAATTTTTTTAGTCCACTTTATGTTTCATTATTTGCTTTTTTTCTTATCGATTCATGTGTACATTTTTTTTAAGATTCTGGATATAAATTCTTTCTCCAGTTATGTAAATGTGTGTGTGTGTGTGTGCCAGTTAGTAATTTGTTTTACTATTCTGTAGAGTGTTCTGATGAACAATAGTCCTTAATTCTAATGCAGTCAATTTTACACATATTTTCTTTATGTTTTGTGTTTTATTACCTGTTTTGAGAAAGTTTTGAAGTTTTGCCTTTTACTTACAGTTCCTTAAACCTCCTTAAGGTGATTTCTATGAATGGTATGAGATTCGCAACCAATTCCATTTTTTCCATATGGATGCCTAATTGCCTGGTGTCATTTATGGAAATATTTATTTTTTCTATGGTGATCAATTTTCAAATGGACGGCTTTAGAAGCTGGAAAAGCATGTCCTCCCATAGTCAGATGGCAAAAGGTATCCCATTTGGATGAGCTGATTAGCAAACACATTTTTCTAAGCATATCTATTAGAACAAGATGTCCCTTCCTCCCAGAAGATGGTGCCTTGACAGGCACATGGCCTGTTCTTTCTTGGGCTGGTCTTCAGTTCCACTTGAGCTAGTTGCCCTCTAGGAAGCTACCCTGTTCTATTGCGTTGGTCAGTGTGTCTATCTCCATACAGTACTGCATTATCTTAATTATTATAGCTTTGTAATAAGTCTTAATATTTGAGGGGGCAGTTCTCCCCATTTGTTCTTCAGTTGTTGCAGCTTCTCTTGACTCTTTTATTTCCATATAGAGGTTTGAATAAGATTATCAAGCTTAATGAAAAAAAATCCTATTTGTGATTTGGGTTGGAATGACCTTGATTTCATATACCAACATGGGAAGAATTTAAATCTTTTCATTATTAAATCTTCTTACCCATGAATACAGATGTGTCTTCATTCTTTAAATTCAGTTTCAGTTTCTTTTTTTTTTCCTTACTGATCTTTATTTTGTCTTTTCTAAGATTCTTGGTAATTTTGCTCTTAAATTTTGTTAAATTATTGTAATTTCATTTCCTAATCCTTGGTTGCTAATGTATAGAAATATTTTTTTGCTCTTCATATTGATTTGGTATTTGGTAAATTTGCTAAACTCTTATTCTAATTATTCATGTATAATTTTGGCGGGGGTTCTTTATGGACAGTCTTACTATCTGCAGATTACTATAGATTTGTTCTTTCCTTCCCAATTCTTATGATTCATTTTATTTTGTGTTCTTACTGTACTAACTAGTTATTGCAGACACTGACTAGCTCTCCATTGAACCTGCTTTACGTTTCTTCCTGGGAACCCACAGCTGAACTACATTTCTCAGCGCCCATTGTGATTAGGAGGTCCATATGAGAAAATTCTAGCTAAGATAATGTGAGCAGAAGGAAAGCATGCTCATTAAAGAGCTGCCCATTAAAACCTCCCAGGCATGATACTCTTGTTTGTTCCCCTTCTGCTAACTTGATACACATGAATGTGTCAACTATCAAAGCTATGTATTAAATATGGAAGAAACCAGGATGTGAAAGGAGCCTTAGTCCCTAAGTCAACACTAAGAGATGAGCAATCCACCAATCTAGAACGCCTAAGTAGTACTTTATTTGAACAAGATAAAAGTTTCTACTGTATCTTCTCTACCATACATTTTGGAGGGTTTGGTTTGGTTTGGTTTTAATTCTAATTTTACCTGTGGTTATATACTAGAATTCTAGTATGGAATAAATTGGGAGAGGTGATAATGAGCACCCCTGTTGTCTGACTTTAAAAAGAAAACTTTTAAAGTTTTACCACAGAATTGAATGTTCACCATAGGATTTTGTTTTCCTAAATTTGCTAAATGTTTGTACATGAATTGTAGATTTTTGTCAGTGCTTTTTCTGAATACATGTGGATGCCTAGTCTCTTTTCTACATTTAACTCTTTAAGACATTTGGAATTTGTTTTGGCTGATGCTTTTATATAAAGATCCAAATTTATCTTTCCCTTACCAGCTACCTGTAGGAATAAGGATTAGATTTAACTGCATACAACAGGGAATCCAAAATAGTTATGACTCGAACAAGGTAGAACTTGATTTCCTCACCATTCAAAAAGTGTTCAGAGGTAGATAGTACAGCCCCCTATGGTGGCTTCCTCATCACTGGGAATACTGGTTTCTTGTACCATTCTGTTTTACTATTCTAGCACATGACTTCCAGCTTGAAGGTCCCCTTATTGCTTACATAGATACTGAACTTCAGACATGGCTTCCATACTCCAGCAGAGAAAAGAAGGTAGGGATTTGGTTGGGGAGGAGGGCTGAGGCAGCTCTGTTCAACTGTCTTCCTCAAAATGCCATACAGCATTTCCACTCATATGTCATTGGGTAGGATTACTCTTGAGGCCCGTCACTGGACATAAACAAAGCTGGGAAATATAAGCTGATAGTGAGACACATAACCACTCCTGACAAATTCAATCTTTGCCACCAAGGAAGAATGGAAGACTAAAAGTTGGGTAGCAACTAGTGACATCTGCCACACTAACTAAATTTCCTAATTTTAACAATGGATGAATAATACCTTCCCTATTGTCTTTTAAAGCTTTCTTTATTCATTTACATTTTATATATAATGAATTTCTAAGGTGCTCTTCTATTTCATCAATCTATCTGTATATTTTTCAGAAGTTGCATTTTGACTTATTATTATTTATTCTATGCTTTTCCCTTTTTTGGGGGGGTTGGTGGTGGTAGTCCTTCATCATCAATTTCCTTTTTCAATATTTTTCTTGGCTATTTTCACCTGTGGATTTTTCTATATACTCTAGGATTATTTTGATAAGTTGTAAAGAAAACTCTTAGATTTCAGCATTGGATTTTGGTAAAAGTCATCAAATCATTATAAAATTACATCTTCCCATCCAAAAATAGAGTAGGTTTCTACATTTATTTAAGTCTTAGTATTATATGTACATGAAGGTCTTATATAATTTTGATGTAACATTATTTCTACATATGCTATGGGTTTTTTTGATATTATGAAGGGTTTTATTTCTTATATTTTAAATAATTTGTGATATATCTAAAAAAATCTGCATTTTTAGACATTTGCTTCATATCCATTCATTTTACTGTCCTCCATGATTTATTTTGGATGATTTGTATATTCTTCAAGTAATTATAATTTTTCTTCTTTCTCAATAATTATTTAAGTTTCATGAATTAATGTGTTGGCCATATCCTCCAGAACACTGTTAATTAATCATGATGCTAGTGTGCTCATTATTCATGGACCTGATTTTAGTAGTAATAGGTCTAGTTTGTCCTCTTACATATGCTTGTTATTTTGAGGTGAACATTCTTTATATTTTTGAGAAATATCTTTCCAGTCCTCTTTTTAAAAAATGTTATTTATTTATTTTTAGTAATCTCTACACGCAACATGGAGCTCGAATTCACGATCCTGAGATCAAGAGTTGCATACTCTCCTGACTGAGTCACATAGGCACCCTCCTTTTGTATATTTTTAAGAAGGAATGGTCATTGAGCTTTATTGAATGCCTTTTACGTGTTTACTGTTTTTTAAAATGACAATATAATGGGCTATACTATGGAATCATATAGATCTTATCTTAAACTATGATGACATCTTTGGTTGTAATGAATTATTAGTCTGCTAATTTTAAATTTTAATTTTCTAGCTTTTTGTGGGACTTTGTAGGAGCTTTTGAACTATCAGTAAATTTTGACCAATAGTTCTATTTGTGTGAGAGAGATTGGAGGGAGAGAAGGATGGAGAGGGAGATATGTCAGGAGTTTTTAACAGATTATTCTGGCTTCATAAGATGAATTGGGTAAGATTCTATATTTTTCTTTTTTAAATTTTATTTATTTATTCATGAGAGACACAGAGAGAGGCGGAGACAGAGGCAGAGGGAGAAGCAGGCTCCCCGTAGGGAGCCTGATGTGGGACTAAACTCCAGGACTTCAGATTCATGAACTGAGCCGAAGGCAGACACTCAACCAATGAGCCACCCAGGTGCCTCATATTCTATATTTTTCTATCTGTAAGAGTTTATGGAAAAATAGGAATTGAATCATTAAGGACTTGAAAGAATTCACCAAAAAATATTTAGGCCCAAAAACTGTGTTGGGAGGTAATGCTTGTATAACATTTGTTTTAAAGATTTTATTTATTTATTCATGAGAGACACAGAGAGAGAGAGAGAGACAGAGACACAGGCAGAGGGAGAAGCAGGCTCCATGCAGGGAGCCTGATGTGGGACTCGATCCCCGGTCTCCAGGATCATCATCATCCAAAGCAAAGCTGAAGGCAGGTGCTAAAATGCTGAGCCACCCAGGGATCCCCTAGTATAACATTTTTAAGGCCTTCAGGGCAATTGAACTGTTTAGGACTTCTCCACATTGTGATAAAAATTTCTGGATCACGAAGATCTAGGAATGCATCTCAGAAAGCAAAAAAGGGAGCCACGTAGCCCTATCTGTGTGCTTTGTCTCTCCAGAGGCTTGTTTCCAGCTTGGAGAACAGACATCTTCCCTTGCCCTTGGTCCAGCCTGGGTGAGGATCCAGAGGCTTTGTAAGGAGGGAAATGACTGGCAGGAACCCAACTACCACCCAAAGTCTCCTGCACTCAGCAACTGGGAGTGTGTCTGTGGGACAGCCGCAGTTAAATTCAGGGGCAGTGGAGAAGCAGGCCTCACCTGGGTAGCCTCAACAATGAGAATGGCCCTGATATGGGGGCAGCCCTGCTCCCCTGCGCTGGGACATCATTAATAGATTCCAGTTGCTGCCTCTGCCAGAACTCTGGTCTCCCCTGCCCTTCCTATCCTATCCCCCTTCTCTCCTCCAGTTAGGAGCAGACTGAGCCTCCAATCTTTCAGAAACATCAACAAATGGGCATCTCAGAACCGAGCAGAGAAAACAGCAGACTTCCATGTGACCAGTGTCACAGACCGACTTCTCTCAATCAACTCTCCTTCACATCTGGGATTAATCAGCCCAAAGAGAAGTCTTCTGTTTTCTAACTGAAAAACTGTTCAAAGTGCTTGCTGCTGTGAGGAGGCTAAATCCCATCTTTCTCTGGTGTTCCCCAGATGTGTTACAGGTGTGACACTCCTCCCTCCAGCTCTGTGAGAAGGCCTGGGCTAGGTGGACTCTTTCTTCCACACTACTGGCCCTGAGCAGCCTCATCCACTCTCCCACTGTGTCACCCAGACAGTAGTGTGGGACATGCATGGTGGTCTGAACAGGCTTGCAAGAACAGATGGCCAGCATGTTGGCAGATTGGCCTGTATCATTAATAATTATTTTTAGCCATTATTAGTTCTTAGTTAGATGTATCCTTAGGTGGGAAGAGAAAGGAAGCACCATATTTCCAGGCTCTGCACACCTTAACAGCAGTCCTATTCCCCGGGAATCCTGGGATTTCTCCCAAATTATAAAAAAGATGAAAAGGGGGAGTGCATAGTAGTAGTAATAGTGGAAGGAATAGTGGGAGTAATAGTAGTAAGTAGGAGGGGCGGAGGTGGCAGTGATAGCAGGAGTAGTCATCATATTTCCAAGGCAAAGAGTTGGATGGAATGAAATGTCTAATCTGATACTTTTCATATGTGGGGTCAGGGGGCCGTAGCTGGAAGCAATCAGCTGCTAAGAAAGAACTTCTTTAAAATCTTGTGCTTTATCCTTAAAACCCATGCAAATTTACTTGCTACTTCGTAATATGTCAGTCCCCTCTTCCTCATCCCCTCCCTGCAAAATAAAAACTAGCGGAGTTATAAATGTGTTCCTGGAACATGGGTCACGTTCCTCCTGGGGGTTCATCCCGGGGCTTTAAGAACCCCCTGCCTCACCCGCTCACTTGCGAGCACCCTGGGAGTTGCTGCACAGTCCTGTGCAATTTCTTGACTGCTCCTGAGGCGATGAAATGAAACCCAAGCCACAGAAGTTCCATGTTAATAGGGAAAACAGTGGATGGGACCAAAAAAAATACCCAGCCAAACAAAAGACCAGACTGAAACAGTTAATTTTTTTTTTTTTTAAGGGCAAAAGAGTAGGAGTTTTCTCTAAGCTGGGATGACAGCGTTCGGGGCCCGCAGCTGGACCTCCCAGTATCTCCCGGTAATTCCAGAACGCCTGGGAATCTTGTTCTCACAGCATTGCAGGCTGTCAGTGGTCCATCACTGCTGATCATACTCACATTCAATTACGCCTGGCATGTGCTCTCAGTCTGGAAACTCTGCCAGATACTGTCTCCAACTGCAACTTGGCCGCCTCTTAAAGAGGTTTGATCAGTGTCTGATCGGTATTTTATCTTCAGTTCAGGGGTGAACATGGTTTGGGCCTCCTTAGATTGTGTGTGGCACCGTGTGGCCGTGAGACAGGAAGAGCTCTCCAGGCGCCGGGTTCGGAGCGGGGAGCTCCGGGAAAGGCACTAAGGCATTTTTGGCACTAGATCTGACTTTCTTAGCTGGGAATATAATAATCGGGCTGAACCCTGACTTTCTGGTGGCCGCCCTGATTCCCTAATGACTTACCTTTCCTAATGCCTTCCTGCCAACGCGTGGAAGGTACCAGGAGCCCGGGAAGAGAAGTTTGGTCCATTTCTTTTTATTGGCTTGCTTTTGGTTCTGTTTTATTGCTTAAAAAAAAAAAATTGTTTCTAGAGAACTCTCCTAATTTGGACAGATAGCTCAGGTTGTCATCCATAAAATAAGGGAAATGGGATCATATAATCTCTAGGGTGTCTTCCAGCTTTTGTATTTTTGGGTTTTGGATTTTTCTGTCAAATTGTTTGAGAGGCAGAGATGCTTCCTGGCCCCGCGTGGAAAAGGAGATCCTTAAAATATTTTACAACCTGAAGATTCCAGTGAACTAGAAGAATGTCATAAATCAGTATCCAAACTAGACTAGACTGAGACATCCATCCCTGTCAGACCAGTAAAGAAGCTCCCAGGTCTGATGCAGAGCAAAAGTAACAAAGCAACACAAACAGAATATGGGACAGGAGGAAACTTCTGGAAGTGATGGATACATGTACGGCATTGATCGTCATGATGGCTTCCCAGGCATATACTTACCGCCAAACACATCAGGTTGCATACGTTAAATATCTAAAGCTTTTTGTGCATTGATCGTACCTCAGTAAAAAAGTTTTTTAAAAAACACTAAAAGTAAGTGGTCCCACCAGCTTCTTCAATGGGACCTCAGGGACCTTCCCTGGAGAATATATGAATGTTTCTCCCCGACTCTGGTGGGCATTAGATGAACCAGCTTAGTTTGTAGTATTCCTTTCTCTGCAACATAAACTGTGCATGTTGGACAGACAAGGCTCATTCTTTGGTACATTTCACCAACGGTCAGATTTGAAAAGCTTGAAGGCTTGATTAGAAAACATGACTCTCTAACCCTCTGACGTAATTTGGGGGAGGGCACAGGCCAGGTAGGCTCTGGAGAATATAGCAGGAGACCTGGCATGCTTGGGACTGCAGAGCAGGGGTGCCAGTTGTCTCCCGTAATTATGCTTGATGAGAAATGCATGGCCCCCTGGGGAGAGATGACCCCATAGTCCATTTCTATGCAACAAGAGCAACTAGTAACAAAGGCTTGTATTCAGAATGTGAGAGCTGAAAGGGAACTCAGAGTTTACCTCATTCAACCCCTTGTTCGGAAAATGAAGAGCACCAAGACCCAACACGACTGGGAAATTATTTGGTCCAGCTCCCACAGCTAATTAAGGGCACATCCAGGTGTGGGAACTTGGTATCCCAAAGTCAGAAAGGCCCTGATTCTAAACAGTTAAGCTTTTTTTTTTTTTTTAATTTTTATTTATTTATGATAGTCACAGAGAGAGAGAGAGAGAGAGAGAGGCAGAGACACAGGCAGAGGGAGAAGCAGGCTCCATGCACCGGGAGCCCGACGTGGGATTCGATCTCGGGTCTCCAGGATCGCGCCCTGGGCCAAAGGCAGGCGCCAAACCGCTGCGCCACCCAGGGATCCCAACAGTTAAGCTTTTTAAGCAGGTAAGCTTCTCACTGTAATGTACCCAGTCTCAGGTTCCTCATCTACAGCAAAGCGGGAGCAATCCCTCCTGCTTTTTAGGGGTTCTAAGAAGCGCAGACTGCATTCACCCACGTTGCTGGGCGCCTTCCACCTGGGAGGGCACTTGCTATTTCCAGGCCCTCCCGTCCTCTTATCGCAGGTTTTATGGAAGCGCCATGCAGTCAGTGATTTCCTTTCCTCGGACGTGCTCTGGCTGCAGCCTGGTGTTGCATAAGCTGCTGGATCAGGACATGGGTCCCCCGGGAGCTGGAGCAATGTGACCAGACAGGCTGGCGCGGGGTGGGCGTTCCGTCCAGCAGAGGGCAGCAGAGCTCGCCCGGGCGCCCCTCCGCAGTGTGGCCGCGAACAGCCGGCCCTGGTGTGTCTGGGGAAGGCCTAAGCAGTGTGCTGGCCGCGGGTGCTTTTTCAGAGGAAGCATTTTTCCTGTCTCCTTTCACGGAGGACACACTGTTTTGGCAGCAACTATGTGCCCAGGTTTTTTTCTTTTTCTCTTTTTTTAATTTGTTTTGCTTTTGCTTTTTCTTTCAGTGGTTGCTATGTTTGGTTTGCTCTTGCTTGTTGGGGTAATCATGACATTGCTTACACGTCCCCCTCCTTGTGCACCAGGCACCGTGCACACTGGCCTCCTGACCTGCAGCGTCACCGTCATCCTGGATCTAGAGGTGATGACTGTGTTATTCAGATAGAGCTGAGTAACGGGTAACAGACAAAGGCTGTTTCTAAAGAAGAGAAGGAGGAGGTATTTTATTTGACTGTGTCTGTCCAAGATATTAGACATTTATTAAGTGTTCCTTATGAGTTTAGGCATTCTTACAAATGCGAGGGAAAGGAAACAAAGAATAGGGCAAGTCTTTTTCTTGTCTATGAAGATGATACAACTTTTTTTTCTTCTCTGAACAACTAATTTGGAAAAGAGATGGGGCTTGTTAGCAATGGGAGGCCCAGACCCCCTCCCAGAACCAGCAAATCGGAATCTGTAGCTTCACAAACTCCCTGCCACATAAGTTTTGTGCCCTTTCAAGTGAGAAGCAAGGCCCAGGGGACAGCCAGTAGCTGCCTTCAAATATTTAGAGGGCCAATATTTGAAAGCAGAGGTTTATTTGTTTTGCTTTGCTCTAAAAGGCAGGTTTGGGTTTAATTAATGTAAGCCACAAGAGAAGGAGGTTTGCAAATCCTTAAAGAGCAGGGGATTTGGAGTTGGACCTTATGCCAAACCCCACTAGCTCCCTACTAGCCACCCAGATGGGTTATGCTGGAGAAGTCCCGCTAAACTATTTCTGTCATGTCCTTATCCATAAAAAGGGGAATGTTGCTCTCTAAACAACTAAAACTGTGTTTTTTTTTTTAATTCATTAGGATAATGGTTTGAAAGTGATCTGTGCTTTTTAAAATATGACACAAATGACAGTTACGACTCTCTCCAGCCCGACACGGAATGTTGCCTTGTGAGGTGTGCACACCTCATCATGACCTGGGGGACAGAGCAAACAGGTGTGTGCAAGTATTTGCCCCTGAGCGTGTGGTGCACATGGGGACAGTGAGGGGTGGTGGTGGTGATGAGAAGCTGGATGGGAGCGCCAATGCCAAAATTAGGACTAGAACCACAAAGTTCACTCCTTTCCCATTTATGATGTGGTGAGTAAGAAGAGCGTCTGGCAGTTCCCCACTCCTCAAACTCTTGGCTCCTTAGAACTCATGCTAGGGGGCGTCTGGTTCGTGAGGAGCCTGACTTAACAACCAAAACCTTTTGTGTTAACTACATGCAGGAAAAAGCGGTCTGTTTACTGTTTCTTGCTGCCTCTGCATCCACACAATTAGGAGCAAGCGGAAACAGAGCAGGGAAGAGCCAGCACGTAACTTGGTTGTGACCGCTGCAAGCCAAAGCTGCACTTGTCTTGTCAGCCCTGTGCTATTAAGTGGGAAGGAGATGCCTCTGCTGGGAGGCATGTGCCAGGCCTGGGAAGCTAGAGGCCCGAGGCCTGGGGGGTCGTCCCCTTGTCGGACAGCAACAGGCAGCAGAGTGGAGAGGATGGGCATGGGGGCTGGGCCTGGCGCCAGGCACACACTAGGCCCTCCGAGAGGGCTTCTGGAATGAACATGTGGAATAGTGACCCAAGAGCAGACAGCTCAGCCAGCAGCTCCTTTCCATCCCTGTGCATCTCCACCTACATGCCCTGCAAGCACCCGAGACAGAGACAGAACTTCCCCTAGCTTGGCGTAAGGTGGCCTAATTGAGGCCTTCCATCTGACCTGACTAGCATCTCTCAAACACTGAGGTAGCTAAGGGAGGGGCATCATCCAGAAACTCCCAGGATGTCACGTTCTGGGAATGCTCATTAGCCCCGCGCCTGCTCTTGGACACGGGCATCCCGCTCAACCTCACAAGGACTCCGTGATTGAACTCTCTAGTTTTTAAGTCACCTCGTACTTTGTCTTCCAGGCCCAATGGCTGGGGTGGCAGAGGAACTGGGAAACATAGCGGGAGGATGGCAGTGGGAGCTCCAGCCATCTTTGGATGTGGTCCTGGTTGAGACAACATGGTCATCTATTTTTTTTTTAAGATTTTATTTATTTATTCATGAGAGACTCAGAGAGAGGCAGAAACACAGGTGACAGCCTGTGAAGCAGGCTCCATGCAGGGAACCCAATGAGGGTCTCAATCCCAGGACCCCGGGATCACTCCCTGAGCCAAAGGCAGACATTCAACCACTGAGCCACCCAGACATCCCCACGTGGTCACTAATTTTGAGGCCTGTTTTTCTGACTCAAGACAGTTCTTCCCTAAATCAGAGCGAGCCTTCCCCACTCCGCTTCCCTCTCCACCTCTTCCCTTCCCTCACCTATCCTCCAGCCTCTCTGTGTTGAGTCTTTGCAATGTCCAGGAATTCCTCAGATGCTGTGTGTTCCAGGAACAGGCAACCTCTCTAGTTCATTCAAGGGATGCAGGAATTCAGTACCATCTGCTTGTCACCATTTTTTGCCCTAAATGAATACATTCAAATGTATTTTTGTCCTTTCCATTGAGTTTCTACCTGAAAAGCAGATACCCATCTCTTTTCATATTGTTGACAGGTCCATGTGGTTTTTAAATTTTATCCTCTCTCTCTCAGATTTTCCCATTACTTTTTTTTTTTTTTTTTTTTTTAAGCATGGTGTGATACAGTGTGGAATTTGGAACCAGGATGTCTGCCTGTGAGATCCGACCTTGCCCTTGCCTAGCTGGCCAACCCTAAGGACACAACTCACCCTTCGTGAGCCATGGTGTCTCCATCAGTAAGCAGAGACCCTGCCAAACTCCCACAAGCTTGGTTTCATTCCTCTACTGTGTCCTTCCATTTGCTTTCTCTAATGTTCTTCTCTCTTCTCTCCTCAAAACTGGCATTTTAGAAACTGTTGCTGTTAAAATGAGTACTTGCCTTTTAAAAATCTTCAAGTTGCTAAGCAGCATCAACCCCCCCCCCTCCCTTTATGCAGCCTGGTTGCCATAGTATCATCTGAGCATGGTAACAAGAAGCAAAGAGCAATCTTTTTTTTTTTTTTTTTTTTTGCTAAATAGGGTTGGGCAGACAGATAAACACGCTGAAATGTTTCCTTACACCCATCTGGAAAAAGTGGGAAAACTGCTTCATAGTACACCACTCAGATTCTTTCATCAGCCACTACCTGGATTTCCCGTTCACCTTACAGCTCTTCTGCACACCTGTAACTCCCTGGATGTCATAGCACCCGTGGCACAGCACTTCCTACAGAAGCTTTTGAAGGGTGCTGCTGCTCCTCCCTTACTTGTAGCTACTTAGGGCTAAATGCAGACTCAGATCTTTCTCAGATGGTTCTAAATATAGAACATTGAGCGTGAATCACTTTTGCGACTAAAGGTACCAGTGCCGTAGCAGGTTTGGAGAAGATAAATCAACGTCATCAAAGTGACATCAAAGAGTGCTCTTAAAAAACAGCAAAGATTAGCAAAGATAGAAAAATGAAGAACCGACTTGAAATCTCATATGTGCTTAAGAAATAGAAATCCTTGGCTTCTGTTCTTCCAGCCGACACTCAGAAGGTCAGGCCCTTGAATACCAAGGATATAAACAGACACAGCCACAAGTGACTTCCCCTTTGGCCCACAAAGTCCTGGACAGTCAAGTTCCTATAGCCGGAATGCACAGGCACAACTTGATTGGTGGATAAGACATTGCAATATTTCCATAGTGGTCGGTGTTAACCCTCACTCCCAGAGGGTTCTCCTGCTGCCCAGTCACCCACGCTCCAGTTCCAGGACACCCCAAACCTCCCCATGATCCAGAATCTAAGGGGTTTAGGCTGGCACACGAGGGTCTCCAGAAACAGAGGCCAGCGTCTATTCTGATTGATCAGTGCCTGTATCATACTTGTTAACTATTTTGAGCATCAGCTCTTAAAGCTTTCCTTCAGATCTTTTTCTAAATGATAAAGTCAGTGTTTTCTTGAGAAAGCAAAATGTACTCCTCGAGAGTAAGCCATCAGGGAAATATGCCGCCCTCTAGGAAAAACGTGCCTCTGCTCAGCCTTCTTTGGGAAGACATCGCCTGTGAACCTGGGTCGCAAGAATGAAAGGAACTAGCACCATTGCCTGCACTCTCTTGCTTGGCTGCCCAGGGACAATGACGCACAATGGTCAAGCAGCTGGTGAAAATGGGAAGCACGCTGCGTGGCCCAGCAGTGCTGTGTGTGTTCACTGCGTGAGCTGGTCTCTACGTCTTAAACACATATGGCTTAGAAAGACTTACAGAGGGGCCTTTTAGGCCAAGGCAGGCTTGTCCCTGACTCCTGCAAAGAAGTCGGTTTCTCCCTCAAAATGGAACACTTCCTTCCATTAGGCTGTAGGGTCTTTCTTATTCTGTGTGTAACAGCTTCCACTCCTCCTAGTTCTTGCTGAAGTGATTTCAGAGTTAATAACACATCTTGCCAGAAGAGTCTTAGGACCCAGGAAGGAAGCAGAAGAGATTTTCCAGTCTTTGCTTCAGTCAGGAGGGGACTACAGACATCATAGATGGATGGGATCCATCCAGAGCCTCTCAGAAACAGTTTCTGCCATGTCACTCAGTTCCTTAACCCAGAGGTTGCTGACCCCTGCTCTCGGAAAGTTCTCTGGGATGCTTAAGGAATGTGTTGTTGGAGCCCATTTTTCTTCTGTTTGGACTCCAACAGAAGCAGAGGTTAGCTGTCAGAATGGCGGGTGTGCTGGTCCTTCTGAGCTCCAGCTTTCTTGCCTCCCCAACTCCTTCCCTTATCTGGAGTCTTTGGTCAAATGAGAAAGGTTCCACACTCCAGTCGTGGGCAGTGACTGCCACATGGCCCTTTCCATATCGGCCCTCCGATCCCTTGTGCATGGTGGCCATGTCTTTGACTACTTAGCAAAGGTGTGTTTCCCAAGCAGAACTCCTTCCCTCTTTCTGGATTCTACAGACTTCCACACAGTCCCTCACTTGACCGTGCCCAGATGGCGATTGGTCAGAGCCTCCTAGGGCTTTAGCTGTTTTGCTGGCTACATTGTCTTTGGATTAAGTTCCAGTAGTAGGCTAACAAATGTTTTATAACCAGCTGTCTGAGGAAAAAAAACAAAAGGCCCTGATTCATGTGTGGCATTTGCCAGTTTCTGTGGTGTAAATACTCCTACCGTGCCAATTTTGAGCCGCTAACACGAACCCCCTGAATGCAGAGTTAGGGAAAGATGTGCCCACTACTTCCTTGCAAGCTGGCACGTACAGGCTGGCTCTAGCACATCATGGAAGTAATCACCTTTTCAGGGGAATATGACCATTGATATTTTTTCATGTCCCATCCTGCATCTTGTTTCTATCTACATCTAATCCCATTGGACATACCAATCCTTTAAGCCGGTGGTTTCCAAACTGTTTTCTGGCCAGAGGTCTTTATGTTTGTATCAGTAAATAAAGTACATAAAAGCAATGCCAGCCTGGATGAGGGTTTAGGAGGGGTTTTAGGCTCTATGATATCCTATAGCTACAGGGACTGCACCGTTTAGTGTTTTTGATCATTTGAAACGATCAGAATTATATGGAAAATATTACATAGCTCTTGACATGTGATTGTTTTCTTGAACTCTTTGGAAGAGATTGAAATGAACGATGATTCTAGTCCACTTGGAACCACTTGTAAAGCCCATTGCTTTTGGCTAGGAGGGGCTCTCAGGAGCCCTATTAATCAGCATACCGATAATGACCTCATATGAGCTGCAGGACAGGCCGTTGCAGTGGGAGCCCCTGCTCTACCAGGATGCCTAATTTAAGTGTTTGTCTGCAACTCTGAATGTTCTCTGGCTTCAGCTGTCTGCCCAAAACCGAGAGCTATGAGTCACACCACTTAACTGGCCTGCGGGTTTTCAGTTCTGCTTTTTTCTCAGTCAATACCTTTCTCTGTCTCTTGTTTTCTCTCTCTCCAGGTTTTCTCACAGTATTATTTCATGTAAGTTAGATAGCCCTAAGAGATTCTTTTATATATTTCCCTCCCAACAGAGTGCTTTAATTTTTATTAATCTGTCATACGATGTAAATCATAATTTTATGGAGATATACCATTTGATCTTAATGGACTCATGATTCTAGCAAATGATGATGGGAGATATCATTGTTTTGATGGGAGAAATAGGCTTGGAATCACCTGAGATTTCAGGAATCAAGTTATTAATAACGTTATAAAAATTCTGAATCAGGAGAGAAGCCTGTGAAGATAGAAGAGAAATCACAGGAAGGTTCTATCTGCAAACCCTACACCTCTCTCTGACTATCCCTGCATCATGTTAGATTGAAGGGTTCTTCTAGCTCTACTTCTTCCTGACATAGTCAGATACGAGAGCAGAAGTGAGTTGTAAGAGTCACATAGAAATGCTCTGAATTGTCTTCAGGCCAAGTGGTGGATGGAAGCAGCAATCCCATCACCTATGCTGCAGGAAGCATGCACGTACAAAAGCTTAAGGCTTTAACCTAAAGCTACCAAAATGAAGTGCTGATTATTGAACTTCAGACAACAAATTTGTTGAGGAAATAAGACTAGGGGACATACAATGTCACACATGGAGGTTATCATTAACTTTAATTTATGCATAAGACCTATCTTGATGGTCCATGGAATGGGGAAGACCAACCCAACCCACATTGCCATCTTTAGTGAATTACTGGGCCTCTCCATTTAGACATCCTAATGGCTTCACTTTGAACAAGCCCAAAACAGAACAACTCAAATCCAGCTTCTAGTCAGTGTTCAAGTAGTATCTCAATTAGTAGTATCATTCACAAGGTTACCCAGATCACAAACCAGGGAGTCCTGTTTGGTCTCCTCCTCCCTACTATCCACTGAGTTATCAACTTCCTTTTCAATGCCTCACATTTCTACTGCTTTCCTTCTAGTTCCAACATCACTGCCCTACTTCAGACTATTCTAATCTTTTCCTGGTCTGGAATAATTTTTTTATTCATAAAATCCTCTCGATAACTATCATTTGAATGTCTGGGTTGCTATAAAGCCTTCCTCCTAACTTGATGGCCCCTGGTTGGTTATGCTTTCTGTCTCCCATTTATGTTCCAGACTCCAGTGAAAGTTCTTTAAAAAAAAAAAAAAGATTTTATTTAATCATTTTGAGAGAGAGAGATAGCAGGGGGAGGGGCAGAGGGAGAGGGAGAGAGAATCTCAAGCAGACTCCATGCTGAGCACAAAGCCCCATGTGGGGCTTGATCTGTCAACCCTGAGATCATGACCTGAGCTGAAATCAGCTGGGTGGCTCAGTTGGTTAAGCCACTGAGCACAGCCACCCAGATGCCCCTCCAGTGAAAGTCATAAACAGAACATGGCTTGATTGTTTCAGGAGGTCATCACATGGCACATGTGGTGTTCCCCCCCATGTGGCTTGTCTTTTCCTATGAGGTCCCACACACCCATCAAGCCATCCTTCCATTTGGCTGTGCCTGTGGAGTCTACCGGACTTTGCTTCCTAGCATCAATCCCACCCAGAATCAGCCTTGCCAAGTTTCTGGGTCAGCCTTACCAACTCATTTCAGGATCACATCTCCACCAGCAAGTAGGATATGATTAGTGTTTCTTACTTAGATCTTGTGTCAGATCACTTCTTTCCCCATTCTGTGCTCTTCCAGAATCGCATGGGCTATAAAATGTGGAAACTACATTTCTCAGAAGCTTTTTCAGAAGTTTCCTACTTAGATTGTACCAAAGGGAAAATCTCAAGTAAGATTTGATAGTAGAGAAGAAGTTGATATCAACATTGTTCCTGTAACAGCAGCAGGCAGCTTTGGAGGCTCTGACCCATGGCTTCCAGGACTCCCGTAGTCACCTGTAATGCTGTTACAGGCATCTGAAATCACTGACCAAAAGTTTCCCAAAATTCCTGCACATACTCATTCCCTAAATTGTAAAAGCAGCTTTTACTGACCTTTGTTCCCCTCCTCTCCCAGGGGTTTTGCGCGCCCTTAACTCTCTGCATGGAATCTTTTCTTCTGGAAATATCTGGAGTAGTTTATCCTTGACTAACACAGATCAGGTAGCCAATGATATGGAAATGAGTTTAAGCCAAGCTACAGCTTCCAGCTTACTGAGATAAACCTTTCTGTTCCATCCATGGTTGCATAAATCTATAGGACTCCACTCCTGCTTCAGATATTGAATTGTATTCTGAATCTTCTGCAAGAATTCAACCCCTGCAATGGGTCCCAGCCCACCTGGCTAAGACCTGATACCTTTTCTAAACTTTGCTGGACTATCACTCCAAGGAACTCACAATGGCCTCTTATCTACTCTATCTCCTGGACTTACGCTCCAAACTAGACAACCTCTCTGGATCCACAGGGCTGCCAAGACCCAACTTTGATATTTGTTTCTGCCTGGAATCTTCTGCTTTCATTCTTTATTTGCATTTTGGCTAACCAATGTTGGTTAACATTGAATTATTGCCCCAACTCTCCAGGTGACAAATCATACAGTCAAGTTTGCTCCCATGGCCTGAGTCCTACCTCATCCGTTTTGTTTCCTTCCTTCTGCTGCTTGTCTAGTTTTGAAGACCCAGCACATCCCTGAGTCGAGCCTGTCATGATTATACTATGAAGGTAATAATGTATCAAATGCCTAAAAGTATAACGTTTTTCTATCTTTGTCATTCCACTTCAAGTCCTTGTTGTACCCAGCTTCAAGTTAGGGTATAACTCACCAATACAAAAGGAAGTCACAAGGATCATAAGGAACAGACATCACATATTTAACATAGAAGCGTAGACCAGTTAATCTGGTCAGAACTACTCTTCATATTGTTAAAGTCACCTGCTCTTTTTCCCCTACATATTACATTAAGGTAACTTGCTTTAGCTTTTCCTCACATATACTACTTGCTTTCCCAAAGAATCTCTTATTCTATAGTCAGGTAACAGAACATACACTTATACTCTGCTTTTGAATTAGCCCTCTATAGTTTTTATGTGCTGCTGAAAGAGTTCTTTCTTTTCTCTGGCACACTGTCTGCTTTTCCTCTCTGGAAAATTTTTGTAACCACATGTGTACATTTAGTACTACAGACTCTTCTTTAAGAGGTAATTTATGGAAAACCAATCCATGTGCATTATGAGTGCCAATGTTACAAGTCCATGTAATCATATAATTTCAGAGTTTGTTTCAGCCAGAAAACAGGGAAGTCAGTCTTTGGTATGCCTGCACAATCCTCATGTCCATATTCATAAGGGAATATTTAATACAAGAAATCATGGCAGCAATTTTTTTACCTCCCTCTACTCTTAACATTTGAGTGGAGAAAGAATTTCTGCTAAAAATTAGATGTGGACACACTACCTATTCTTCTTGGAAATCTTTTAAAAGCGATTCCACCCACCTATCACATTGTTCTGCAGGATGAGTCATGAGCACTGCAGTGCCATAAAAGGAAGATTCTAACACATTTACTCATAGACCTCCTGGCTGGACAGACCTGTCATGCTACAGTTCTATAACAGTGATGTGCACGTTCAGGGACACAATGATGGCATGATGACCCCATTCCTTTCAAGTATCTGGCTACATTTTGGGGCTTCAGCCTTTCCCCCCTCTCTTGCCATCAAGTCTTGCTTCATCCAGTTTTGAGAATCCAACCGCCTGCTTTCCAACGGGGGTTTCCATGACAACTTCTGTTTGTGGTGATGTTGACTCCAGTGCTCCATTTCATCCCTCCTTTGTGGCACTGAGCTCTTCTCTCCTAAACATCCCTGGTTCTTCTCTGTTATTCTATTGTGCTTGACTTTGACCTCAGCCTCTCTGAGTTCAGTTTACATATTGATGTGTTTTGTTCTCAGATAAGCCAGAAAGAATCAAAGTCATAGTTTTAATCTCTGTCCATCACGCAGAACTAGGTCAAATGAAGAGTCTCCTGCCTTGAACAAGTGGTGGCCATTAATTTTCTGCTCTCAAAAATAAGGATTACGTAAGAAAAAAAAATCTAAGAAAATCCAACCCTACCCTCAATAAACATACACACCTCTAAAGTTGGTGACCTTTCAAACTAATTCTACATATTTAGTCAATTGAAAACTCATTTAAAAACATGTATCTTTTTCTTTTTTTCCAGCTACATTCCCTGTTAGGGAATGTCTATCAGTCATTCACTCCTTAGTATAAAATGACATTATCATTCAATGACAATTTGGCAGTTCTAGATAAAGGTAAGGGATTGAAATTGAGAATAGGTATCATTTTTAAAGGTAAAAGGCAGGAAGGCAGAGTCTATAAGGAAACATTCTAAAAATAGAAAGATCCTAGAGCCTGAGAATATGAGATAGCACTTTGTATGAGCTGGTAGTGCTATTGATGAAGGGAGGTAGGTGGGCAAGATCACCTGTTTTGCAGATTTCTTCAGCACACCGTTGGCAGCATCTGCAAGAGACCACCATGACCCCTTTCACCCTTTGCCCTTGGCATGTTGTGGTAGGTTGATGGTGCCTGTGTGTGTGTGTGAGGTCCTTCACCAGATGCAACCAAAGTCCAGTTTACATTCTTACAGGCATAGCAAACACACAAATGCAGAGATACCACACTCAAACCACACGCTCTGCTCCTTCCTCATTCTCATCCTCTTTTTTTTTTTTTTCTCTACTTTAATATTTTCACTGAAAGGGCTTATTAGGAATCATTCTCATGAAGTTCTCTCTTGGTTGCTTCATCATTCAGAAGCATGTAGTTGATGACAAACATAAAAAGGAGAAATAGACACGAAGTCTACAAAGTCACAGAGGAGAAATAAAGTTTTTGAAATCTTTGAAAGACCAAGCATCTTTATATACTGGAGAGTGGAAACATTCTGGACTTAGCAAAGTGTGAGTATGGGTCCTTACCCTGCCTCCTCTCTAGTCAGTTGGTCTCAATACTTTACTTAATCTTCTAGAAGCTGAGTTTACCCCCAGAAGGAAGAATAAAAATATCTCCCTCTTAGGGTTTTGAAGATTATGAGATAAATTTTGTAATGTGTCTGGCAGAGGGTTAAGCCAAATTACATTTCAATAAAGGATTCCATATATATGTGTGTATATATGTATGTGTGTGTGTGTGTGTGTATATATATATATATATGAGAAGACATTTTTAGTTTTCTTGAGCTCTTGTTCAAAAAACTTTCTGTCAATATTCATCTAAAAATTCATCTAACAAAATAATTACTGAATGACTAATATGTGCCAACTAGTGCAAAATTTGATATAATTTCTTTTTATGGAATTTTGAGGATGTGACTTAGACTTATTTTGAAACCAAATTTTTGGAACAGAATCACCTTTATTAGACTCATGATATCTTGTTGGCTGGTTTGGAATTCTATGCATGCTTACTGTATTTAAAGAAAAAAAGTCGTGATTCATCTTATAGTCCAAATTCTCTGGAGAGCCCTCAAACCCATTCATTTCAATGCAGTCAGTGTTTATGTGCTATTTCCTATGTGCAGAGGGCAGTGCTAGAAGCTGGGAGGAATTAAGGAAGAATAAAACACTGTTCTGTTTAAAGGAACACAGCCAAAGCATCAGGTGAATGACTGATAGAGCACAGTGAAATGAATGCAATGAGCAAATGATATGAAAAATGTGGGAAGAGAGGTTCATTCTGGCTGGGTGCACCAATTAGTGGCTGAGGTAGCATTTATATGTGGCCTTAGAGAATGAGCAAGCAAAGAAGGTTGAGTGTCTAGGTTGCCATTTTCAGGGAGACAATGAACTTGGCTAAAATTATGTAGTGATCCAAAGGGGCACCTTCACCCCAATGTCTATAGCAGCAATATCCACTATAGCTAAACTATGTAAAGAGCCCAGATGTCCATCAGCAGTTGAATGAATGAAATATTCCACACAATGGAATACTACTCAGCCATCAAAAAATGAAATCTTTCCATGTGCAATGACATAGATGGAACTAGAGGATATTATGCTAGGTGAAATAAGTCTATCAGAGAAAGACAATTATCACATGATCTCCCTCCTATGTAGAATTTAAGAAACGAAACAGAGGATCATAGAGGAAGAGAGGAAAAAATAAAATGATGGAATCAGAGAGGGAGACAAACCATAAGAGACTCTTAATCATAGGAAACAAATTGAGAATTGCTAGAGGGGAGAGGGGTGGGGGGATGGGGTAACTGGGTGATAGACATTAAGGAGCATGTGATGTAATGAGCTCTGGGTGTCATATAAGACTGATGAATCATTGACCTCTACCTCTAAAACCAATAATACATTATATGTTAATTAATTGAATTTAAATAAAAATTTTTTAAATAGTAAAAAAAAACTTAAAAAAATAAAGTTATAGCTTTAGAAGCATAGAGTCACTCTTTTATAGGTAGAAGGGACCCTAGAATCCACTCCACTCAATTTAGCAGCATTTGTTAAAAGGAATTATGGGGGGTTTATTTAGAAAGGTATGTTGGACTAACTCATAGAGACCCTGTATTGTCGTTTGAAAACTCTGGACTTCCTATCACAGGTAATGGATATTTCTGGAGGTTTCTGGGTAGTCGAACTGAACGTATTTGCAGCCGTTACTCTTATTTTGGATCCTTCTATAGCTCTCCTGGATAAATATTCGGAAAGCTTGTTAAAACATTGATGGCTGTCCCTCACTGCAGAGTGTCTGATTCAGTGGGGGTCTAAGAATCTGCATTTCTAGCAGGTTCCCCAGCTGATGCGCATGCTGCTGTTCTGGAGACCACATTTGAGAACCATTGCTCTGTTGTGTACTATTGCTTCTCAGCTCTGGATACCCATTCAAATAATTAGAGGAGCTTTTAAAGAATCCTGAGATGTGTGCCCTACTCCAGACCAGAGAATGAGCTGTGGGTAATTGTTAAAAGCTCACATGTGATAGCTCAGGTCAGCACTTCTCAAATTTGCTTATGCATATGAATCACTTAGGAGTGTCAGATGCAGATTCCTTTTTCTCCTAGATCTGGGTTGAGGTTTGAGATTTTGCATTTCTAATGAGCTCCCAGAAGATGTTAATGCCACTGGTCAGTGGATGGCACTTGGAATAACTAGCTTCTAGATCCTTGTTTTTTCTTTTTTTCTTTCTTTCTTTTTCTCACTTTTCGCTCTAAGCTTTCATTCAGTGGCTGATTCAGGCTCTCTTGTCCGCTCCCAGTGAAATCCCTATTTGTATTGTGCCTAAGGGAAAAAAAAAAAAAAACAACAGAGAGGGATGGGGCAAAGAATTCTGGGTTTGGGCAGCCGCTGAGCCATGCTGGAGATGGGACACTGGGCAAACTCCTGCTCGATGGCACGAAGCCTGACGCAGTGCAGGTGACTGTGAGCCGGCAGCCCGGACCTGGATGTGTCCATCTGAAGCCTTCTGTCCCTACCAACTGCTGGGCTTGGCAGGCCACCCACATGCCTCCTGCTACGCCTGCCTCGCCGCTCTTCCTTACACACTCTTGAGCTCTGCTTGCCCACCCTCTCTCAGCAACTGGCTTTTTTGCACAAATTACTCTTTGTTATGAGCATAATTCCCAGAGAGAGAATAAGAAGCTTTCTGGCATATCTATTAATCATGAAGGAGTTTGAAAGCTGGGACTAAGGAAAGGGAGAAAAAGACATTCATATAAAGTAAATGCAGAATGTCCATTTGAAATGAAAATTCTCTGCCGCTCCCCCCACTCCTGCTGCCCCTTGTAGGACTTCCATTCCTACAGTTACCTTAAATGCCTCCCTCCCTTTACTTTGTGTGTGCCTTGGGGGGGAGGGGGGCTCAGAAGAGCAGGGTGGGGGCAGGTTTTTCCCTTTTATTTTCCTCAGTGAATTCTGACAATGATTTGAAATGCTCTTGGCTAGAAAACTATACTTGGAGGAATAAAAATGAAAACATTCCAAGGCTGTAAGGCGAATCTCCTCCTCTTACAACCTTGGGTAGATTGACACTGGGACACCCAAATTATGTCAATTAAAGGACGGTATCTAAGTGCAAGCCGCACTGTGCCGTCATCTAACAAAGAAAGAAAACAGTAATTGTTTTGCTAAGCTGTGTTTATATTAACAAAAACCCCTGGAAGAGTTTAGCCCTTGAAATTTTTCTTCCTGGGACCTTGGAACATTACCACTGAGGAGTTGCAGAACCGATGGTTTATTCACTGATTATATGTGAGTGAGGAGGTTTTTGCAAGGGATCCAAGAGCAACTTCCAAATGGACATGAACGCAGATACAGGCGAAGGGTGCGGGGAATTCAGGCCAATTGTGGTTCTCTGTGATACTCACAAATTTGGGTCACTCTCTCAATTAGTTTAGCTCCTCATCTGTGTGAGTACAGAAACAAAAGCTACTTGGAGCCCTTGCGGGTTGGCAGAGCATCTTAAAATACCCTCCTAAAGAGGCAGTGCTGTAAATTCAAAACAGACTTCCAAAATAAACTCAGCAGGGCAGCGCTCCGGGAGCTTGCAGAGCCAGGCCCCCCCTGTCCCCAGTTCTGGAGGCTTTGAAACTTCAGTACCATTGAGCATTACAGTCTTCGATGATCCTGGCTCCTCCTGGGAGAAATCAATCATTCTGAAGCACAGTCGAGATCTCTGCCATTCCAGATGTAAGCTTTTGTGAATCTTCCTTTGTTGGTCATCATCCGCCTCTCCCTTGTGGCCCAGGGAATAAGATGTACTTAATGCGCTTGCAAATGTGTGTGCCTGTGAAGGCCAAGCGTTTGACATAGGGAGTTGGGTCAGGATTGTCTTCTCGGAAGTTGCCCAGGACATGTGCGATGTACAGTAACACATACGATTCCCTCAGAACTGAATCCAAATTCTGTCCTGTTTGTCTCAGCCATTTCTGCCACCAGAGCAAACTTTTATGGTTTCGAGCATAAGTACAGATCATCTGTTGTGCTTTAAAGTGGGTGTTTTTTTTTAAAGGAGCTAATTTGGTTGTGCAATACCATCAAGAGGAGCCACTTGTAAATTATATTTAGGTGTGTGTATGTTCTTCCACTTGCGGTGATGATGAATCATATCCATCTTCATTTTATTATGTAACTCCACACTTACAAGAAAGGTTGCAAGACGGCTCTGCAGGAGAAGCCCCTGCCCATCCACGCTCCATCCAGCAGGAGGGCCTCTGTACTTCCTTCCACCTGGCCTGGCCTTTCAGTGGGGAAGAGGATAGTGACCAACTTGCCCAGTTTGCCTGCGAGTCTCCTGGTTTTAACTAAAAGTCTTATGTTTCAGGAAGTACAGCCCCCTTCATCCCAGGCAAACTGGGACTGCTGGTCACCCTAACAAGTCTGGCTGTTTGATCATTTCTGGCCTCAGGTGTAGACATTAGCCCTGGGTCCTGGGGCTTATACTGGCCTTCCTGCTCCAGCAGGAAATCAAGAGGATTACTTGCCCTGGAGTCAGGAGACAGGTTTTGGGACACAACGAGATGAGCTCTGGTCATAGAGAGGAGGATGGTTTTTCTCCAAGTTACTTCTTCTGGACTGCAGAATAAGGCGGTAACTAACCTCAGCTCTTTGACCAGGTTTATGTTATCTCTCGAAGGATACTACATATACTTAGTGGACATAAAAGTTATGCACTGTATTTAGGATGAGTAGAAAATTCATTTTTCTGTAGCTTAATTAAATTTCCCCATGAGCCTTCCTTTCCACTGATGGAGGGGAACATTTTGTCTTTTGAGGATTGTTCAGCTTCAGACTAGACTTTTTCAGGTAAAACTCTTGGTCTAAATTCAATCTATTGAACATCATGCTCTAGTCCTTCATGTTTTCATCTCTTCTGGGAAGTTGGGGTAAATGTGTATCACTAGCCTCAGGAGGGGGTTGCAGAGGTCTGGGGTAGGCTAAGAAGGAGACATGAACCCATAATTGGAGTTGCAGGACTTTGGGCAGCAGCAGCAAATACAGGTGCATGGCACTAGGGGTCAGCTACCCCCAGTAGCTGGGGATGTCTGGTTGGAGTCCTCTGTTCCCTATCATCCTGGAGTGGACGGAACAGCTGGGGCCACTTCACCTACTGAGGGTAGCTGGCCCCTGGTGCCATGCACCTGTATTTGATGCTGCTGCCCAAAGTCCTTCTGCAACTCCAGTCATGGGTTCATGTCTCCTCCTTAGCCTGCTCCAGACCTCCGCAGCCCACTGACCCTCTCAGTCTCTTGGCTGCCTTGCCTTACACTTAACCGTGAAGAGTCAGTGAACGTATCTCAGACCCTTTTTACCACAACATCCAAGGCCATCATGTTAGCTCAGAACATAATGCAAAGTGTTCCAAATCTTCCAGGGTTTCAGACCAATGGTGGGCATAAACTCTGAGGGTCGCAGATTCCCTCTTAACCTACCTTTTTGGTGTTTGTCGCCTCTTATCAGGTACTCTCTCCCATACTCTTTCAACTGTGGAATGGGGCTGGACCCAAGCTACTCAGGAATATTGACCCAATTCTAATGCTCTTCTGTGCAACACTTTTCTTAGTTCAAGCCCCAGCCCTTTCTATGCAGAGGAAACTGCTTATGTCATGCTTACATAATGTCCTAGGTACTTCTCTCTTCTAGGCTTATTGTAAAAATTCTGCAGTCTGAGTCCTACAAGCTTGACCTTTCAATCTTCCAAATGAAATGCTTTTAAAAACAAAGCCAGTGCTTTCTTCTTCTTTCCCTTTCCTCTCCTTTGTTCTCCTCCTTTCTTCTCCCCACTACCCTCTTCTTCCCTTATTTCTCTCTCTCTTTCCCTCCTTCCTTCTCTCCCTCCCTCTTTCCCTCATCCTGTCTCTTGCAAATCTAATGTGCTTTGGCATTCAAGTAGTTATTACTCTCTGTGTACTCATTAAAGTAAAAACAACTGTCATTACAAATCAACCCCTAAACTTCAATGGCCTAACTTAATGGAAATTTGCTTCTCACTTTTGAAACAGTTTGATCCAAGCAAGTAATGGGGTATTCTGCTCCATGTGGGCACTTAAGGACCCAAAATTCTGTCTTCTTCAGCACAGAGTTTCTATGAAGAAGTGGAGAAGGCACATCCACTTGTCTCGGGAGGGACACATCACTAGAGCTCATTTTTAGTTGGAGAAAACTAGTCATATGGTCCCACCTAGATGCAAGGGAGCCTGGGAAGTGCAGTCACTTCCCAGCCACTATTCTAACTAGAAATCATCTTTCTATGCACTGATTTTTGCAGATTTCTAAAAAGCATGGGGCACTGTACTGGGTGTTTGGAAGAAAGATGATTAAGATATGGTCTTTACGGGCATCCCAGGGTGGCTCAGCAGTTTAGCGCCTGCCTTCAGCCCAGGCATGATCCTGGAGTCCCGGGATCGAGTCCCACATTGGGCTCCCTGTATGGAGCCTGCTTCTCCTTCTGCCTGTGTCTCTGCCTCTCTCTCTCTCTCTGTCTCTCATGAATAAATAAATAAAATCTTTAAAACAAACAAAAAGATATGGTCTTTACTCTCAAGGAGCTTACCTTAAATATTGGTGAGCTCTTAACTTCTCTGTACTGCTCTTTGCTGTCTGGAGCAATAAGATTCAGTTCTCTGGCTTGTCTTTATTGATGTGAGAGATAATTAATACTGAGTGTGTAGGAGGGGGAGAATCAGCTAATAACCAAATTTGAAACTGAGAGAGGTCTTAGAGGTCATCTGCATAAAAACTTTTGCCTACGGAAAAGAAAGCTTAAGACCTAGAGAATTGAAATGGCTTGCCCAAGTTTTCCTAGCCAATTAGTGCCAGAACCAAGTTAAAATCCTGTTCTTTCCATCTTTCAGTTCTAAACACTTTGCAGTGTGTCAGGATCTTCCTGATAACCATGCAACATGTAATAGTTTATGAGCTCGGAGATTTTTAAAAATGTGTTCAGACAAATGGGACTGCTGCTGAGTGCAATTTCCCAGTGTGGTACTGTTTGTCACTAGTACAGTCAGCATTTGCCATTTTACCTACGGAACATACAGGGATCATTGCTTCATTGGGAAATTGTGGTGCCTCTTTGGAGTATTGTCTTTATATTCACCTTGGATTCTTTTGCATTCAACTATACTTCAGCTCACATACCCAAAAACTCAACCTCATATCAGGTAATAATATCTACCAGGCTTATTTTGTCCAACTAACAGTCTGATGGGTCTCAGACACTTGAACAACATTTTGTTTCGATATACACTGCTCTCTATGCTGTACCCAAAGCCACTGACCATATCTGTAAATTAGGTTAGCTGGTATTTAAAAGCATAATTATTGTGACCTCTCCCCAAAGACCCAAATACATTAGTCAAAATGGCCACGTTAGTATGATCTGTCAGTGTGGTTGGATTGACATTGTCAGCGTTTACTCAGATATAATGGGGGTTTGAGGGTTTCTGAGAGTTAATCCTGAACTCCAGATCTCTGGGCAAGGGGTATATCTGGTATTCAATGTAATATTTTCCTAAATGGAGACTTCCTTTGATGGAGATGCTCTGGAGCTGAAAACTTTTAACTCCAGAAACTCAGACTCACATATACCTCTCAGATACACACTGACCTGTGAGGCTGGCCCTCAGGCTATTTCTGAAGATTTTAAATCTCCATCCTAGAGAATTGGAATAGTGGAGATATGCCAGAATAAAGTAGGGGAAACAGTTTACCAATATTTAAGGTAAGATCCTTAGGAATAAATGCCATGTCTTCATTGTCTCTTTTTTCCCAGTGCCCCAGACTGGGACTATTCAGTGAATTCTGCTTCTATTCACAATGAGTCTGGCAACTATGACTTTGGAGAAGCTTAGTTTTAGGTTCTGAAACTAAGGAAAAGCTATACATACCATGCTATTATGAAGCTACTCTTCCCAGACAGTAGGTCTACTTTGAACTAGAGCAGATGGCAGAAGAATTTCTAGACCAGACTAGTTCTGGGACCTTGGAGTAAATACACACACACACACACACACACAAATAGCCCATAAACAAGTAGTAAGGGCTAGAAAGTCTATAATCAGTTTCTCAATATGTAGATATCTGTGTTGCTGTTTATGGAGCTGAGTTAAAATTCCTAGAGATAGAGAAAAATTAATTTTTTGATTGATTGATTAATTCCCTGAAGCATCTCAGACTCTCCTGCATTCTAAAACCATGAACTCAGCTGTTCAGCAGGAAGAAACAGTGGGATGGGAACCCTAATTTCTTTTTTTTTAAGATTTTATTTATTTTTTCCCAAAGATTTGTATTTATTTATTCATGAGAGAGAGAGAGAGGCAGAGACACAGGCAGAAAGAGAAGCAGGCTCCATGTGGGGACCCTGATGTGGGACTTGATCCCGGGACTCCAGGATCACACCCTGGGCCAAAGGCAGATGTTCAACCTCTGAGCCACCCAGTGTCCCCTAATTTCTTAATATATAAATAAAATTACGTTTCTTATAGTCCTAGACTTGGGTATTTTAGCTACAACCAAGTAATTACCTAGGTTGCCTCAAAAACTACTAGGACACCAATTTACCTTTCATAGACATTTTTTTTTTAACTATGCTGAAATAGCCAAATTTCTCCTAAATTGACCAAAAACAAAAACAAAACAAAACAAAAAAAACAAGCCCCAAACAAACAAAAATTCATTCCATATAGCTGGAATCAGGCTCACTGAGATTTTTACCGAAAGCAAAAATACCTTGTATATGTACAAAAACAGTTGGAAAGAACTAACTGTATTTTTCTGCACCAGTATTCTCAGACCAACGGATTCCAGTCAGTTAGTTGGCATTGTTCTTCTTAGGGTGTATAGTCAGAAGGGCCCGATTTAAACTGGCTCAAGAAACTTGTCCTTTCCCCTGGATTCTAAATCTGAATGTATAGTTTAAGTTCTTGCCCTTTCACTTGCTGACTTTTCATGACACTTTTCATGACTCCTTCCAGCTGTTCACTCAGTCACTCAACTGAGACTTACTGAGAACTTTCAAGATGTAGGACGTGTGATGGGTATTAGGAATTCACAGATGGGGACGCCTGGGTGGCTCAGTGGTTGAGCGTCTGCCTTCAGCTCAGGACTTGATCCTGGAGTCCTGGGATTGAATCCCACATTGGGCTCCCTGCAGGGAGCCTGCTTCTCCCTCTGCCTATGTCTCTACCTCTCTCTCTCTCTCTCTCTCTCTCTCTCTATATATATATATATATATATATATATATACATATATATATATAAATGGATAAATAAAATCTTTTAAAAATGTTTTATAAAAAGGAATTCAAAGATGAATATGGCTTGGGCTTTATAGGTAAAGAACTTAGCTTAATGTCTGGTAGGGAGAGACAGATTGTAATCATAGTGGGAGAGTGACCAAATTCACTTAGGATGGCATGTGGTGCTGCTCTATTGCATACCTCCAGAGGGATCATGTACATGATTTGCTATGTGAGTGATACCCTGGAGATGTGCAACATGGCTGTTCTGGGAAGAGTTACCAAAAGGCTTCATAGAGAATGAGACACTCAACTTGAACCTTGAAATAACGAGTGCATAGACAATATATAGAAAGACATTGCAGAAAATGACCCAGCAATGGAGTAAAAAATGGATAAGGTAAGAATAGTGTTAAATGGACAAGAGGAGGTGTAGTAGGATATGAGGTTGTACAAAGAGACAGAAGCCAGAAAAGAAGTGTTTTGCCTGTCATGTCAAAGAGTTTGAAATGTATCCAGTTAGTTCAGAAGAGTCTTTAAATATGATAGCAACTTGCATTTTTGAGAGTTCACCTTGGAAGCAATGTGGAAAATGGACTTGTGTAAGGAAAGGGTGGAGGGGTGGGCTGGACGATAGGGAAATATGTTAAGGAGCCATCAAAATAGCCCAGCAGAGAAGTGATGGCAATTTGACTTACAGTGATAAAGTGCACAATGATTCAAAACATTTAAGAAATGAAACCTAAAGGTCATAGGTCATAGATCTAGGTGACTACTAAGAAGTAAGGGACAAGCAAAGAGAATTACTGGGGATGAAAGCCATATGAGTAAATCGTTATATAACCAGGGTAGGGGACCTAGCTAGGTACCTTTGGGTACAAGGATGATTTTGGTTTGGGAACATATTGAGTTGGAAATTAGAACCACAAGGAGGGCTGCAGAGATAGATCTGGGGTTGAGTAGAGATGTCTGGCCCACAGAAAGCCATTTAGAGTCATCAGTGTTTAGTGTGTGGTGGGAAATATTCTCCTAAAATCCTAATTTCTCTCTTCTCTCCACTCTAAAATGACCTCTGATGAACTTTCCTGGTGATTTAACTTTTTCAAAGCCATCACTTGGAATCTATTCAGTCTTAGCTGTCAGATTGAATTACCACTTACATGGCTCTCCACTTGATTATTACAACTCCAGGTCCCTTCCTGAGGTTTCTTTGCTTCTCTGTTTCCCTGATTGCTTCTAGTTAAATAGTTGAGTAGACTTTCTCCTGGGCGCTGGTCCAGCACAATGCAGTGAAAAGGTCGTAAGACTTATTCCCTGCTCTACTACTTTCAAACCATGTGGTCTTGTGCAAATTATTAAACTTCTCTGAACCTCCGTTTACTTATCTCTCCAAGAGACTGTAATAATAACACAAGAATGATGTTTTCTGAAGTTTAAATGAAACAGAGTACAATAATATTTAGCATGCCACATCAGTAGATGCTCAATAGACATTAAATTTGTTCATTCATCTGTTTAATAAATTAGAATCTATTAGGGTTGGAAGAAATCTCTCATCTAATTCTATCTCATTAAAGGTGGGGGAACCAGATTCTGGAGAATGGTAATGATCTGACCAAGGTTACATAGACAGCAGTCTTTGAAACTCTTTGGGCTCCATACTCTCCGATGAACTCCAGGTCATACTCCTTTCTTCCAGCTTGTTTCTGGAGAATCTCTGACTCCCTGTATTACCACCACTTTATTGGGCTTCCTGTGAAAAGGTAGGAAAAGGAGGGCTGTATTAGCTTTCTTTCACTGCACAACAAATTACCACAAACATAGTGGGTTAAAACAATGCAGATCTGTTATCCTACAATTTCTCCAGGTGAGAGCTCCCACCATGGCTTAGTGAAGTCCTTTGTTCAGAGTTTCACAAGGCTACCATCAAGATATTGGCCAGGCTGTGTTCTCATCTGGAGGCTCAAGTAGGGAAGGATTCACTTGTAAGCTCACTTGGATTGCTAGCAGAATTCATCTCCTTATTTTTATAGGACTGTGGTGCCCATGCTGTCAGCTGGGGGCCACTTTCAGGAACTAGAGGTCACTCATGGTTGCTGCCATCTGGTCCTCTCACAACATAGTATCTTATTTCTTTTTTTTTTTTTTTTTTTTTTTTTTTTTAATTTATGATAGTCACAGAGAGAGAGAGAGAGAGAGGCAGAGACACAGGCAGAGGGAGAAGCAGGCTCCATGCACGGGGAGCCCGACGTGGGACTCGATCCCGGGTCTCCAGGATCGCGCCCTGGGCCAAAGGCAGGCGCCAAACCGCTGCGCCACCCAGGGATCCCAGTATCTTATTTCTTTAAAGCCATCAGGAAAGAGTCTCTGGATCCCATCCATCACTTTGCTATATTCCATTGCTTAGAAGCAAGTCCAGGTCCTGCTCATGTCTGAGGGGAGGGTATTACACAGGGCAAGATACCAGGGAATGTAGATCATGGGGCCATCTTAGGGGGCCATGCAAATACCATGGTGGGTTTCATTATGAGGGTGTCATAGAGGATAATCTAGTTGGCCCTCAGCATTCTCTAATCACAGCCAACACATGGTACAGTGCTTTCAGCTGCATCCAAGGTGTCCTCAGGAGACCCTGTCAGGCCATAGTGACACCATAGGGTAGAGTGTGCCTGTGCCACTGGGAGGAGAAAATGTATGTGTGTGTGTGTGTGTGTGTGTGTGTGTGTGAGAGAGAGAGAGAGAGAGAGAGAGAGAGAGAGAGAGAGAGGAGAGCCTTCCTGAGAGCACATCAAGAGACTTTGCCTGCCATTCTGGCATTTTCTGAAGTGGCTTTTTCCTGAATTGTTGGTACACTCTGTGACATGAGTCACACTGTCTCTTTATTAAAAATCCATCTTCTCCAGCTGAGGCAAGGCAAATATTTACCCAAATCTAACTCTGGTCTTAGCCATGGCGAATGTCTGCACCTTCTCCATGGAACTGTCCAAACCCACTTGGCATGGCTAAAGGAAGGAAGATACTCTTTTTCCTCAATCCTTCTGGGGACTGAAAACCTAGAGGATGCCTTCCCTGTCCCTGGGCCCCTGCCTGGAGTGAATCCCACCCAGCACTACCTGACAAGTCATCTTGGAAGTCAGTTTTCACCATGCTATTGTTCTTCCAGCCTGAATCTGTACACCTCATCTTTTCCCTTTAAGATCTACCAAGCAGGATCCCTAGGTGGCGCAGAGGTTTGGCGCCTGCCTTTGGCCCAGGGCCCGATCCTGGAGACCCGGGATCGAATCCCACGTCGGGCTCCCAGTGCATGGAGCCTGCTTCTCCCTCTGCCTATGTCTCTCTCTCTCTCTCTCTGTGTGACTATCATGAATAAATAAAAATTAAAAAAAATAAAAACCATAAGATCTACCAAGCTTTGTAACTCCTTCATTCACTACTTCTTTCTCTTACATCCTGTAATTTCCCACTTGCCACTCAACACTCAGGACATATTACACCTGGATGATACTAGTCAGCATGTCTACTAGTGTGGTTTTACCATCCCCCTCCCATCGCACCCAAAGCTCCCTCCTTATACTACATGTCTCAGAAGTATGGCAGTCTTCTAAACCCCACCTTAAACCTCACTGCCTCCCTGACCATCCTGTGATCACTAATCGGCAGCAACTTTGACCTCTGGAAGCACTTGCTAACTAACCCAGTGCCTATTTTAGACAGTTTATTGCATTTTGTGTTACAATTATTTCATGAATGTGTGTCTTGTTTGTCTGGTGAGATTACAAATCTCTTGAAGGCAAGATTAACATTTTCCCACTTTTTCTTTTTCTCTCTTTTCTTTTCCTGCTGTTTAGCGTTTAGGGTATGGAGCTAGAAGGACCTTCATTTAAATAACTCCAGCACTTTCTACCTGTGTGAAACCTCTGTGGTATTCATTCTTCTCATATTTAAACGAGGATGATAGCTACCTCATTTGGTTTTTTCAAGAAATCACTGTAATAGCACATGTGAAGAAATTAGTATAGGTATGTGTGCCTGGCACATACTAAGTATTGAGCTAATGAAAGTTATGATAGAGTACTTAATTGCACATTAGTGACCATTTCTGTTCAATCCAGCAGGGAGTATTTGAGCAACTTCTATGAGCCCAGCACTGTGCTTAGGTGATGGAGGGATGTCAGAAAGCCAAACACCCATGCTCTTATATACTGTAGAGGGTCTTATGGCTTCTAGGAGTTTGTGGACTGACCCAAAGCCCTACAAGAAACCAAAGTGGATTGTAATTATTTTTAAAAATTGACGATAAGAAAAACAAAAACAAAACAAAAATTGACGATAATTCCCTCATAATGGTGCCATTTTTTAAAGGCTTTTTCAAGGTGTAGTGTATACTTATTAGCATCAGCCGTAAGAGTGGCCAAGGGCTCGGAGGAGTGGTTTCCGCTTCTTCCTGCTCCATGCAGTTCCTGTTAACCCAGTGGAAATGGAAGCTATCCCTGAAGAACAGGTGACCACATAGCACTGGTTTGATGAGTTGTTGAGATGAAAAACCAGTGTTATCCATTCTGCCTGTGAGTGGAGCTGGGGAGGCGATCCCCTTCAAAAGCCCCCAGGAGCCCCCAGGTCTCAGGATTGGTCACTGAGGCTGGTAGTGGAGGGTCTCATAACTCTCTCCTGAGTTGAGTATCTCCTTTCAAGCGGTGGATGCCCCATTTGGAGGGGATCAGTCATCCTGATAAGATTCTGCTGCATTAAAAGTTAAAAATGGAACTTGGGGAAATGATCTTAAAGCTGAAGCGTCAGTGTTTATCTGGGTTATTTTGTTTGAATATGAGCTTTTAGAGGAATTCGAGGCTTTCTCCGCTCCCTTTTGTGGGTGGCTCAATAAAATAGGAAACTTTCCACATTAATTCCTGTCAGAGTAAAATTGCAAGTAGTAGAATTCGTTGGTTTTCCCTTTTACAGAATGCAGACTGCCTTGATTATTGAAATAAAATACCGCATTATGAATGTCCCAAAGGAATACGAAGTTTCTTGTCTGAGAGGCACCCACTAAATTAGTTGTGGGGGAGGGGAGAGAGAATGCTTCAGAGGAAGAGGAAGGCATTCCATCAGGGGCCTGACGCTCTAAGTGTCCCGTGATGGATATACTGGCATTTCTCCATGGCCTTCCATGATGTTCTGTTTCACTGCCCTTGTCTTGGCTGACTACTAGGTCTGTTGATGTCAGTTTGAGCCATAAACTACCTGTTAAACTGTATTCCTTGCAGACCTGCTAAGTTCAGGTCATGTCTCTTAGGGGGTTTGGAGGTGGAGAGAGAGCTCTGGGCCCCTTGAGTCCTGTCAACGCTGTGGCCACAAGTGAAGAAGAGCATGAAGAATCTCTATCTCAGAAGACTCCGACCCTGTGGCATTGACCGGGAGGATGATTTCCATTTTAGCTGCTCTCCCCACCCATCCTTGACTCATCCTTGGGGAATTTTGAACCAATGTTCAACCAACCACTGCTTCTGATGACTTTCCCTCACCTTTGACTTCCTCAAGAAGTCTCCTGTGAATGTTTTGTGGAAAAATATAGGACAAGAAAATGGCTCCTTAGCTCAGTGCAGGATTTATCAATAGTAGCAACCTCTGTCTAGCACGCTCTTACTGTGTGTCTGGCACTGTGCTAAGCATTTTTCACACACTGATTTGCCCAGAAACCCTACTAGGGAAGTGCCCTTATTATTGGTGGTTACTGTTGAAGAAGGAGGGTCCAGCGATGTTAAATTAGATACTCCAGGGCAGAGTCAGACAATGAGAGCTGGAGTGTCCTGATTTCAGAACCTAAACTCTCAAGACCCACGATAGATCACTCTACAAGTTTAAAGAAAAAGTTTCCCCAAATTTATATTTTTATTTCATCGTCTCTTCACCTCTTCATTCTGCATGAAATTTCTACTCCTTTGTGTTCTCTTTGCTGCTTGCTGCCCTCCATCCTTCTTTCAAACCAAAGAGCAGCTGATATTAAGTTAGTTTATTCTCAAATATAACTGTGTCTTGGCACCCGAGGTGCTGGAAGTCTATGAATACTTATAACTATCACTTACTGCTGCCAATCATGTGGGCTTATTTCTGGTAAAGCACAGGAAGGCTTGCTGGTGGGCAGTACGTTCAGCAGGTTTGGGTGTTAAGAAGTGGTGTTTTGCAAAAACTGTATAGCTCAGATTACCACACCTTAACCTAGCGATCCATCTTTGCATCACAAAACATAGGACAACACGTGGATCCTACTGCATTTAACTCTGAAACATGTGGCAGCATCAATGAAGTCCTTGCACCAAAAATGTCTGAAAAGGCGTTTATCTACCTTCCAGCATATGGAAACAGAGGGGTTAGGAACAAAGGAATATGACTCAAGGAGCTTAGGCAAATTCAGAAGAGGGGCATTCCACAGGCCGCCTGCTCCCGTCTTCTACTACCTGCTTCAATAACATGAAAATAAAACTGCAGAGGTGGGAAATGTGGAGGAGGCCCGCAAGAGTCAGAGAACAAAAAGAAATGTATCGACCAAATGCAATTTGTTGATCAGATCCTGCTTTGAATAAATGAGTCATAAAACATATTTGGGGGACAATGTGGGAAATTTGAATATAGTACAAGGACTGTCTGGTCTCCAGGTACTAGGGTTGATTTTGGTAGATGCCATAGGGGGTGGCGGTTATATCGGGAAATATCCTTAGTTTTTAGAGAGGTTGCTAAGATCTTCAGGAGGAAACTGTCATGAAACTTACTTTAAAGACTACATCAAAAAATAATAAAACAAATGTGGCAAAATGTTAATAATTGTTCATTCTTGGTAATGGGTATATGGTGTTCATTATACTATGTTAAGGTGACTGATAAATCTAATGAAATGGAAAATTACCACCTTGATTTAGCGGTGTAAAAGCAATGTAGTGATTTATAAGACCTATTTATGGAAAAAAAAAGACCTATTTACAGGATAATTGCCACGTATACAATGGCTATTAGGCCTATTGTGAATATGTCAGATTCATTTTGGTGAGTCTTTTTGATTCCCAAACCACTATGTTCAAGTGTACTGGGATGGCTGTTGTAAGTGGAATAGAAAGAACCTTCTTGAGCGGCTTGGCTGGTGTGCTCCAGCTTTAGAAGCACATAGAAGGAAGCTTGTCGGAGACTCTGAAGACCCCAGAGCCAGAGGGATCATGGGCTTCCACTGGGCAGATGTGGGAGGCTGTCCAGCCCATGAAACACCCAGGGTCAGCCCTTTCAGAGCAAGGAGTGGCAGCCCTGAAACTGGGAGGGCAGAGGCTGTCCTCCTGCCCCTCTTTCATCCACTCCTCTGGCCCCTCACCTTCTGTTTTTGCTTGTGGCTATTACCTACATCCAGGCTGGAACCATCTCTTGCTCCTCTTACCCTTACGCAGTGTCTGTTGCTTAGCACGTTTCCAGCTAAATTTTTCCAACTCAGCACCACTTCCTGACATCTTCCATCACTTCACCTGTCTTTTCTTTTTAAAAAAATTTATTTTTTATTTTTATTTATAATTTTATAAATATATTTATAATTTATTACATACAGTGTAATACCCAGTGCTCATCACATCATATGCCCTCCTTAATGCCCATCACTCAATTACCCTTCCTGCCCACCATCCTTCCCTTCTGCAACCCTTTGTTTGTTTCCCAGAGTTAGGAGTCTCTCATGGTTTGTCTCCCTCTCTAATTTTTCCCCACTCAGTCCATCCCCCATTATGGTCCCTTTCACTATTTCTTATACTCCACATATGAGTGAAACCATATGAGTGATAATTGTCTTTCTCCAATTGACATATTTCATTCAGCATAATATCCTCCAGTTCCATCCATGTTGATGTAAATGGTAGGTATCCATCCCTTCTGATGGCTGAGAAATATTCCATTGTGTATGTGATATATATATGTATGTGTGTGTGTGTGTGTGTGTGTGTATATATATATATATATATATATATAATATCACATCTTCTTTATCCATTCATCTGTCGAAGGACATCTCTGCTCCTTCCACAGTTTGGCTATTGTGGACGTTGCTGCTATGAACATTGCAAAGGAAATAGTCAACAAAACTAAAAGACAACCTACAGAATGGGAGAAGATATTTGCAAATGACATATCAGATAAAGGGCTAGTATCCAAGATCAATAAAGAATTACCAAACTCAACACCCCAAAACAAACAATCCAGTCAAGAAATGGGCAGAAGATATGAAGAGATATTTCTCCAAAGAAGACTTACACATGGCCAAAAAGCACATGAAGAAGTGCTTCATCTATCCTTTCTTGAAGCTTTTCTTGTTGAACTTTTATGACTCCTTCCGGTTTTACTCTGCTTAAGGATTGTATCATAACTTTGTTTTTCACAGTCTCATTTGCCTCTCTGTAAGAGGCCTGGTGATGCAGAGTCCTCCTAAACATGTACACATACCTTTAGTGAATGTCAAATTTGAATTTTTCATGTGCTAAGCGGCACTTAGGAAAATACTTAGAATTATTCATCAAAATCAGACTATATGCTTAGTGTTTGGAGCGTGGTGCTGAGTTTCATTTTTGTTGGCTGTCAGAGTATTTTCCTCCCAGTGGTAAGAGCAGCTCGAGCTCACCTTCCCCTATTGCTGAATTCTCTAGTTGCTTCCCTTATGTTGCATCCTGGTTTGTTTGGGGTAATTTAGGTTTTGAGCATTCTTCTCTTGTTAGTCTATAATGCCTTTTCTAAATTGAAATTCTTCCTTCAGGGAGCCAAGAGCTCTGATGCTTCTAAATTTACATCTGGGTAACAGATTTGCTACAGAGTTGGAATACTGGAGAACAAATTCAGTGTTTCAGAAATTTTACAAAGAGTTACATTCCTCAAGGTCTCATCCAGTGAGTTTCGTCATCAGGGACAGATGGTCCACTTTAAGGATGATCAGGAAGTTTCAGAAACATGACATAATGTTTATCTCTCTTAACATTTTTCTTTTTGGTTTGGCTTCTGAGAAACTCTCTGTGCCCCCGTCTCATTCTTTTTCTCTCTTTGGCAGATTCTGGTAGAGATAACATCCAGAAAAGCTTTTGCATTGTCTTTTGTAAAGACAATATATTTGCTTCCGATATTATATTGGATATACTCTTCCATCTTTAGATCATAAAAACTCTGTTTTTATCTCTTATAAAAAATAATATGCTTTATTTAGGAATAAGCAGATAAGCCATAAGCTCTTTGGGAGAGACTTACAGGGAAAGAACCCTTTTTAATCATTTTGACCCTAGGTTGTGATCAAAATCATTCTTTATACCTGTTCTGCATCTGACATTTAGACACAGCTCTAGCAGCAGTCTCATGAGCTTGCTCCTAGGATGGCATTTCATAGGATGGGTCTGATGACATGATGTATGTTCAGTGTTTAAAAAAAATCTGAAATGCAAATCAATTTTCAACCATCTTCATAAGAGTAGGAAAATGCTTAAACCCAACCGTGTCAGTTCCTTTCAGAAAGTAGTATTTATTTAGAGGCAGTAATCCATGTTAGAATTCTTTAAATTGTTGTGTATGCTGAATATTCTTTATTTAAAAGTAGCACACGTGTTTTTTTTTTCCTCCTGTCCTGAAATGTAAATATATTATGCCTACAATTTGTTTGAAGCATCTGTGCCCACTACAATTTACACACACTGTCACTCCTCCCTTGCATTCTATAGATCCTTTAATGTAGTTCAAAGTCCTCAAAGCTTGGGGGGTGGGGTAGGGAAAGAGTGTGAACTCCTCGGAGTACAGAATGACTCATATTCTCTGTGTCATGAGTCACTCCCGTGCAGAGCTGGAGTTGTTAGCTACTACATGGCCTGTGGCTCTTTGTTTGTTCTGGAGGCAGATGGAGAGCAGGCTTCTACAGAAGAGGGAGAGCTGTGACCCAGGAATGATGGAGCATTCCCTCTAACAGAGATAGCCAGAGCCAGGTCACCTTTTCTCCTTGGGTTTTACAGCTCTGTGTATTTGGTTCCCTAAAATAAGGCCCTGCCAACATTGGTCCCTTAAGGAACTAAGCCAAAGAGAAGTTGATTTGCAAAACAAAAAAGAAAAAATTAAGCAACAATTCTATGTAGAGGGTGTAAGAAGGAAGCAAAACAAAAAAGGTGGAAGCAATGCTAGCATTCTTATTTAATGAGAATTAATGATTGTGATTGCTATATGATTTATTATTAATTATATACAAAATGGTAGAAAGTGGTTGCCTTAATAAGAATCTTTAGTAAAAATAATATATTAATAATTCTGCATTTTTCATGTATTAATCAATAGTACTTGATTTCCTCAAAGAATGGAACTTGACTTGTCTTATAGAAGTAATATGTTCATCTCTGGCTTCTCAATTGTAAATAAAATCATGAAATACTGAATGCAGGGGCCTTGTCTCTAGCCCTATATTTTTATTTATTTATTTTTAGAATGCAGCTTTCAACTAGCATCTTCTTAAAATTTTTTGATTAATATATATGTTATTATTAATTCAGAGGTAGAATTTAGTGACTCCTCAGTTGCACATAACACCCAGCACTCATTATTTCACGTGCCCTCTTTAATGCCCATCACCCTTTCCCCCGCCTCCCTCCCCTCAAGCAATCCTCAGTTTGTTCCCTAGAGTTAAAAGTCTCTCATGGTTTGTCTCCCTCTCTGTTTTCATCTTATTTCATTTTTCCTTGAAAAATAATTCCCATCCCAGCTGTGTATTGGAAGGTGTTTGTAAATAGCAGGAAAACTCAAACATCTCAGGTCTCAGTTCTTCAAAACCTGTAGTTGAACAAGCCAGACACATCTCCCTACACACCACCCATGAACAAAATAGCCTTGGGGTTTCTCAGCCTGGGTCATGCGTGCCCCGGCATCCAACATCACTCTGTACCCTCCACTCTCCTGTGAGCATCTTCTCCCAGCCTGACCTCCACATCAGCTTCATATCCTCCATCTTGGAACCAAAATTTGAAGGGACACTCCCCAGGGAATTGAAACATATTTACCTCCCCTAGGGGGAAATCTGGGTTATATCTCTTGGCTGAAACATACAGCTTTGGAAAATTTATTTATTTATTTATTTATTTATTTATTTATTTATTTATTTATTTTCAGCTTTGGAAAATTTAGTTTTGCTTCTGTCACAAAATTTTCTAGTTGACCTTAAGAAAAATCAGAGTTGTTCCTTGAGGAAAAATGAGAAGGTGATAAATCTTGGTTTTGGTCCTAGTTTCCCAAGAATTACCAACTATCTCCTCTTAACACCAATAACTCTTCACTTCCCACATACCACCTGGTCCAGATTTATGGTACTAAGTAACCCTGCAATACCATGGTAGTTGATGATGGTTTTAAAAAATTAATATTGTGCCTCCCAGGTACATTTTTTATTGGTTTTTCTGAAAACTAAAAACAAACAAACAAACAAACAAACAAACAAAAAAACCACCTTAGTTCTCAAAGGAATAATTGTCTAGTTGTAAAATTGTGTCAATGTAGTGAACATTGGGGGAGACAATTGAATTTTCTCATAGAAGCAGCCATTTACATGTAACCACTCCCAACACCAGCCCAATTTGTTTCTGGGTAGCCCTTAGCGGACCTGAACCATGCCACTCCAGGTAACACAAAAAAGTTTCTGAAGCCTCTTCCTTCTCTATGCAATGAATGCTACCCAGGAAAGAGGTCTAAGATGCAAAACTACACATGATGTTCGGCAAGTTAGGGAATAGGAACTCGCAGAGTTGACATATTGGCTTCTTGTTTACTGGTCCCCAGTGCTATTTGACTAAAGCAGATGAAGTTAATAACACTTATATTCAAATAAAATGTACTTGCTTTTCTTCAACTCTTGAGTACTGTTTTATTGATAGGTAAGGTTTGGCTTTATCTCAGAGATTTCCTTATAATTTTATAATGCATCTATTTCCTTGGATTCATTATGTCTATAATTGTTACTACATAACTGCCTTTATATTTTTGCTTTGTGCCTTTACTGTGTATTTATAAAGTATAGTGGAAATGATTGTGCTCGGACTTATCTTAGGGCAGTTAAATGACAGTTATGGAGAAAAAGTTTAAATGATTATTAATGTGAAGTGGTGTAGCACAGGAAGAGGGAAAATGAGCTCCACACGAGCCTCAGGCAGCATAGCTTTAGCACAAACAGTGGAAGCGACCAGTGTCTGTCAGGACCGTACCTTTCAGTGAGGGAGGGGCTCAAACCAGGGCCTGACGCGGCCTTCTCTTCTGCCTCGAGGACTATCATCATGTTACACCAGGAATTATGCATAAAACCATGATGCTTCCCTCTCTACATGTTAAGTGATACTTGTTATGATTATCCTTGGTGTTGCCACCACACGATGGGCTGAGGAAGAGGAGGGAATCAGGAAGGACCGCAGCCGAAGACAAGGGACAGGCTTGGAGGGAAAGAAAATTAGAAGCTGAGGAGTGGGAGGAATCTGGAATAGATCTGCAGAGTTTACGTAATGAGTGTGGTACTCCTTGGGGGCATTTTCATATGTTTGGACTTTCTAACCTCACAGGCATATGATAGAATACAGTTCACCCACCAGCTTGAAGTATGGCTCTGTAACTTGCTTTGGCAAAAAAATAAGAGGCAGATGATATGTCTTTCATGTCTCGGTGGAAGAGACAATGCATGCTTCCCCTCATTCTTTTTGTTCTAGCAGCCTTTGAGAAAACGGCTGTTCCATCAGCCTGAATCCCCCGATGACTACAGTGAGCAGAGCTCCCAGCAGAACTGAGATGGACATGTAGAATGTTTGAGAAATCAACTTTGTTGCTTTAAGCACCTGAGATTTGGAGGATGTTTGTTAGTACCACATAGCCTAGCCTGACCAATTCTGAAGCAGTAGGCAGAAACTGAGAAAAGGCCAGAAGCAAACATAATAAGAAAGTAAAAGAGTTAAAGATGAAGAAAAAGAGAAAAGGAAAAGAGATCATGGAAGATATGGAGCAAAGGAGGGAGCAAAAAAAAAAAAAAAGGTATGTAAGAGAGAAGGGAAAGAGCAGAAGATGGCAAAAAGAGAAAGGGAAAAGTGGCAAAGAGTGAGGGACCAAGATGATGGAAGACATGGCTGCTCAGCATATCTGGGCTGATAACCCGCCATGTGTATAGAGGTCTCGATATTACTGTGTATTTTGCTAAGTGGTTGCTAGCTAGTATCTTTGTAGTTTTTGCCTCTAATCTGTATATTTAAGACTGACTGGCATTATTTTTATATGGAAACCAACTAAAATGTATGGTCATGAGATGGTGTTTGAGACCAGACAGTGTAGCTACATTATCAAATAACAGTTTGTTGAAGGAAGAAGCCTGACAAAAACATCTGATTCCAGGTTCTTCAACCATTTTCTTAAGCCTTGGGGCTTCCCAAGGTAAGGCTTCCGTGTGGCTCAGGAGTTACTTGGACAAACAATTGATCTACCTTGGTTTCCCCCAGAGCAGTTGAACTTTTATCTGATGTGTATAGCAGGCTTCCAGGTAAGATTTTATTTGAGGAAAGGATTTCTCATTTTAAAAGGGAAAAAAAGTTTTCTAACTATAGATCCAGTCCACCATGAACAAGATACCAAAACACTTCTCTAAGGGTGCCTGAGTGGCTCAGTTGGTTAGGCGTCCAACCTCTTGATTTTTTGGCTCACGTCATGCCCTCAGGGTTGTGAGCTAGAGGCCTGTGTCAGGCTCTGTGCTGGGTGTAGAGCCCGCTTTAAGATTCTCTTTCTCCCTCTTCCTCTGCCCCTCCCTGCTTTCTCTCTCTCTCTCTCTCTCTCTCTCTAAAACAAAACAAAACAAACCACAAAAAACACTTCTCTGTTATTCCCTCCAAGCATGATGTATAAAATTAACTCTTCATTCAGAATGAAATGACGTTTGCAGTTTTAAAATATGACTTATTTAAAATATGACTTTAAAATAAGGGAAGTTTGCTATCAGCCGGGGATCTCCCTTGATCGGGAGCCTTCAGAATGGTCAGTGGGGAATGAAAGATCTGTAGTGGAGCTTTCCTGGAGGGATGTCCCTTTAGGTTGCAGGAATGACTTGAACAGGAAAATTGCCTGGAGCTCTCACTTTACAGAAAGCCTTTTCCCTGTTCAAAGTCCAAAGCTGTCTTCTAGCATTTTCATTAGAATGCACGGCTGATCTCCCCTCCTTCTCAAAGCCAGGGGGCAGCTGCCAGGGACACCTGGGATGGGTCTGTTCTCCGGGGACCATGACCAGTCTCCCAACAATAATAATGGTTATTGACTCCTGAGGATGATGTGGGGAAGACTAAAATGCAGCCTTACAGGTTACTTCTGGTGTGGATCTATCTTTTTCTCAGTAAAAGCCACACTGGCCATCTCAAGGTGGGAAAGGCAACCCTTGGGTCTGCAGGAGGCCTGGGGAGGCTCCTGCTGTACTGTGGACCACAACAGACCCCTGTTTGTTTTGGATAATTCGGTAGGCACAAGGTAAGAGCAGCAGCATCCAGAGAGGAGTGTTGTACACCAGGTTTTATTGGAAAGGAAACGTAATGGCAGTTATCCAAACAGGAGCAGAGACAAGAAGCATCTGGAATTTGAAAAGTTAAATGAACTACTGCGATGGGCTCTCCTGTTCCTTCGGTTGCTTGTGAAGCAGGCAAGTTGCACAAAGCATGAGAAACTCCTAACAGTGCTCCCGCGCTGAATGCACTGTCCGTTCACTTTATATTATCCCAGACTTAGATACTTGGGGGAATGTTTTTCATCTGTGGATTGGTGAGATTTCTAAATTCAGAATGTATGGAGGTAATTTGAGCTGTGTTTATATAATACATGCTCATTTTGGCATTTGTCCCTAACTCTGTTTCTATAATCATGCCTCCCCACCCGGCACTGTAACTTTGGCTGAGTGTAAAGCAATAGCCCACCAGTGGCTAGGAATGGTCCTACATGGATGATCTAGGATGATTTTTTTCCTAAACTAAATAAAGAAATGCTCATATTTACCTGATTCCTCAGCTTGCAAATGAAGTAATCCATTTCTCACGTTGGTTATAGTTTAGGAAATATTTGGCACTATAATAACGTCATGGAGCCAATGAAAACCAGAGCTTTCTCTGCCTTTAATACCTGGAGAGGAAAGAAACAGCATTAAAACCAGCGTCCATTTAGGTACCCAAGGAAAGAAGGCAGAGGTTGCTTTGTTTCACGTCCAGGGCATGAGAGTGAGGAAAGCAAACAGGCTCCAGATATAAGGGGCAGTAAATAATCAAAGACATATAATGCAAGGAGTAGGAGGGGAGAGGGATGAGAAATGCCAAGGACTCCCCGGCTCTGGGCAATGACAGAAGGAGCTAGAAAAGAAGAAGAAATAACCACAGAATCAGGCATGGGTCAGGGCTCCATTCAGCCTAGCCTTCCAGTGTGCAAGCTTGGCTGTGGGAAGAAATGAAGTCACATGCTTGAGGATAGATGGTTGAGAAACAAGAAAGCTGAACAACTGGGCATGGGTCAAAAAATAACAACACGACTCAGTCCCGGAAAACATACTCATTCACTGACAGTGTTCATTTGAGACTTCCGTGAAGACTTTTTTTTTTTTTTTAAGTTGGAGCCTTGTTATATCATTAGCAAATGCTCTGAGTAGAAGGGTAGCTCTGTGTTTCTAGCTTAGGCAGTTGTGCCTGTGGAGCCTGAGGAGAAAAACCTGTATTAGTGTCCTATTCTTTCAATTCAGTGAGTCCCAAGAACCATTAACATAATCGATGGACACATGTCATTATACATTTGTCAAAACCTATAGAATGTGAAAGAATGAGCCCAAGGTAAACTATGACCTTCGGTGATGGTGATGTGTCCTTGTAAGTTCATCAGTTGTGGCATACGTCCCACTCGTGGGGGATGTGGAGAGTGAGGGAAGCTATGCGCGTGTGGGGGCAGGGGGTAGATGGGAGATCTCTGTACCTCCAGCTCAATTTTGCTGTAGACCTAAAATAGCCCTAAAAGTAAAGTCTATTTTAAAAAGAAAGAAAAATCCATGATCATATAGATGAAAAAGTGAAGAGGCAGCATCAAATAAGATATGGATCAGGACTACTTAATTATTTACTATCATCCATGGAAAATTTCAAGATTTTATATGCCTTATACCTGATATTTTCAGAGTTAGTGAATGTTCTGCAAAGGATGTAATGGAATCCAAAGAGATGTTTGGGGGTCATAATGACTAGTCTTACTCTGACACCAAACAAAATAATAAATAAATAAAAATAAAACAAAATTTAAAAGGAGAAATGGGGTAATTAGGTCCATGAGTATAAATCCGTATGCACTTATATGCACTAGCACACATATACTTTTACACATACACACGTGTGCGCTTGTGAAATTTCACCATTCAAAACATATTTAAAATGCCTAAAGAGGAGCAAAGACTCACACCCAGCTTTGAACTTGGGAACTTGCCACACAATATGTTTGCTATGTGTGTGGATTTGATGAAACGTGCCTGTGCTCAAGCCAAAATACACTGTCATTGCGGCTGTGTGTCTTAGAGATGCAGGGCTTTGCCAGTGAACTGTGTGGGTGTAAAATGGGAGAGAAAGTGATAGGGCAAGATTCAGCTCTGGCAGGCATTAAAGAATGTAATATTATGCTTCCTAAGGTACCTTCTCATTAGTGATTCAATGAGGACATGTTCAAGCTTCAGATGGATGTTTAATGCCTTGTCTTAAGTTAAGTGAAATGTTCCTGGAGATAAATCCATCTGCTTTCTCATGTGCCCTGGTTGCTTAGTAAATATTTAATGTCAACTCTGCATCTTCCTCAGGTTCACTAAGTCATCCTCTGCTTTCTCAGGGAGCAGTCCTGGCAATTTCTCAGACAGTAGACCCTATTCCTTGATCTATCCCTTCCAAAGAAGCCACCTTGACATAACTCTGAGCTGACTGGGGGCAGATGTCACCCACAGTAACCACAATAGCAAATTCTTAGTGGGCTGCCTGATTTTCACTACTCCCAGCATCTTCTCCAGGTAATTCTTATGATTACTTCCATTTTATCAAAGAGAGTGAAGTTTAGAGAGAGTTGCCCAAAGACAAATGGCTAGGAGCTGGTGAAGAGAGGCTGGGACCTGGATGCATCTAACTGCAAGCACACATGTTTATATAGTGGACATCTTACTCTTCTATCCCTGAGGGGCACCATTTTTATCCTAGAGTCATTTATCTCTTGGGTTCCCACACTTAAAAGATGCTTCTTAAGGAGATAGAAGCCTTTCCCTCCGGTCTCAACAAGTGAGTTGTCCTCCCAGAAGTGAAGTAGGTGCTCCACCATGTCATACACCAGCCCACAGAGAACAAGGTCTCCTGAGAGTCTGGGCCAATAATTTAGAGCATGTTTTCCAATTGTACATTGGCACTGCATGGTTGCCTGCAGTGCCAAGAGTGGTTTCTTTTTTTTGTCTGAGAAATTATTGCCAATCTTGTAACCGAAAGTGGAAAAGTTTTTCAGTCCTCAGTAATCAGCCATCCTACACTCACCACTGGTAGGTCCGTAAGGCACAGAATGAAAGGAATCAGCATGGCTTTTTCCTTGCCCAGCACACGTTTTTGTTAAGTGATCAGTCCAGAAATGCCATTTGTTCTTCAGAGTTATTCATGCTGAGATGCCTTCTTACCTCTTGGAGCTGAAAAACTGAATTTAACAAGATGAATGGTGTGAACCTTGAGGCTGCATGGAACAGGAGCAAGATTAGTTATTTCTCAATTGCCAAATAAATTCTAACCAATTTATAGACCAACAGGTAATGGCTCAAATCCACAGGATCTCTTCAGGTTGCCCTGGTACTTGGAAACTTTTCCAAGAGGAAATATGTATGTATTTTACAAAGGCCAAAAAGAAGGAGTATCAAGAAGTCAAAGTTACCAAGTTTGTAGCAATTGGCCAAGCTCTGAATAGCATCAGGCAAATACTTAGCAAATATGCACGGTAACTCCATCCTTACTTAATGTGCTTCTATTCCTGCCCCCAGGGGCAGTGCTGACCTGCATACTATTAACTGGAGCACTGGAAAGGCCACCTTGGCTGTGGGGCCTCCCAGAGTCTTGAGAGGTACTTCTGGGTGGGCCCATGATATGAGGAATGTTTCTGCACCAAATACACTTCAGTTGGATTTTCATGTAAAAAAGACAGAAAAATAGAAGTACCATACAACCTAGTAATTCCACTTCTTGGTATTTTATTTATCTGAAGAAAAGGAAAACACTAATACAAAAAGACTTATGTACCCCTATGTGTATTGTAGCATTATTTACAGTAGCCAAGATATGGTGCAACCCAAGTGTCCGTCCACGGATGAATGGATAACAAAAGATGTATATGTTTTGCACACACACACACACGCACACACAGAGGAATATTACTAATCCATAGAAAAGGAGTGAAATCTTGTCGTTTGTGATATCGTGGATGAAACCAGAGGGTATTATGCTAAGTGAAGTAAGTCAGACTAAGACAAATACCATGATTTCACATATATGTGAAAACTAAAAAGCAAAACAAGCAGAACAACAAGGACAACAAAAGAAACAGACTCATAAATACAAAGAACAAATTAGTGGTTGGCAGAGGGGAGGAAAATAGGGGCAAAGGGAGGAACCAGTGGAAGAGATTAAAAGTACAAACTTCCAGTTGTAAAATAAGTAAGTCATGAGGGTGAGAAGTACAGGATAGGAAATATAGTCAGTAATACTGTAATAATGTTGAATGGTGACAAAGGGTAACCAAACTTTCCATGGTGAGCATAATATATATAATTGTCACATCCCTATGTCATACACCTGAAACTAATAGAATATTACATGTCAACTATACTTTAATTAAAAATAAAAAAATTAAAAGGCAGATTGAGCCCCTCCCTCAAACCACTAAAAGGAGTGTAAAGGGTTTAACAAAGGTATACACTCTCAACAAAAAGGAGACCACAGAAACCTAATTTTGCATATTATGAAACAGATGGATGAATGGCCACTGACTTGGCAGATCCTGGGAAGCTGGAACCTAAGCCAGCAGCAGGTAGAGACAAGAAGCAACCTGATTGTTGCTTCAGAAAACCAGGAGTGGTGGTGCCAGGTGCTTTTCAAAGTAGGGGTGAAGAGAGAGTTGGAGGTAGGAGAGTGGGTTGAAAGTCTTGAGAGGCAGTTAAATGCGATGTTCCCTCTCCCCTTCCCATTCTGCATAACACCATGAGCATGTTCCCTTCCCCCAACCCAGGCAGAAACTAAAAGTGTGTTTTTGGAGGGGTGAGCCAGAGGAGTTCTGGCATGGGGAAAACTCAGACACAGCTCGGGGCAGGCAGAGTGTGCTCCACTGAGCACTAGTTCTGTTAACAATCAGCTTGGGCTGGGGAAGGGGGGCATAGTTTGTAGTCGCTGCCAATTCAGAGGGATAAATACTCCCACCAAAGCTAATTTTAAGCTAACAACATAAAGTCTCTGATCATGGAGTTGGAAAGAGATGCACATAATTAGCTTTTTTGAACTGGGCATGCTGGCTCCAAGACCACCAAAAATGCTGCATATAGAGGTATTAAATGCAATTTTACACACCGAAATGCGAGATAACCCCCACTGTCATTTTCTCTTTTAATGTCCAGATTCAGACTTACTGGATAATACCTTATAGGGAGTAGATTGGATATTTTTTCTTTTTCCTTGGAGAATATGACTGGTTGGTAAAAGATAATGGGATCTGGAAATGCTTATAGTCATGAGTGCCCTCATGAAATGGCCAATCAGGTTGCTTTATAATGAAGTCCATCTGATAACAAGCCCTCCCTACAAAGAGCTTTCAATGGCACTTTATCAACCTACTCATATATATGCAGACATCCAATGATGACCACTTATTTTAGGAAATATGCACACTTTGAAAGTCAGAGGTGAGAAAAAGAGAGAGCAAAAAGGAACTTGGGATAAAAAGAGAAAACAATGTCATAGAAAAACACTTCAAGAAGACTGGGATGGATTATTACGTTCATGAAACAAGAAAAGGAAGACTTTGTAAAGGAGCATTCAGAAAGCAGAAAGGAATCTTAAATTTTTTTTAAAAAAAGCATAACAGGAAAGCACGAAAATCCCAAGAAATAAGTTGAAAGATAAAGTTCAGGAAACTTTCTAGAAAGGAGAAAAGGCAAATAAATGAACAATGACAGGAAAATATTTTTAAATAGATTATTAACCCAGGAGACCCAAAATCAAATGATAGGAGTTCCATAAAGAAAGAAAGGGGAAGCAAGGAGAGGAAAGGTATCCAAGAAATGTTACAAATAAAGTGTCTACAATGGAACTCCATGAGTTTCCATAGTAAAGGGACTACCAAATATGAGCAAAAGGGACAGAAAAGTCCCAAGTCCATGCATATCAATGTTAAATTTCAGAACACTAGAGGCAAAAGTTCCATGAAACTTTCAGAAAGTAAAAACATATGATCAAGATTCAGAATAGCATTGAACTTCTCAATACCATGCTGGAAAGTAGAGAAATGGTCAATACATGCCTTCAAAATGTGGAGGGGGATATGATTTGCAATATAGTACTCTGTTTTCAGGCACATCATCAACTGAAAGGATAAAGACATGGTCCTATATTCAAAGCTTTCAAATATTCCTTCTTTTAAAAAAAATTAGAGGGCAGCCTGGGTGGCTTAGTGGTTTAGCACTGCCTTCAGCTCAGGGCCTGATCCTGGAGACTTGGGATCAAGTCCCACATCGGGTTCCCTGCATGGAACCTGCTTCTCCCTCTGCCTGTGTCTCTGTCTCTGTCTCTCTCTGTGTCTCTCATGATAAATAAATAAAATCTTTAAAATTAAAAATTAAAAATTTTAAAAATTAAAAAATTAAAAAAAAATCAAAAACCAGAATTTTCTTCCTTTGGACCTTTTTATAGGGAGCAACTGGAGGAGGAAATATTTTTATTTTTGTATTTTATTTTATTTTTTCTTAGGGAGAGAGAGCATTGAGTGGAGGTGGGGAATGGGGGAAGGGCAGAGGAAGAAGGAGAGAGAGCATCTTAAGCAGATTCCATGCCCAGTGTGGAGCCTGACATGGTGCCTGATCTCACACCCCCAAGATCATGACCTGAGCTGAAACCAAGAGTCAGACTCTTAACCAACTAAGCCACCCAGGTGCCCATGAAAGAAGACAAATTTTTAAAACAAGGGAGTATATAAATTTTAAAGACATTGAATCCACGAAACAATCAAACCCAGAGTAGTCAAGGGAATCCCCAAGGGCAATGGCGAGAGATCTTGGAGGGACATCTAAGCAGTAAATCCAGAGAACACAAATGCCTAGCAAGAAAGGAAGCCCCGGGCTTTGAAAGTGTGTCTCAAAACAGAAGAATCAATAGCATACTGAATGCGCGTCTGTTAAGAGGATGTTTACATATATAGCAAAGTATTTGGGGATTAATTAGTAATAGGCACATAGAAAACTAAGCAAACTCTTCCACACACACACACACACACACACAAAAAAAATGGAAAGCAAAAACAAGCACACACTGACACCAGGGACTCAAAAATGAGTGTAAGAAAGGAAATGTAACAGTAGTTCACTACATGGCTCAGCTGGAAATAGCATTCTGTAGCCTCATAGCAACATAACAGGCCATATATTGATCTAAACCGACATTGTAATATAATTGTATAGAAGAATATGGGGAGGGAAGTGTGTGTGTGTGTGTGTGTGTGTGTGTGTGTGTGTGTGTCTGCAGGGAGAAGGGCTAAAAAATGAAATTCTGTTCTGTGGAGAACTAAAATCAGTAACTGGAATGTTATGAGCACATTATTTATATAAATGTAAGTATAATCAAAAGACATAATCAATAGTAGTCATCAAATAGAAGTAGTTAATAGTTAAAGTAGTTGGGAGACAGGTAAGAAGGGGCTACGGGGATTTTTTTAATGACACTTGCAGAAAAAAATTTCATTTTAATGTCATGAACACATGTAATGTTGATTAAACAATACACATAAAACAAGAAAGAAATAACTGCATTTAGAGAAAATGGAAAACTTTTAATAAGGCTAGAACTATCTGTGAACACTTGAATATTCTTTAAATGATTGGAACAAAGGATAGTGTACCCTGCTGGCAGAAACAAGCAATAAGTGTCACACTCAACCCAGAGGTCTGGTGCCCATTCACAAAGGGGCAGCAACAAAGTGGCCAACAATTTAACCATATCCACCTTATCATGAGATTTTCCAATATTTGCAAAACTTGCTAATATGCTTATTTCCAGATAAAATATGCCTATAAATTTCTCCCTATGCTACCATTACCCTTTGACATACTCCTTTTTTATTTAAATTCAACTAATTAACATATAGTGTATTATTAGCTTCAGCAGTAGAGTTCAGTGATATACCTAGTGCTCATTACATCATGTGCCCTCCTTAACGCCCATCACCCTGTTACCTCACCACCCCCCCACCTCCCTTCCAGCAACCCTCAGTATTTTTCCTGTGGTTAAATGTCTCTTATGGTTTGTCTCCCTCTCTGATTACATCTTGTTTTATTTTTCCTTCCCTTCTCTTATGCTCCTCTATTTTGTTTCTTAAATTCCACATGTGAATGAAATCATATAATTGTCTTTCTCTGATTGCCTTATTTCGCTAAACATATTTACTTCTGTATAGAAGGAACTTAACCAAACTCTAATGACCACATTCTAAGTCTGTCTTGTTCATTAGATGTTGACTCTGTAAATTCAGTTTCACGTAGTAAATATTTCTAGAGGACAACTACTCTGTGCCAGACTGTGCAATGTGTTTAGGAACCAAAGCCCAGCTGGCCAGTGGGCCTACCACCCTCCCTCCTGCCCCTCCTTCCCTTCCTTCCTTCCCCTCCTTCCTTCTTTTCCTTTCCTTCCTTCCTTCCTTCCTTCCTTCCTTCCTTCCTTCCTTCCTTCCTCCCTCCCTCCCTCCCTCCCTCCCTCCCTCCCTGCCTTCCTTCCTTCCTTCCTTCCTTCCCTATTTGCATCTAATATGTATAGAAGCTGGAGAAACTTGGTAAGTAAAGCAGGCAAAATTTCTTCCTCTTGGAACCCATAGTCATAAAAGCGAACAAGATGTGTACAAAAATTCCACTGGAGTTGGATCAATCTTCTAATTCGCATAAGAATCTTGGATAAGGCTTTTAGTGTTCACAAGAGGATGTTAACCCTGTTTTTCACCCGGTTGAGTTTTGAAGCGTATGGATTCACATCAGCAGTACAGAGAGGGAGTGATTAAATCTGTCTAGAAGCAGCAGGGAAGGCAACATAGGAGAGAAGCACATCATGTTCTGTTGCTATCCCTAATGCCTAGCAGAGTCCTTGTCACAAGGTTGATAGACTTAAATGTTTCTTGAATGAATAAATGGTGGAAATATGGATGGATGGATGGATGGATGGATGGACGGATGGATGGATGGGTGGATGGATGAATGGATGAATAGATGGATGAGCTAGTTTATCTGAAATTCATCTTGGCTTACTAAGAAGTTGATTCTAAGAGTAGAGGGACCATACATTGGAGATTGTCAATAATTTGCATTGATCCCAAAAAAGAAATCTTTGGATGGATCTGTAAAGTCAGAACATGAATATTCCAGTGTCTTCACCTTCCATAAGTACAATTTTGAGTTGGGCCTAGACTCCCAAGGGCCACACATTTTTAGAAGTGTTCATTTTGGAGCTCTTTGTTTCCTTGGCTTAGATTTCAGGGAACCACCAGACTGGTTACACACATAGACTTTGGGAAATTTTTTTAGGTATTTTTATTTGAGTTAGAAATACATTTTCCATGCACACATGCCAGGTTGTTCTCTTTACTGAGGTTAATATATATTATATATATCACATGTATAAATATATTATATATATTTATAATGTATAAATTATATATATTATATATTATAAATTTTATATAATATATTATATATAATATGTAATATAAATTACATAAAATAATGTATTTTGTGATTTTATATATATCATAATGTAAAAATAGTTAATACATATTAATTACTTTTTTAAATACAGGTTTTAGGGGTGCCTGGGTGGCAGAGTCGGTCAAGTATCTACCTTCAGCATAGTTCATGATCTTGGAGTCCTGGTGCAATGGGCTCCCTGCTCAGCAAGGGGTCTGCTTCTCCCTCTCTCTCTGCCCCTTCCCCCATTCATGCTCCCTCTCTCAAATAAATAAAATCTATAAATAAATACAGATTTAAAATAACTTTTCTATTCCAAAATAAGATTCTGTTCTACTCATTCTCACCCTTGTCTAAATCCAAAGTCATTATATGTATTGGGAAGGAAGTTATTTTCTTCTGTTTAAAAGACAGTAATAGCTGTTAGGAGACAGACCTCTATTATAATGTTAACTCTGCAGTGAAAGAGCCTTCTGGAATCAAACAATTGTCTCTCAAGGCAGCTGAGTGATTTCAGTTGAGTTGTAAGGAAATTCCAGACTGCATTTAGCTCACCTTGCTGAGCTGGATGCTCCCCTGCTCATTGCAAAAGACAAGAAGAAACTCCCCTAATAAATCCCAGATTGCTTTCATTAAAAAGAATCATTGCTTCAAGGAAGGAATAAATGTAGGGCCACCAAAACAGGATGACTTCTGCTTACTAGAAATAAAGAGCAGACATTTCTTTGTCTCTATCTAATTGCATTTAGTTTGCACTTAACTCTTTGAAAACAGTGTGGAAAAATGAGGTGGCTATTCCTTCAGTAGCTTGGTTGTGAGGTGTGAAAACACACACACACATACACATATACCCACAGAAAGAGTTAGACAGGTGAGCCCATAAATATGCTTAAAAGGTATATGACCAACTATAAAGGCATCTTTTGAAAATTAAAAATATTGGATCCACTAATTCTCTTTTAGATCTCAGCACTAAACTCTCTTGGCTTTGTAGGTGAGTAACTCAAGTCAGTGTTTGGACCATTGTATTTAGGGAACACAATTTATGAGGCTATCACAAACCATTTAAGCCAGTTCTCAGTCCCCACTTATTCTCTGAGCGTGGAAATACTTTCTTCCTTGCTCTCAGGGCATCAGATGGGTGTTGCTAAGACGTGAAGCCCTGGCTGGCCAATGTCCATCTGCTTGCAGTGTTCACACTCCTGCCACACCTGGGTGGCTGCCTCTCTGCTTCATTAGAACCAAGCTAACCATATTTATTGGCATTGGCTTTTAATTCTCAAAGATAGACACCTTAGAATAAAAATCAGGAATCTCAGCTTCCCAAACTTGCTCTTATAGTAACAGCCAGAGGTTGGCCTGCTGAAGAGGGGTTTATTTTATTCCACCCAACAATTGTTTACTTTTTAAAGCGAAAAGAGGCAAGGCAGTTCACACTTAATTTTTCCATGGAGATGGAGAATGTCATGCAGAGTCATGTTGTGATATTGAAGATGGGATTTTTGGCGTTTGGGTGGAAGATGTCTGTTGGTGCCTGCTACGCAAATTGCAGTCAGTGGTCAACAGCATGAGCATCACCTGGCAGATATTGGAAATTAGGAATCTCAGGCTCTCCATCTTCTCTTTTAACAAAATGCCAAGTGATTCATATGCATGATGAAATATGAGAAACACTGGGTAGGATGTTGTCTTTCACTGATACCAATGCGGATTAATTCCAGTGGCATTTGGCATTGAAAGGAAAATTAATCGAATCAACATCAAATTCTGGTTTTAAGAATTCAGTATCTTCTTTTGCCCATGCACCTCTAGAGGCTTTCAAGTATTTGGCTTGATTCTCATTGCTTGTTTGCTTGTTCATTAAAATCATTATCTCTCTCCTTTTGCAGCTAAATTGTACCTCATGATAGTTGGTAAAGGTAGCCTTTAAATGGGTTTCATGCAAGTGTTTGGACTTTAAGGTCTGAAATTTCCAGAACATGTTGGAACTTTCAGTTATTCTAAGAACTTTTACTACTTTTATTGGATTCTAATAGTTTGGGGGAAAACTTGTATTACTATGAGCTTTCATTATAATTAATATAACTCTAATATTTTTGTGAATGAACAAGTTAAGCATTACTTTGAAAATATCTAAAATACGCATGTATAATGGAATAGCATACTCTAGATGACTGTGAATTCTGTAGTTAAACCAATAATAAACCTTCCTGATAGAACTGGGGACTTAAGAGCAGTTGAAAAGCTTGCCAGGGCTTCAGCTACCCCAAGCTTTGAAATTTACTTGGAATTGGTAGACACACTTACATGGTGTTTGGGATCCATTTGTAAATACAATGAGTGATTTTTTTAAGAAAGATAAAATCCCTATATTTTAACACAGAAACATAGGGTTTGAGGAGTACAGTCAGCTGAGATCTACATCAAACCAACCCTAAGAATGAAAAGTCTAAGGCAGGGGGGCAGGAAATGGATTGGTCACCAGACTCTAACCTTGGATAAGTGAAAACATTCAATTTGTAAGCAGTGACTCAGACATGAATTCTTGCAGAGGGGGTGCCCATGTGGAAGGATGAGTCTATTTTCTATATAACACCTGTTACTTTTAATACACACATCCACACACATAGATTTCTTTGTGTTATGACTGCAGTTCCTGCTTCCTGTGACTTAGGGAAATTATGAAACTATGAAGCATAGGTTCTAAAACTCTGGAAAAGAGGCATCTTGTGCTCCTCACTGTTTTTTCATGGTCCTCAGGAGGAAGTCAGGATAGTTACTAAGGAAGGAGAAGGACATTGGTCAATTCAGCCTCTCCCCACTGACTCACACTGGTTGGAGTCAATTTACTTGTCTTTGCGTTTTGCTCCCAAGAGTGCAAACCTGTGCAAAATTGTATTTCTTAGTCATTTACTTTTAAGATCTAACATAAAACAAGTTTATTCTTAATATCTAGCTGAGATCTAGGTGACTAGAGAAGACTATAGATTGAGTGGGGGAGATTGGAAAAAAATGGCAAGAAACAAAGGTCTTAAGAAGCTTGGGCCTCCTAAATGGGGGATTTGGACACTTGGAGGAAGGAGAAGGGACACCACAGAAGATCATTTCCATGCCAGCCTGAGAATAGGTCCACCTTCAGCCACAGATTGATCAGGTTTGTGAACTAGCACCACTACCCCCACACAATGACAACAAAATCACAACAAAAAGAATGTGCTCTGTACTTCTGGATCAAAGGAGGGGAACAGAGCAATAAACAGAAAGAGTTATCTCATGAGGAGTGCAAGTGCCATTGTATAGCTTTTAGGAGCTGGCCCTACCTCCCATATTCCCCTCTGGGTTATAATATCTGTGCCCTGAGACCTGAGGACTAATGGAGATTTGATACCATTTTTTAATTTATTTAAATCCATAAATTATAAAACCCAATCTGGTGGCTAACAGAGCCGTGTCTCTCCCAGGGTAGTCTTGCCATGAGGGAGCTTGACAGGAACCTAGAACACATCTGCTGGTGTCAGATGAGGGCTGGGGGATAGATGGTGGGGGGAAGCTGGTCAAGGCACAGGAAATATACAGGAGGGGGCTGCCCTGCACAGCTCTACGAGGTGCCAGGCCAAACAGGTGTCCCCTCTCTACGCTGCATGTTTCTAACTCAGGATTCCAAATCAGGAAGTTCCTCCTCCTCCTCCTCCCCCTCCTCCTCCTCCTCCTCCTCCTCCTCCTTCTTCTTCTTCTTTTCTTCTTCTTTTTCTTAAAGACTATTTGAGAGAGAGAGATAGTGAGAGAGATCACAAGCAGTGGGGATAGGGAGAAGTGGTCCCCACTGAGCAGGGAGCTTGATGCGGGTCTTGATTCCAGTACCCTGGGATCATGACCTGAGCTGAAGGCAGACACTTAACTGACTGAGCCTCCAAGGCACCCCTCAAATCAGGCAGTCCTAAGCACCTCTCAGAACTTTGCCAACCTGAGCAGTTGGAAAGAGGGCTCCAGCTGTAAGAGGAGCCCAGTTTGCCTAAACATTGCCTGAGTGACTGGTATGGCCAACTTTAGACAAAAGCTCCCACATTCCTTGGTTTCCACGGGCAGAAGCTGGGATTATCTCCTCCCTCTGCACACACTTGCATACTCTCAGCAATTGTGGTCCTATCCTCGGGCCTGAGTGCTCAGTTTGCTTCCTGCATCCTCCCCAAGTCATTCCTATTTGCTCAACTGGTCAATAACTTGCAGACAATTTCTTTTACACCAAAGGGAAAATGCTTTGTGTTGTGTTGTCAGATACGTGGGGACACTGAAGTGTGGGATCCAGTGCTGCATGGTCTGGTCCATGACCAGGTTTCAGGTGGCACTTTATTTGGTCTGGTGCCACTGCCAACAACAAATTCCTGTTTGCTAATGTTGCTGCCCTTGCCTGGAATGCCTACCACCACTACCACACTAATAGACACACACATACACACACACACACCTTGCATTTCTTCCTTTTTGGCAATTCCTGTTCATCAGTCAGGACCCAGATCAGTTTTTACCCTCTTTGTTAAGGAAGTAACTATTGAGACCCCAAACTCCTCTAAATATACCTTTATTTGGAAACTGATGTGGATGAAGTTCATTGTGGATGTAGTTAAGTAAGTTAAGTAAGATGGGGTTATTTTGGAGCAGAGTGGACCCCTAATCCAATGTGACTGTTGTCCATATAAGAGGACAGAAATGCAAACAGACACGGCAAGGAGAATCCTTATGAAGTCAGAGACATGCAGAGGAAGGCAGCCTTGTGACCAAGGAGGCAGAAATTGGAGTGACGCATCTACACCCCAGGGAATGCCAAAGACTGCTGGTAACACCAGATGCCAAGAGAAAGACATGGAACATACTCTCTCATGTCTCATGGAGCCTTCAGAGACAGCATGACCCTATCAGTGCCTTGATCTTGGGCTTCTAGCCTCCAGAACTGCTGGAGAATACATTGCTGTTGTTCTAAGCCACCCAGTTTGTTGTGCTGGTTATGACAACCCTAAGAAACTCATACAGTGACCATTCCCAAAAATCCCAAGCACAGTTTGTTAATACTCTCTCAATGTGGACATACTTTATTAAGACACTATCCCATTGGGATCATTAGGATTTACATGCATCTCTGTACAACTAATTAACTTATGATTTCGTTAAGTGTTGCTACCTTGCCATATTAACTGGTATCTCCTAGCACAGTGCCTGGCATACAGACATACTTAATAATATAAAATGAGTCAATGAATGAGCAATTGAGAAGGTTCATGCAAAGGGAAAAACAAAATGAAATACTTAATGATGAGTTTGGATGAAGTAGCAGCCATAGCACAAAGGGAGGAGTAGAAATAGCACTCTGCAAAATATTCTTACTGTGCTATAGCCTAGCAGAAACTTTTTCAAAGTATTGCATTAATCTCTATGTTCTTCTTTTAGAGGGATCCAAATTTAGACAGATTTTTACAATTAAAAAGCAAGTGATTAATTTTCCCAGTTCCTAATAATGCCAACAGGAAGAATGGCTCTAAGTTATAAGGAACCCCAGTTCTGATTTTGCACTGATGTGATCCTATCAATGACCAGGTCTCCCTGACCCCATAAAGGTCTGGTGGAGGCCTCCTGGGGGTATAATAGATAGTTCTCCTTACTTCCGACACTTAGAAAAAGAAAACAAGCTCTATTTCCAAAACAAACTGTAAGGAGCAATGCAAAAACATAGCCTGAGGGAAATGAAGGTTTTTAAAATAATCCCCTTAAAGGGGGAAATGTCACCTTAATTTAATTGGGGCTTTGCTATTACATTTCTTCTCAATCTGTGACACAGTTAAAGTCTATTATCTAAAGCACTGACCCAAGATGAGCTACTTTTTCTAAAAAAAAAAAAAAAAATTTCCTGACATCATTTCCCAGTGTCTTTTGTGAGTCCTTCGGTTCTGAATTAATTATTCAGAGGAAAAGATAGTAAATCAGGATTTCAGTTGGAAGACTTGGGGCATGAGTAGTTTGAAAGGCATATTCAACATTATGATACAGATTTATTCTTAGAAAAAATTGTTTAAATGTTTTAATAATACAAACTATGGAATGTAAAGAGTGACAAATCCTCAACAGTATGGACAAAGACATCTGAAGTATGAGCAAATCACCTGCAGTAGGTTTACTCCCCAAGGATGCAATTTATCAGTTTTGAACTTGAATACCATGTATATATTTATGCTTATTGAAAAAGAGGCATGTGCTTTAAAAAAGTTACCACCATGCCTAATACTCTCATTTTCTCTTCGTAAAAATCACACTATCCATGACATATATATCTGCCTTTGGATATCAGGAGCCTTGAAATCTGTTCCCGTACTTGAGAGCTGTAACCTTTTACTTTGGATAGACTTCCTCCATCATTGAAATTGTGGGTGACCCCTGTATGATTACTGTTTATCAATGTTTTAAAACAAGTAACTAGAAACCCTTTCTAATCACAAGGGATAATTGCTATGTAAACACAGAGTAACATTTTGTTAGAGACCTAAGAGGAGAGGAGAAAAAATTGCATGAGTCTCTTTGGAATATGAAAATGGTATTTCATGTTCATTGAAGATAATATTAGGTGCAGACATGGTGATTTTTAACTTAGGAGATGTATTGTTCAGAACATTTTCTCCCAAATTAAATCAATTATCAGGGAGCACATGAATCAGATGAATTCCAAAAGTCTTTTTAGAGTCTTTCGGCATATTCATGTTCTTACAAAAAGGAATGGCTTTCACCATCTTAGATTCAAGCCTGGATGAGACAGGTACATAAGGCATGAAACATCTTTCCTCTTTTGGATTAACCTGACTGCAGCATGCAGGAGTGGGAGAGCCCCCAACAACTTGAAGGATGGACCAGCCTGAAGGTCTCTTGTACCCCAATTCTCCTCATTTACTTCCTCATTTGGTTCTGCTGCCTGTTACAAAATTAAGACAACGCCTTGTATATTACCCAACATAGAGTAAGTGACCAATGTTTCTTAAATTAATGAGTAAATGAATATTAACATAGTAGGCAGATACCTGCCTATATTAAGAATAATAATTAATAGAACAAAGCAGCAAGGAATCATTCAATTTTAAATCTCAGGAATTGCAGCCAATATCTAAAAATAACAAAATAAATCAAACAGACCATATATAGGAGGGTACCTTTTGTTTAAAGAGGTAACTAAATCGAATCTCTGCCAGAATGGCCCCTCCATTGTAGCATTCACCTACATGCTCCATGATGGTGTTATTGTCATTGTCGTCCAAACATGGGATGATCAATTAATCATTTAAAAAAATATATGTCTGAAAAATAGGAACCAGAAAGTAGAAATTCTTATAGGAGAGTCTAGAAGGTAAAGAGGATAAAGCATTAAAAATAAACAAAAATTATAGGAAATTGTTTATAAATCTATATTTCGTTTTTTACAAAAAAATAAAATTAATCTCAAATTGGACTCCCATATTATATTTTATATTTTTATAAACTAGTTTATTTGGCATATTTAAAACAGGTTATGGCTGAATTTTATTTGAATCATAAAGCTGGGTTGGGTATTCAAGTAAAGGACTTCATTCTATATTGATCATAGACATGGTCTTAGAAGTCATGCATTTCCCATCCTTCCAGGGTTCTTTGTGTCCCAATGAGTAGAGATCATTTTGAAAACAGAAAATGAGGTCTGTGGAGTGAGTGCATTCTACTATGTCTCAAAAAGTATCTATATTATTTGTCACTTAACCTATATATTTATCAAGTTTTAAATTGATGAATTTCGTGCCATATTAACACACACTGTGGCAAGGAGAAAAAGAGGAAGCTTTACAATTTTTGCTGGTGTATGCTTTAAAAAAAATTGGTCTAGAAGTTTAAAAAGATCACCTTTGAAACACACTGAACACAACTAGTTACCAAATTAACTTCTATTTACCTTGTGGCTTCTCAGAACTGTCAACAATACAGTTGTGAAGCAGTGAAGAAAGAACAGATACCACGTAGACCAAAGAGATGAGAAATATACAAATACTGCACACCCCATCCCTATCTCCTTTTCCTACTTTGTTTTTTCCCTGTAGAACTTTGTGTCTACTAACATTGCATATATAATATTAAATGTTTATTGTCCTGTCCCCTGCTGGAAAGTAAGCTTTGTGAGGATGTGGATTTCTTTGTATGTTTTATTTTCTGGTGCATCCTTAGTGCTCACGCAGTTCTGGCACATACTAAGCACATAGTAAGTATTTGGTGAATTAATAAAAACCTTCTGATATCCTGCAAACACGTAACAGCTCAGAGCCCAATTTTCTATCAGTATTTAGTTAGAACAGTACAGCGTTTTCTCAAGGACGATTAGGTTATGCTTTACAGAAACAATAAACTGAATAACATTTCTATAGCACTTAAGCAATTTACAAAGTGCTTTCTCATGCATTGTCTCATTTGGTTTCCCAGCAGCCTCTTAGGGAGCTTTTTCTATTCTCACCTTGTCACAAAGGAGGTTATTGAATCTCAGGTTAAAGGATTTGTCCCAAAACATCAGAGACAGAAAGTGCTAGAGCCCAGAGGGGAAGCTGTGCCCTTTGAGGGCAAAGATTATCTACTTTTCCCTCGGCTGGATGACTTCTCATTTCTGGATTCCTCTCAAACTTATGCAGGCTGCACCCAAACTTCCCTCTATGCAGCATCCGTGTAAATGGCCATTTCAGTGACCAATGACTTTTTATCATAAATGTATTAGGGTCAGATTGTTTAATGCTTCATAACTTCAAGTAACTCTTACTTGACAACTATGTTCCTATAGTTCTTACTGGACACGACTTTACCAAATCAAATAGAGGATGTAATTATCCCAGGTGGTTTCATTTTCTTTCATTCATGTCTCATAATGGTTGATCAAAAACAAAACGTATTACAAAGTGTCAGACTTTCTGCTATACACTAAGAACAGTGATGAACAAGAAAGCCTTCTTAAAAATGATGCTTTCGGGGATTCCTGGGTGGCTCAGCGGTTTGGCACCTGCCTTCAGCCCAGGGTGTGATCCTGGAGTCTCGGGGTCGAGTCCCACATCAGGTTCCCTGCATGGAGCCTGCTTCTCCCTCTGCCTATGTCTCCACCTCTCTCTCTCTCTCTCTCTCTCTCTCTCTGTGTGCGTGTATGTGTGTGTCTCTCATGAATAAGTAAATAAAATCTTTAATAAAAATTTAAAAAATAAATAAAAAATAAAAACGATAGTTTCCATGAAAAAAAAAAACAAACAAACAACCCTCTCAGTATAACGATGAATAGAGAGAAGTCTCCTCAACTTGAGAAGGAATATCTACAAAAAAACCTGCAGCTAATATCCTACTTAATGATGAGAAACTAGAAGCTTCCCCACTAAAATAAGGTACAAGGCAAAGATGTCTCACCCTCCTTTCTCACGTTGTGCAGGAAGTTCTAGCTAATACAATAATAACAGGAAATAAAAGGTCTGCTGATTGGGAAGGGAGAAATAGAACTACCTCTGTTCACAGATGACATGATTATCTCTGTAGAAAATATGAAAGAATCAGCCAAAAAAACTCCAGGAACTAATAAGGGAGAAATAGAACTACCTCTGTTCACAGATGACATGATTATCTCTGTAGAAAATATGAAAGAATCAGCCAAAAAAACTCCAGGAACTAATAGCAACGTTGCAGGACACACAGTTAATATACAAAAATTAATCACTTTCTTATATACCAGCAATGAACAAGCAAGTTTGAAGTTAAAAACAACATCATTTACATTAACATCCCCCCAAATAAAATACTTTGGTATAAATCTAATAAAATATTTTCAAGATCTATGTGAAAAAACAAAATTCTGATGAATGAAAGGAAAAAATGAAAATAAAAATGGTCTGTGTTTATAAATAGGAAGACTCGGTATTGTCAAGATGCCACTTCTTCTCTACTTGGTCTGTTGATTCAAAGCAATCCCATGTAAATGTCAGCAAGTTATGTTTGAGTATCAACAAACTGACTCTAAAGTGTATATGGAGATGCAAAAGACCCAGAGCAGCCAATACAATATTGAGGGAAGAACAAAGTTGGAGGACTGACCCTATGACTTTAAGATTTACTATAAAGCTATGGTAATCAAGACAGCATGTTATGAGCAAAAGAGCAAATAAATACTTGAATGGGACAGCATAGAGAGCCCAGAAACAGATCTCCATGAATATAGTCAACTGATCTTTGACAAAGAAATGAAAGCAGTACAATGGAGAAAAGAGAGTTTTCAACAAATGGTGCTGAAATAACTAGATATGCACATAGAAAAAAAAAAAGAATCTAGGCACAGACTTTCACAAAATTTAACCTTTCACAAAAATTAACTCTAAGTGGATCATAGACCTAAATGGAAAAATGCAAAACTATAAAACTCCCAAATAATAACATAGTAGAACACCATATGGCCTTGGGAATGGTAATGCCTTTTTTAGATACAACACCAAAGATACAATGCAAGAAAGAAATAATTTATAAGACTTCATCAAAATTAAAAACTTCTGCTCTAAGAAAGACAATGTCAAGAGAATTAGAAAATAAAAAAGAAAGAAAGAGAATTAGAATATAAGCCACAGACTGGGAGAAAGTATTTTAAAAATACATATCTGATAAAATACATACTATCATCCAAAATATACCAAAAAAAACCCCTTAAACTGAAAAATAAAACAACCCAATTAAAAAATGGACCAAAGACCTTACCAGACATAGAGATGGAAAATCAATATACAAAAATATGCTTCACATGATATGTCATCAGGGAAATGTAGTTTAAAACAACAATGAGATACTAGTGTACACTTATTAGAATGTCCACAATCCAGAACACTGACAACACCAAATGCTAATGAGGATATGGAGCAACAGGAACTCTCATATATCAGTTCTGGGAATGCAAAATGGTACAGCCACTTTGGAAGACAGTTGGCGCTTTCTTACAAAATGAAACCAACTCCTACCATGTGATCCAGCAGTCATGCTCCTTGGTATTTCCCCAGAGGAGCTGAAAACTCACATCCATGCAAAAACTGCACAGAGATATTTACAGCCACTTAATTCATAATAGCCAAAACTTGTAAGCAACCAGATATCCTTCAACGGGTGAATGAATACATAAACAATGGCCTATTCAGACAATGGAATATCGTTCACCTCTAAAAAGAAATGAGCTATAAAGTCACAAAAGATATGAAGTAACCTTCAATGCATCTTATTAAGGAAGCCAGTTTGAAAGAACTACATTTTGTATGATTCCAATTATATGACATTCTGGAAAGGTAACACCTACAGGAACGGTAAAGATCAGTAATTCCCAGGGTTAATGGAGAGAGGAAAGGATAAATAGACTGAGTGCAGAGACCTTTTTAGGGCAGCAAAATTACTCTGGATGATACTATAATGCTGGATACATGTTATTATCCAAACCTATAGAACGTACAGCACTAACAGTAAACCATAATGTAAACTATGGGAATAATAATGGGTTGATATAAGTTCATCAATTAAAACAAACATTCATCCCTAGTGGAGTATACTGATAATGGGAAAGGCTATAAATGTGTGTGGGTAGGAAGTTTATGGAAAACTTCTGTGCCTGCTCTTCGGTTTTGCTGTAGGCCTAAAACTGCTATAAAAAAAGTAAAGTCTTAATAAATACATGCATATGCACACGCACCCATACACACACACACACACACACACACACACACACACACACTATGATGGTTTCATTTCTACCTAATCTTTGGGCATTCACCCAAATGTCCTCAGCCAGAGCTAAATTAGGTTAGAAATTTTGCAAAACCAAGATTTCTCTGCTTTCATTGTTTTCTGGTAAAACTCAAACTGGATGAAGCCAAACATATTACTATAGTTTCAAAGCTTTTTGTGTCCCTAAATGGCATCATGAATGCAAAATAACCATGTATTGTCTTTTGCATTTAAAATTTCTCCATCTTTCCTGGTGTTTATGGCTCAAATGTGAAAAGATCAAGTTAGAAAGTTTAGTAACAGGACCAACAGTCTTCCTTTATACCGTTCCTACAGCCTGCCCTCCCATTTATGACTGGGATCACCCTTCCCAAACCTCGTCTGGTGCATGTGCATAACAGGAGCTCCTCTATTTTACTGGTCTGCTGACAGGATGGTGTTCTGGGAGGTTGTTTCCCTAAAATGCTGCCATATTGTTTGATGTGGCCTTTCAGCATGGAACTCATGTAGTGCATTCAATGATTCAATGATTTACAACTTAGATCACAATGAGATGGCTTCCATTTAGTACATTTTGGAAAAGAAATGCAATTGCTAATAAAGAAGCTTCTGGTCATATTTACTCACATTGCTACCACATCCTCATGACACCTACCTATATCATTAGAACTCCAAAGCTGAAGTTCTCACCATTTTAATAGTGGCTGTTTTGGTCATTCTGACACTACACATCATAGGGTTATCGTGACTCCTTTCATTTGGGACACTATTCTGTAGTAGGACATCAATTTCTTATTTGCCCAGGTTCATCCTAAATTCTAAATGCTGAGACAATTAAGAGTTACATATAGGTTTGTGATGTAATTTAAATGTGTGTGTGTGTCTGTGTGTGTGTGTGTGAGCATGTATGTGTGAATGCTACTAGTGATTATCACTCCCATTTATTGGTACCAACAATGAATCAGCCATTATGGTTGGTGCTTTACACGTGCTATCTCATTTAAAATTCCCAGTAATAATTATGGGACATAATTATCCCCAGAAGAAGTAAGTTGGCCCCAAGGTTGCAAGTGGAAGTGCTAGAATCCAAATGTTGATTTGTCTGATCTCAAGCCCTACATAGGATGGCCTCTCTACTCCAACACCAGGATTTTTTCCAGAGTTCAACCATGTCCACTTAATTATAATAATAGTTAATACATAGCACTTAGCACTCATTGTGAACCAGGCATTATTAGTGCTTGTATTTTATGTCATTTAATACTCATAAATAAGGTAAATGCCATTATTGTAATTGAGGAAATTGAAATATAGGGTGATTAGGGATCTTGCCAAAAGTCACACAGCTTATAAGTTATAGAATTGGAATTTGCAATCAGAAAACCTATTGCCAGAGGCTTACTGATAACCATTACGTTATATTGGCTTTTCAGTATAACAAATACCTTTGAAGATAGTTCTGCAAAAGCATTAGAATTGTAAAATTTTTCTTTGAAACTAACTAAATGTAATGTGTACACATAGTACACTACACACGCACGCACACACATACACACACACACAGATGTTTGCATACTTCACACTCCTTTCTTGAAGTCTTCACCATATGACTCATTGAAGGTTTGAAACTGACTAAGTTGGATGTATCCCATCTGTCTACAGAGAATACGTCTAGAATTCTGCCCTCTTTCCCACGAGACAAGTCTACACAGATTCCTGTGTACACCAAACCAAACAGGATTAAAAGGGGAATCAACCTGTGTGCAATTCATTTTTAGCCTGCCACCTCATTTTCATTGGTCCATTCCAGGATGAGAGCAGAGATCCAAGGATCCAAGGCACAATGCACTCAGGGTACTGCCGAATAACCATCCTGCTGTTGTTCCAATGTCCTCTTCCACCTACCCCTGGGCACATTTCTCTCCTCTGTTTTGTTCTCCACATAAAATGCTAGAGATCTATTTAGGGCAGAGCTCTGATTTGGATGTCAAATAAAACTGATTGATTTTATGATTCTGTAAAGGTTACCTCAAAAGGTGAAATGGTTTCTGCTGCAGAAGAGCACCCATAAATCCAAGCTATTTGTGACAAGTCTTGTCCCACAGTAGGAAGATGGATTCTTGGATCTGCATCTAATCTAGACATGATGGCAAATTTTCCACTGGAGTTGGCTTGGGGGCTCATGCTTTTTAGATATTAGAGAAGCTTGCATAGATGAAGACAGCATGATTAAGGTGAGAATTCATTGTTAATTATTTCTAGAGTAGTACCATGAGATTGAAAAGTGAAATCACCATGGTATTTCGTTGGCAAAATAAAATGATCACACCTGTTAGTTGGCTTACTGCCATCAGTTAGCCCTAGAACATGATGCCTCCAGGTGATTGAGAAAGCCAGTGCATGGCCAGAAGGCTTCCAACTCTCTCAGCCCTTCCAAAGCTCCAGGAGGGCAAGAAGTTTTCTTGTTTGATGTCATACAGTGGGTGCTCAAAAAAAAATTAAGTCAAATGAATACACAAATTTCATGAAATCTCTGATACATCTTGAATTTCTGTGTATCCTCAAAAGTCTTCAGGATACTTGGCACAAAAGATGGAAGATGGGAGCAATGGACAATGGTGACTATGGTAGAAAAGCAGGGGAGAAAAAGGATGGTTGGATGGTGTGTGTGTGTGTGTGTGTATACTTGTCTATAGACATAAATGGATGAGCTGTGGTGCATACTAATCTAAAGCAAGAAGATCCACTGAGCATATTTACTTACCATTCCCATCATCCTCAAATAACTACTGAAAGTACAACAGTAGGGAAGACTGGAAGTTACTTAAAAACAGGGGGTGAGGAAAGAGAGTGAAATTACTGCTTATGTGCCAAGCATGACGATAGACTCTTCATGGGATTGTCTTCTGTGATGCGCAGAATTAGCTACAGGGCAGAGAGTGTGGATTTGCTCTGCAGGAATGAGGCTGAATGACTTCGTGCATGGATGACTGGCACAATAATGACTCCAGCCTGGTCTTTTGGCTGTAGTTGCTATACTTTATTCTTCTCAATTCTTGCTTTTACCCACCCAGTTCAGGCCCACATTGCTACTTGCCAGTCTGCCCTGGTCTCTCTTTACTCCTTATGACCAAAGCCAGACCATATCAATATCCAAATCAGACCTTATCTCTCTCCTTTAATTGCCTGAAGTGGCACCAAAGGACCCCTGGATCCAGCCCTTGCACCACATAGTTAAAGGCAAGACTTCCTTCCCCCCAACCTCCCAACTTGTCCTCCCTGCTTTATGGTTCACCACGTACAGCAGGATATTTCTCACCACCACACCCTGGCCATTCTGTCACCCATTTCTGGAATTTGGATCCCTTCTACCTTTGCCTGGCTAACTCAGAATCATCCAAGTCTTAGCTGAGACTTCAGTGCCTCCAGGAATCTTGCCTGATTCCCAGGTTGACCTAGGGACCCTCCACTGTGTTTCCACTTTCTAAATTCCTGTGTCATAAGAATTTACCCATTATGTTAAAATAGTCTTATTATGTCATATATCTCATTGGTTGTAAAATCCTTAAAAGCAAGGGTCACGTGCTACACATTTTTTGTGCACACAGGGCTTTGTATGCAGTGCTTGTGATAAAGTAATTTTTAATTGCTTCCTATATTCTGTATAAAATAACAGAAAAGGGAAATTTCTCTTAATAGAGTGGAAATTTCATCAGAAGTTGCTTCTGGAAAGATACAACTTTCCAGAAGTGGATAAGTGAGGCAGGGGGAGGATATGAGAGAAGACAGGCTTACAAGAGGAAACAGGAGAGCGTTCAGAAAGGAATGGTTTCAAAGCCCAACTCTGCAGCCACATATTTATTGCTGTCACTGACTATATCCAGCCAATGACTGAACATTTCAGGGATATGAGCCTGCCAGGGGCTTCTTCCAACAGGCAGGCTTTGCTCAGGGACAGCCTGGCCAAGATGTTCCCACAATTGCACTGTGATCTGGAGCTCTTCTTATCCACTCCTTCTGTTCTGCTCTTCTCCCATGGGCACCACACCTGCATTGTGGTCTGATGGCTCTTCATGCCTACCCCATGCCTTCCTCCTTCATCCTTCTTGGGTACTTCCCCCAGTACAGTTCTTGCATATCTAACGCTGCCCTGAGGTCTCCTCTCTGAGGATCTGACTGACAAAGGGGTGTTAAGAGTTGTCTTAGAAAACAGGTGCCAATATGGGGTTTGGAGACTCGTTCATTTACCACCTGGCTGTCAAGAAGAACCCATTCTGATTGGAATGTGAAGCATACATAGTCCCTGGCATGAGGTGGTAGCCCCTCTGCTGAAGATTTCACTGATGGTGACCTGGAAAAATGTTTCAGTAGAAGTGAATGCACTTTGCTATTGCCGTGATTCAAGACAATCACATATTTGAAAGCTAAGAGGGAAACAATGGCCACAACCACAGCAGAGTTGGCTAATAATAATTACTAATTTGTGTTGGCACCACATGGTTAAAGGCTAAGTATGAGCGTTACAGAGACTCTGGTAGCTTACAAAGGGACCCTTGTCTTGTTGCAGTTGAAGAGTGGACACAGCTGGGGAGCAAACTCAGGATCTGATAGAGTTGCAAACCTTCAGAGATGCTTATATGCAAGCCAAACCAAGTTGTTTATGCTAAAATCAGAGCTATGGTCAGGAAAACCTGGAACCTTAAAACATGGGATTGGGATATCTGAATGGATGACCCCCAAAGATTTTGGCTCTGCAGTTGTCCCTGAACACACAGAACCTTCTGAACCCTCCCATTCTTAGTAAAAGCTATTACTTCTGCAATGCTGAGGATGCTGCAGAGGCTTTTTCCCTGCCAGGCAATGGATGCTTCTCTCCTTTCCTGCCTGCCAGGTGGGTAACTAGAGTTAAATCCCAGCATAACCTGGCTGAGAATATACTGGGTTAATAAGGGACATAAGATGTTATTCACCAAGGAGCTGAAAGAATGAGCTACTCTGTACTGGGAGGAGCTAGGGGAGTATGCCTGGGATTAGAATTTGAGGGTAACTGATCAAAGAGGCTAGAATAAATCTGGCTAAGCAAAACTAAATTGATTTGGGGGTACTTTCTTGCAACACAGGAATAAATACTCTGCCCAGGATCCCAGGAGTTGGGGTAAACTCACTATTAGGTAAGCCTGAACATGTGTGGCCTGCACTGAGTAAAGTGGAAATGCTTGGGTTTCCCTGGCAGATGGTAGAGAAAGGTATAGAAGGCAGGAGTGTTGGCCTGCTGGAGTAGATAAATTATGAGGCCCCAAATCCCTCTTGAGGTTTATTCTCCTCTAGAGGACTCAGTAGATGCAGCTGTCACCCAGACCATCAGGAATGTACTTTCAAGAGGGTAAATGGCATCATTAAGAAGAGCAGCTTATGATGCATAATAGTTTGCCAATGCTGAGGGGAAAATTTCAGAGGATTCAAGACTTACCTCAAAATGTTTCTCTCAGAGACTTTGGTCCCTCAAGTCCTAGATACCTTAGTAGCCTTCTGATACCTCACAGCAGATGTTTGATGTATATTGTCATATCTTTTTCAGTTATACTAGGTAGAAGGCTAGTCTGCAATGATCTGCTTAGCCTTTATAGAAGTGATTTCCCTCCAAACAGCATTCTTTAGTACCTAAATATGAACACGAGTCAGTAAAGAATGAATATAAACCAAAAGTCAATAGATAATGAATATGAATCAGTAGTCAGGGCTCCACAGACAATTGAGAAAATTCATTAACTTGAGAGGCAGAGACAAACAATAAAGGAAAAACAAATGGAGAAATGCATATGAAGCAGGGAGCAACAGAATAAAAGCATGGTTATCCTTACCAGAGAAATACAAGAAGCTACCACAGCCATGAAGGAACAATAGAACATCATCAAAATGGAACACCTGAAAAATGAGTAGAGGCTTCTGAAGTTTAGAAATCATTATAGTACAAATCAGTAACTCTGTAGAAGTTTACAGGTTAAACAGAACAAAGGGGCAAAAAAGAAAAGGCAAGTAGAAGAGAAACTAAGAACATAGAGGATCAGCTGATTGGATCCAATATTTCAGAAATAGAGAAAAAGGAGGGAAGAAAATTATCAAAGAAATAACAATAATATTTTTCCAAAATTAAAAGAAATACCTTTTTAGGAAATACCTGAAGACAAATGACTGAAAATACACACAAGGCTCATTATCATTAAATTTAAGAATACTAAGGATAAAAAGATAATCTCAAAAACAACCATAAAGTTAAAATGTGTTACACGTGAAGGATCAAGAGTTACTATGGCACCAGAATTCTCAATGACAATATTACAAGCTGGAAGAAACTAGAACAAGGTCTCAAATTCTGGAGGTCAATGATTTTCTACCTAGAATTCTCCAAGATAAACTATTAATTAAGTATGAGTATAGATTCTTTACATTTTTAGACATTTGATATTTCAAAAATTTACCACATATGTTTGTGTTCTTGGAAAGCTACTGGAGCAGTGGCACTATGAAAATGGTGAAGGAAATCAAAAAGGAAAAAAAAATACATAGGATATAGGCAACAGAGGCTTGAATATACTAACAGTCTGCAGGAATTAATCCACAGGGTTTTGGTAAAGAAAATGAAATGCCAGGATGAGAGCCCTTGGGCATGAGGAAAGAACAGCAAGCAGGATTGGAGCAGGTATGGGGTGGCAGTAAGGAAGGCTTCAATGCCACTAACATCTACAAAACCAGAATTGATTTATCTATGTGTTTGACTATCCTGAGAGGAATATACAATTCTTTTGGAGAGGCTGGGTAAGAATTCATGATTAGCACAGAGAAATATAATGAAAAAAACAAATTGAACAAGAAAGAAGAAACAATAATGGTGTGCTTTGTGGCTCAACATGAATAATAATTAACATAGTAAATGCTAGATATTTATTTAAATAAAAATTATTATATAACCTTTCTGGGAAAACAGAGGTAAAGAAATGTATATGTGAGTACATGAAGTTTCTCTGAGGTCTTCCATCTTATCTTTCATGAGGAGTCCATGGAAATGTCCAAAAAGAACATTACTTAGCATACAATGGCAAATATCGGAGCAAACAGCTAACAACATTGAGTGTATTTCCCGGGAGTAAGTCTTGGAGGTGGAAGATTGAGACAGGGGAATTATGTTTATTTTTAATGGCATTAAAATAAATAAATTTATTTTTATTTAGATTTAATAAATCTAGTCATTAGATTTTTAAAAATTTGTACATGTATTTATTTATAAAATGAAAGATCTAGTCATTTCCAGGGTGCCTGGCTGGCTCAGTCAGAGGAGCATGCTACTCTTGATCTCAGGGTCATGAGTTCCAGCCCCATGTTGGGTGTAGAAATTATTTTAATTAACTTTAAAAAACCTACTCACTTCTACAATAAGAAAAAGCAATGACTAATTCACAAACATGTAAGCATTCACCAGTCTCTCCTATCTTAAGACAAAGAACACCACAAACCTTCCTTGACATTTTGACTTCTCCAACCTGCTGCTCTATTTTCTTCTCTTCACACGCCAGCTTCTTCATGGTGATTGTCCTCACTGTCCCTACATTTACTTATCCAGCCATCATGCTTGCGGACCTCTGTACTGGTCAATCCCATGACTTCTCTTTCCTTATTTAACAGTGTCAACAGCATTCTCCTGGGGCTTCCTTACAAGAATATCTCCTACTTTCTGTGCTTCTTTGGTCACTCCCTATCTCCTCACTCCCTCCAAAGCTTCTGCTTTCCTATTTGATAAGCAAATGTGCTCAGGAGATATGCACATGTGCTGTATGGACCTGTAACTCAATTCCCAGGTCATTTTCCAGGTTCTCTCTGGACCCTGTTCCAGGGCCGACCCTTCAGCAGAATACTTTCTCTCTGCCTCTTGGACTTAAATTCCAGACATGCTTGACTCCTCACCTGCTCTCATCTAACATGAGGTCACCAGGTTCCCTTGAACTGTAGCCTGAATCTCTGGGCCTTTTGCTCATTCTTCTGCCCAGCTCCAACTCCTGAGACTGTTGCCTGAGCCAGAGATTCTCATTTCTATTTGTCCAAGCAAACAAACAGCATGGCCCTAAGAAGGAAGGAACACATGTTAGAGCAATAGAAAAGAATCCAGAGAAGAAGTTAAAGTTAGAGAACAGAGCTAGAGATGAGGCTGGAGCAGGGTGCTAGAGCTACATGGGGCAAGGCCTTTTATTCAGCTTGAGGATTTGTGTTCTATTTAAGAGTAGTGCGATAGTTTGGAGCATGAAATAGTTTTGATCATATTTCCATAAAAGATAAGTTTGGATGAAGTGCAGAGAATGTGTAAGATGTAGATGAGAGAAAAACAGGAATAGTGCATATGAATGGTAACAGTAGTTGGATTAGGGTGATAGTGGGGATGGAGAGATGTCATTGAAACAGAGAGGGATTTAGGAGGTAAAATCAACAAGTCTCTGTAATGACTGGTTAGGGATGAAGAGAGAAAGGCATCTCCCATGTGAGCCCCGCATTTCTGACTTGAACCTTGAGTAGCTCATGGTGGCAATCAAAGATAAAGAGGATGCTGGATAATGACCAAGTTCTGTGGAGAAGATCATAAGTTTTTGAGCTTGACATGTGTTTGAGACAGCTAAGTGATGATTTTTAAGAAGCTGGTTGAATATACAGTTCTGGAGCACAGAAGAATTATCTGAGTTGACAGATAAAAATGGTGTAGTCACAGGTGTACCAACTTCCTATCACTGCAGTAACAAATTGCCACAATCTCTTAGTGGCTTTAAACAGCACAGATCTATTATCTTCTATTTCTAGAGGTCAGAAGTCCAAAATGGCGATCAGAAGTTCAAAATGGATATCTTTTAGCTAAAATCAAGGTGTTGACTCTCAGGGTGAACCTGTTCCCTTGCCTTCTCAGCCTCTAGAGGTCACCTACATTCTGCATTCCTTGGGTTATAGCTCCTTCCTCCATCTTTTTAAGGTCAGCAATGGGCTTCAAATCTGTCTATCTCTCCCACTGCCTACTCTTTCTCTCTCTGACTTCTGCTACCATTTTGTCACTTTTCTCTTTATGACTTTCACCTTCTGGTTTCCCTCTCATAAGGACCCTCATGGTTTCATTGAGTGCATCTGGATAATCTAGGATAATCTCCTAACCTCAAGATTCTTACATTAATCATGTCTGGAAAAAAATTTCTTTTGTCATGTAATTTCTTTTGACATATTCGTTCTTGAATAGGACATGAATATCTCTGGGGGGTATTCTTCTTTTTGTCACAAAGATACAACCCTGTAAATGTTTATTGAATCGGTGATTTTTTTAAAAAATGAAGTCTTTTAAAGGATACATTTTCTCCTTGACTACGACAGACTCAAACTCAGAAAGATAAAGAAGTACAACAAATGAGCTAAATGGAACTTACAATACTGCTGAAATCCAAGCTGTTTGGATTTTTGGGAACCCAAAAAGTTGCATATGTTTTTAATCCTAAAGAAATTGCTCCTTTTGAACATGTATAGGAAAAATAAATGATACTGAATCCTGGCATCTTGAGAAATTTTCCAGCTTTTCTATGGAGGCATTCTAACCTAGAGTTTGGTGAGTTGTAGTATATGGCATATCAAGTTTTGTTATGACACCATGTGATAAGGGGGCTGCTTTTCCTGGTCTGCTCACTTTAAAGTACTAGCATCTTGACTTTCTTTGCCATTGTCGCAGTACACAGAGTACATAGCCACCATGAAAGTGACCTCTTTCATGATTATATCCAGTGAGGTACTCATGTAAGTGTTGTTTCCTGCCCCTGTAACTCTGAGATGTACTGTTTGAGACAAATAAGTAACAACTTCCTCTTAGTCTGGTTATTTCATCATGCCCCTGGACAAACGAGAAAAAGAAGGGCTAGCATTTAAGCTGGTAACTTTGACCCTGACTGTCAAGGGACAATAGGTGGAAGGAAAATGTGTGGATGAAACCCAAGGAATCCCATGCATGCTGCCTTTCAATACCATGTCCATTGAATGACTCATGCAAAAGACTCCAGCCAAAGGGAAGAAGAAGGGGAGCTGGAAGAAGGAACTCATGAATGCTCAGTTCACACTCAGTGGCAAGTTACAGAAGTAACAATGGCAGCCATTAAATCATTTTTTCTTCCTTGCTGTGCTATGCAGATCAAATCTTTTACCTGAGTCCCCTTCCCTTTCCTCTTCCTGAGCTTCACTATCATATACAGTACTTATTAGTGACATATATGCCACTTAGCTCGTAGGTGGAATGAGGATGATAAAACACAACGGAACCAGGGGAAGAGTGGGTGTCACTTAGATAATCTAAACTTAGAGATGGATAGAGTAGCTGGCAAGACTTTGGGTTCTCTTCCTTTCAGTGCACTTTTGCTATGTCAGGAGAGCTAACTTAGTTAGCTAGTTTGGGCATTTTTAAAACTGTCAAGATGAGAATAAAGATATGGTAGATTTTAGGCAACCGAGTGGACCATATTAAGAGTACATCAGCTTTTTTTTTTTTTTTTTTTGCCCAGAACCATCACCTTTCCAAGGGTACGCTGAATTCCTCCTTCTGTGGAATTATTCCCTTCCATTGTCTATTTCATCTTGGCAAGGAAATGGAGTTAATCTTGGGAAGGGGGTGCATGCTGGCAGCCAACAATAAAACAGAACTAAAAAGGACAAATGTCTATAGCAAGTTTCACCAACTATAGATATGTCTACTATGTCTACTATCATATTTGGAGAATAATTAAACTCAAGGTATTTATAGTGTTAGTAAGAGTGTCAGATTTCACCACTATAGGATATATATGTTGCTGTGTATATGAAGCTTACCAGTTACTATATGAATGCAGGGGTATCAAGATCAAGCATTACAGAGGAAGGGCCTCTCATAAACTGTAATGTAATTTTGACAAGGATTTGAGGAACATTTCATCTAACTCTGGCTGCAGGATGTGTTTCTAATTTGGTTTTCTCTTTTGCTTTGATTGTTCAGTACCAGTGGTCTCTCTGTGTGTCTCTGTTTGTCCCAACTATTCCTTCCTTCTATTATGATGGAAATTGTAGCGAATCCTCTCTCTCAGAGTAATTACTCAAAATTCAGCAGCTATATATCTTGAACCCCATCTGCCTCTATTCTTAGGTGTGGGAGAAATTTTTTCTCTTATTGGTAATTTCTGATCCTTGCCTGGATGGATGGTGCTCACCTGCCTTCTGAAATTATTGAGATGGAAAATTTATTGTCTACCTCCTATACCATTACCAATTATTTTTTTCAGTTGATGAGTTGTTTCCATAAAAGTGCTTCTAGGCAAGGAAGCTGGTTGCTTGGCTTGCATAGGAATCAGACAGTTGGATATGAAACCAAATCCCCGGTCTGTCTTCCCCATTATGCTTTGGTCTGATCACTCTGAGAGGGTGAAACTAAGGCTTCCTAAATGGAGCAGGAGTTTTGAGAGATGAGTATAAAATATTATAGCTTAAGTGCTCCTTTGAGACCTTCTGATCTAAACCACACATGTTAAAATGAGGAAACTGAGGCCCATTCAATGGAAGTTAAGGAGAGAAGACTGTTCTCACATCCATTCCCTTACCAGCCACTGCTTCTCCTTCCTGCAGGTTATGGAGAATATCATCTTAGGAAAATTTCAAGTGTACATTCAGTATATATAGCTCTTGTAACACAGCTCTGCTCAATTCTTTGGTAAGACGTGAGAATCCCTCTCTTCTCTTTAAAACAATGACTTCTGGGATCCCTGGGTGGCGCAGCGGTTTGGTGCCTGCCTTTGGCCCAGGGTGCGATCCTGGAGACCAGGGATCGAATCCCACGTCGGGCTCCCGGTGCATGGAGCCTGCTTCTCCCTCTGCCTGTGTCTCTGCCTCTCTCTCTCTCTGTATGACTACATAGTGTGGAGTCTGCTTCTTTTCCTCCCTCTCTCCCCCTCTCTCTCTCTCTTCCTCTGTGCCTCCCTCTACTTCTGCACTCTCTGTAAAATAAATAAATAAATTAAAAAAAAAATAAAACAATGACTTCTGTTTCCTGGACTGGACTGTTTCCTGGCTTCCATGATGTTATGCTCTCATCTTTCTCTCCCTAACCAGTGATCTCTAACTGTTGTCCTGTGGACTCCAACACTATCCTGCACCATCTTACCTACATTCTTACTGCTACCCCACCATCAATAGCCAATGACCATCTCATTCCCAAATCCTATGACTCCTCCATTTCCATTATTTTACCTCCTTTACATTGGCATTAATGACTTACTTGCCTATCTCCTCTTAGTCAGACATGCATGAGTTCTTTGGTATGACACTTTTAAAAAATAGTTTTAGATTATTTTTTAAGTTATAGAATGTTTGAGAGAGAAAAGGACCAAAATACGATTATATTCCCACATTTCTAATGATACAACAGTTATTCAATTGATATATTTCCTTCTGGCCTACTTTCCTACTTTGCATAAATAATCTCAATTTTTTTAATGTTTCTATGTGTTTTTAATGCTTTTAATTGTTGCATAGTATTCAGTAGAGTGTTCATACCTTAACTTACAATGACATTTGGTATCCATAATAAAGAACAAAATTCATATCCATGATAGACTGAATTACTTATTCTAAGAAAATTTCCAAAATGGGAGCAAAGTACAAAGTATGTGACCCACAGTTCACATGCAGTATTGTTCACTGAATAAATAATCATTTTATAGAAGAAAGATTTCTTGAATCTGGAATGCCTCTGAATGGGAATCAGGTTTTTCTGGACTCTCTCTACATCCTTATAGTAAGCTGAATACTCATTCTCCCAAAGATGTCTGTGTCCTGATCCCTGGAAACCATGAATATGCTATCTTACATGGCAGAAGGGACTTTGCAAATGTGAGTATGTGTAGGATCTTGAGATTAGAGGATTAATTTGACTTATCCATGTGGAGCTCAGTGTCATCACAAGGGTCCTTCTAAGAGGGAGGTAAGAGAGTGAAAGACAGTAATGGCCATGAAAGTAGAGGTTGGGGTGATATACTTTCAAGATGGAAGAAGCCATTGGCCAAGAATGTAAGCAGCCTCCAGAAGCTGGAAAAGGCAAGGAAATGGATTCTTGCCTAGAACCTCCAGAAGAAATGCAGGTTTTCTAACACCTTGATTTTAATGTGTAGAACCCATTTTGGACTTCCAACCTACAGAACTGTAAGATAATAAATTTGTGGTGGTTTTTTTAAGCCACTAAGTATATAGTAATTTGTGACATCAGCCACAGGAACAAAACACAATCCTCTTCCACACTCTGGGCCCAAACTCCAGAAGCTCCATACAAAACATTGCTCTCGTGACTCAGGGTGCTCTTCAGAATTCTACCTCCCACCTGTAATTTCATTGCTCCTCCTCATTTTGCTGCTTTTCCCAGATGCCTTGTCCCCCCGCCCCACCCGCCCACCCCGTACCCAGCCTCTTTGAATTTTGATGAATGAACCAGGCTGACTTACCTAATCCTCTTTCTTGAAAACTCCACTTTTGTGTTTTCAATGTCTGGCTTTACCTGGAGTCTTGGGCCAGAAACAGCACCTAGTGCAGCATTTGTCCAAAAAGGGAGAGTAGATAAGGGTTTCCAGATCCCTAAGAACATGGGCAGTTTATCACTATCCCCAAACTTCCCTGAGCTCCAGATGCATGTGTCTGGTGACTTACTGGGCATGCTACTTGGATGTGCCCAGAGATACTTAAACTCCATGTTTCTAAAACTGAACTCACAATCTCCCCAAATCCTTCTTCTTTCCTTGCATTCTCAATCCTGGCTATTGGTAATACCCAGTCTTCTCCTCCTCAAACCTGTCTTATTTTAGATTCCTATATATTCCTGTAAAGTATATGCCATTCCCATGCTCAGGTATGGACAACTGCTCGCTTGTTTACTTTGGGATATTTATAGTTTATATATCCAGCAAGAACTGTGGTTAAAGGATAGATCTTATTTTAGTATAACTTAGCTATCATCAGCAATTAATAAAAATTACATGTAATTTTCATATATAAATAAATATAACAGTAAAAATAGTTTGTCAATTAATAAAACAGCCCAGAGTGACAATCTAACCATATGCAATGCATGAGTTCTTAAATATACAATGCAATTCTCCCTGCTAACTAGAAAACTTCCCTGGACTTTACCTGTCTAATCACAGACTCTTTTCCCTCCTACTGTGAATGCTTTACAATTCTTCTGGAGGTTACTGTAAATCCTTCTTTTAATATCAGTCTCATATAACAGAAAGAGGTTATTCCTCTATCCAGGTTACCTTGATGAGAGTAGTAAAAATGATCACTATAAATCATGATATAGGCATTAACATTTTGATCATATGCAGCAAAAGAAGGGGTCGCATTCCACACTTGTTACCTCCAGCTCTCAAAAAGTATTACTGGATTGAGATGATGTATTGAAATTGGATCCCAGGGGCTCACCTGGTGATCCCTGAATGACTTTGTTTTATGGAGATCCACTGACTTCCACTGCCTTATTTTGACCCTCAATTAGAGTAGTAAGAAGTCTGTCTCCAAAGGGTTCCCTGTCTTGGGCACTTTGTCCTACTGGGGATGAGATTCTTAAAGATCTTACCTGATTTTTACTAAAAGATGACTCCTTAGAACTTCATATGGGCAATATGGAAATGAACAAGCCATGTACTTTGTTGGAGAATAGACTAGAGACTAAGTAATTTTTATTTTTCCAAATGGGATCCAGCCTTATTGTTTTTCTGTCTGTAAAAAATATATATTCTCATGACAAAGAAATGAAGGTAAGTATAAACTAAGATATAAAATAAATACGATCTTAAATCTACCACTTAGATTTCATCACTGTTTACATTTGGTTCATATTCTTCCAAGATTTTGCCTAAGTAGCAAATAATTCAAAAGCTTTTGTCTGTGCCAGAGGAGAAAAAATGAAACAGAGAAGCTAAAAGGTTCAAAAATAGGAGAAGCAATCTTCTATTTGTGCTGTGGCAGCAAACATAAGGAGTCAGAGCCCAGAGCCACACATAATATTCCCTAATGTAATTAGGAAGCCAAACCTATCTGTTTCCTTCTGCCATTGGGAACCCTCAAACTTTGCAGTATGTAGCTAAAAAGAAAAAAATGAAAATGAAACTGACACAAGATCTTTCCTTAAATGCACTGAGGACTGAGATATTAGCCCCTAACCCGTGGAGAATTGATGTAGCCCTTGATTTACTAGAAAAATCTGCTGGGGAATATTGTGTTTCTCATCACCATCCCCGACAGATTCATGCTTGGAGTAAGGCTGCTTTCGACTGCAGAGGGAATATTTTCCCTAAATTCACCCACAGCATAATTGTCCTTAAAATGAAGCTACAAAAGGTAAGAGGGTCCTTAGGAGGCACTTGAGCTGATAGATGGCTCCGTTGCAGCCATTATCAAAAAGACAGGGTAATTCCATCAGCTCTCCAGAGCTTGGCCTCCTTCTCTGCAAAACGGGGCTAGAAATCCCAGTTCAAGTCCCCTCCCAGGATGCTTCCCCTGATCACAAGTGGACACAAGGGCTGGATGACTATAGTCATGCACAAATATCAAGGATTATCATCCCTCCTGGGGCCATAATCATACCTGTCATCTCAGAGCATTAGATGTTTGTGGGAGACACACACTTGCCTCTCCTCCCGAGTTTCTGTTTGGATAACATAACTCACATCTGCCCCATACATATTGAAATACACAAGGCCTTTTCCTTCACCTGACCTGCTGCTTCTTATAGCTTTCTCAATCAATTGGCTGAGGCAATCAAGCATCTGTATGCAGCTGACGCACATATAATTTACCTGAAATACTGAGCCTTGTAAAAACCAAGACAAAAGAAGAAGGAAAGTAAAGATAATACAATTCTTTGAAGCCTTATTTTTCACTAAACCCACCCTGATTTCCTTTGGGCCATAGGCCAGGGCTCCCACAAGCATGCATTCTAATTTCCCTATTGTGATATCCAAAGTTCTCCATTACTCAACTCCTGTTCATCTCTCCTGGATCATCATTCACTGTACCACCCCCAGTTCCCTTCCCCCAACCCAGGTCTCACTCTCCACCAATTTCTTCACTCTCTGTCAGCACTACCTAAAACTCCTTGAAGAGCTCTGCCCTCTCAGGCCTCCACACCATCATCTACACATGCTCATCTCCCACTCTGGGACTCTCCTGTTCCCATCTTACTGATACCACCTTATCCTTTTTTTTTTTTAAATTATGTATTTATTCATAAGAGACATACACAGAGGGAGAAGTGGCTCCTTGAGGAGAGCCTGATGCAGAACTTGATCCAGGGCCCTGGGATCATGACCTGAGCCAAAGGCAGACACTCAACCACTGAGCCACCCAGGTTCCCACCACCTTATTATTTAAACAGCTCATACACCCTCTTGACGTAGGAGGCATATCCTATCACTCCAAACTGGGGAATGTGCTCCACAGTGCAATAGTTACCTCATCAGAACACCCATCCACTGAATTCTAAGGGGTCAGTTCAGTTGCCTGGGTCCCTCAGGGTTGGAGTAAGGGACTGTACCTTCCATCTTTGTTCTACAGGGACTTGTCACGTGCTAGTAAATGCCTATTGCAAAAAAAGAAGGAAGGAAGGGAGGAAGGATGGAAGGAAGGAAGGAAGGAAGGAAGGAAGGAAGGAAGGAAAGAAGTTTGTTCAAGATGGAAGCAGTACATTTTGCTTTTTTAAGATGAAACTAAATGTTTTGATAGGAGAAGAACCAAGATAGTTGTAGTTTCTGTGGGGAAGGAAATATACACATGTGTTTCTGTGTACATATATGCCTATGTATATATATCTGCATATATATGTATGCTTATATGTATATATTGGATCTGTATACGTAAAGATTCTAGTTTTCCTGGATCATCTATCAGCATATCTGCACGACCCACAGTGCACAAAAATGAAATTAATATGATCACAACTATGGGACAGATAAGGACTTTTAAGTGCTCAGAAAATGGCTATTGATGTTTACTTCTGAAACCACATGCATAGCATGTGCAGCTGGTGACACTGCCCGGGCCACCTGCTACCTAGTGCTTATTCAGTAATGCCTGGTTACAAAGATGAGGGAGGAAAATACCAGATAGCCCAACCTCATATATATTTTACCACTTAGTCTGTGTTTGGGCAAAGGCGTTCAAACCATGTATGTCTGTGACGGAGTGTGAGATGGCATGGGGCTCTGGCCACCTGCCACAGCAGATCCCTTGCTTAGTTTCCATGTGCTGTGTTAGCATGACAGAAAGCAAATCCAACTGGCCACAGTAGGTGACAGGAGCTGAGGCTCAGCCCTTCCTGAAACCAACCCATGGCCTCGCTGTTGCTGACCATATTCTGAATAAATTTTCCAGTCCCTCCAGTTCCCTTGTCCTGTGTAAATAAATTTTAAAAAGAAGCAATCATCAACGCAGATAGAAAAATGCTTTATGAAAACCAGAATAATTCCTTTTCCTTTGGATGGCACTCCACAGTTTGTTCAGTGTTTCACATGTATCATTTTGTTTGCTCTCCACAACAATAGAAGAGGGAAGACAGAATGTGTTTTTTTTTTTCCACAAAAACAAATGAACAAAATGAGAAGAGAGAGTTAAAGTTGATTTCCCAAAATGACTCAAGATATGCCTGGAAAAGTGATGTTTATCTTGCATGAGATATTTATTCCAAAGCAGAAGTGCAATACAGTGGAAAAGCAATGGGCTTAGAGATAGAAGATATTTAAGCTTGTCCACATACATTGACAGAACCTGCTCAAGTCACTGGCTTTCTCTGGGCCTGCTATTCTCATCACTAAAAAAGAAACATCTTCTCTTGGCACGTCCAAGGAAATGGTGTATATGTAAGAACATTGTCAGTTATAGAAGTGCTAGCCTCCTCCAGGGGCTGACTACCATCGTGACAAATGGTTGTCACCCCTGTGATTGTCTGCAGAGGCCAGTATGACAGAGTTTGAAACCAGAGGCTGAATTTGTGGTATCACAAGAATACATCAACTCCTAACACCCTTATGCACAGGAGAACATGTTACACATTCATTAATCACGAACTAGTTTAATGTCTTATTGTAACTTATCATCTGTTGGCTAAAAAAAGCTCCTGTTGCTTTGATTTCAGGTGATAACACAAAGTTTTAATAAGAGGTGGGCACTTTCATTAAAAATTGTCAAAATGAAATGGACTGTTTCTCCATTTACTCGGAAAGTAGTGCCTGTAACAAAGGCTTGCCATTGTGTATAAAACAATGGAATGAGTAGCTCTGATAAAATAATTGTCATCTGAACCAGAGGTATGAGCATTTTCAATTTACGTGAAGATTGTGTTCCAAAGTCTCCCTTTTAACTTGCTTGGTTGAGATTTATAACTCAAGTTACACAGTAAAACATGTTATCCATGTCAGGCCAGACCAACCAATGCCTACATAATCACAGTGTGGGCAGAACAGAGAGTAATAATTCTGCTGTGTTTGGAATTAAAAGGAATTTTGTGGACCAGCATGGTTATCCATTCACAATGGGAAAGTGTCCTCGTGAACGGCAACTCAAGGGGCTATGAGTACGCATTCCCGTTTTCACAAGAGATGGGGAAGACACACACCCCACCACAAAATAACAGGAGTCTCCTGGGGAAGGAGACTCCCTTTGTAGTTGTGCTGGCACGTGGTACAGGATGAGATGGGGTCTCTCACCCTGCCTCTGCCATGGCATCTCAAAAGAAAAAAAAATGCTCCACGGATGCTTTGGGGCTTAGTACAGGACATTCTTATTTATAGGACATTCATAATTTAGGTGTTTATAGGTCAAGGAGTGACTATGATGCATTTCCTAATTTTTATTCCCTGTTGTAGACATATAAGACAGGCAGTCTTTAACCGTAAGGTCTAAAAAACAGCAATAACCTGGCCCCACGATGGTCAGCCTTGTTACTATGGCAGCTTGGTTGGCCTTTTCAAGTTTAACATTCAACTCCTCAAAAGGTAGAAAGCAATATATGAGACTAACATCTTCAGAAATTGAGGCAGACATGAGATTGAAGTATATTTATTCAGGGAAAAAAAAGGAGCAAAAAAACCTTCTTTGTTCATGCTTTCACAAAAATGAACCAGTTATTCAATTTAGCTTCTATCTGACCTTGCTGCCATCTTTCCAATGTTATTTTGCTGCTAGGATGAGTAGGACCCTGGACTGGACCCAAACTGTCACTGGAAAGATAAGACCAGACCTGATCCATCTGGCAGGTATGAAGTGCAAACACTCAGAGGCAGAAGTGAGGCTGAATAATTTGGAATCGAAGGCTGGGCTAATCCTACAGCTTAAGAAAATCATTAATACTTCAGGGTGTAGGCCATTGGGAAAGCAAAGAAAACTGAGCCCCTCAGTATAGACAAAGGGGCCCGTGAGTTGTTGAATCTAAATAGTCCAGGTGAGCTGCCCTATTTACTCTCAATGGTTTGACAATCAGGAAACCGGGATCCTGAGAAGAGGCCAGGAAGGGCTTTTATTCACTAGAGGTTAGAATTACTCCACCTGCAGAGATTCTGATTCGATCGATTTATGGCAGGCCCAGGAATCTGTGGGCCACACTTTGAAAAACAGTGTACTAAGGGATAGTTTTAGATTTCACCCCCAAACAAGTAGGTCAGCTGTGACACCAACAAGGGAGTAAGTTAAGATCAAGGGCAACTGGAGTCAAAGTGGATACAGATGCCCGGTATCAATCAGCAGCTTCCCATGCAGGTTGAAACACACCAAGGAAATCAGCAGATGAAGAATTAAAACTAGAACCATTCTGAACTTTGGTCTCAAAACAAATAAATCCAGAGAGACATGGTGAGCATTTTGATGTGATAACTCTGACCCAAGCTGCCCCTATCCCCACTCCTCCCAAGTCTGGAGAGCCTGGACATGATTTTAGCTGGGTGATACATAGAAAACAGGAATTCTTTTGAGAGAACCTTGAAGGTAGCAAGGACCTGGTGTGGAGGGCTGGTCCAGGTGTAGATCATCAAGAAGTCAGAAGTTGATAAAGTAACAGCAGCGCCACCGTCCAGAGGATGGACACATTCCTCTAAATACGATCTTCCTAGACAAGCCAGCCCTGGGGAAAGATTCACTCAATCAGCTGAATTTGGTTCTTCCCAGATGATACTCACACCTTGAGGGTCCTTAGGATGGTTGAAGGCAAGATGTGACCATAATGGAAAGGCAGGACACTGAAAGTTATGAGTGATGGATGTTGAGCTGATGGGGACACACATTGGTTGGCTTGTCCTGGGATTAAATGGGAAGAATGGGAAGGAAGTAGAGCATAGGGGTTAAGAGACAGCTCCCACAGCCAAACTGAGTTTGGATCTTGGCAGTATTGCCTCTTGGCTTGAGAAACTAGGGGAAAAATTCTTGAATCTCAACTATTTCATTAGTAAAATGCAGATGATTAGGTTGTACCTCTTGGGTTCCTGTGGGGATTCAAAGAGACCATGGAGGCAATGTGGCTAGAAGTTACTGAATAGGCACTCCCTATGGTGGATGTTGCTGCATTAGGAAGTTCTTCAACTTCTCAAGCCTTTCTCAATTCATCCACCTTCTGTTTCAAGCACTCCCTGACCACTGACACATTCCCTATAGCCTATACTATACACGCTGTCATCTGCCCTGTGGTTTAACACCCCAACCCAACCTTGTTTTAAAATGAAGCTGCTTGAAAGATTCATCTCTACTAAGTCATTTCCTCACCAACCATCCACCTATGCCTCTACCCCCTGCCACCCCTTCAGCTGTTCTTGCCAAGCCTCTGACCGTCTAATTGTCAAATCCGTGGGCCTTCTCAGGAAGTTGCCACCCCTGGTCCTGGCCCACTCCCTTCTTCTTGGGCTTCTCTCCCTTCCTGTCATCCATCCTACCAGGCTCTCCATGAGCAAATTGTACCTTCTCAATGCCATGAAGCCATCTCTCCCCTGCACCACTCTTTCAGTACCCTTGCCAGGCATTCTGCGTTTCTCACCAGGGTCTGTTTCTGTTGTGGTCATTTCTCCAGTGTGTATTGGTAGCCTTCTTACCCTTAGAATATAGAATGTTCCTGTGTCTGGAAGTCTTCCTGCCTCCTACACCCCACAAAGCTTAATAGATCCATCAAACTACAAGCAAGCATCAAACTACAAGCAAGGTTTTATTTTTAAAGTATAAATTTATTGTGATTCCTGTCCTACGCCCACCCGCAGTTATCCACATTTCAGTAAATGGCTTCATGGACATGGTTCCAGGCCATAAAGTTAAGAATCATCTGTGATTAAATGCTTTCTCCATATCCCACAGCAATGTTGACAGAAGACAGAACAGTGCTACCTCCAAAGTATATCCTCATCTTGCCATCTCTCCTGCCACTATCGAAGCCTCCATCACTTCCTTTCTGGACAACTGCCATGTTCTTGGTCTTCCTGTTTCCCTTCTTGCCTATCTGCAATCCATTCTCTACCTAGTAGCCAGGATTGTGTCATGTCAGCTCACTGCTCACTGTCTTAAAACACCTCTTTTTAGCATTTTTAATGGATGTCATAACCTCTTGCCTTGGACTTCACAGCCTCCCCTGGTCTGACTCCTAATGACTTCTCCAGCAGCATCTTGGGTCCTTCTCCTCCCTTTTGCTATGCTCCAGCCTCACTGGTCTTTTAGTTTTTGGAGCAAGTTTAGCTCCTTGCCCGCCTCCAGGCATAATGTTATCTGGAGCATCCTTCCAGAACATTCTGCCTGAAACATTCTTTACCCTGCTCTGTGTATGACTGAGTCTTTCTTAGTTTTCAGGTCTTCCTTTCAGTGACACCTCCTTAAAGAGGACTTCTATGAATATCTCACCCAAAGTGCATTCCCCTAATCCATCATCTCAGCAGCAGCTCTTTATTTATTTTATAGCATTAATTATAATTCATACTTATTTTACTCATTAAAACTGGTTTTATTTCCGTATGCACCAACCCCCTTTAGAATCTAAGTTTCCTGATGATAGAGAACTTTCCCACTTGGTTCACCTTTATATCCTTAGTGCTTGACACGGTACCCAACCCATGGGTAGGCTCCTGAAATACTTATCCAATGACTAGGTGAATTGAACTGATTAAATTCAGTGGTCTCCAGAGATTACGTAGCATAGATCAAAGCTCTCAGCACACAAGGTCTTGTCTACTCATCCAGGCCCTTCTGCTAACATCTTTGAGCTTGGTGCTGTGGCCACAGCAATCTGTCAGCAGCCTCTAAATGGAATATTCTCTCTCAGGATAGTACTTCTTCCTGAATTATTTTGCCTATGTCCTTGTCCTCCTTGAGAACTCTAGCATCATCTCCTCTATGATTTCAACCATGCCCCTCCCCAAAGATGCAAGCTGATATTCTCATATCCCTCATAGATCTGCTCTATGGCATGAGTACCTATTTGGAGATATTGGTTTCTTCCCAATCCTGCTCTCTTTTGGACTATGTGTATCTCAAGGACATGTTCGTCACTAGATTACCAGAATCTAACTCCTTACATAGCACCTAATTGGTGCTCAGAAAATTTTGTCTAATAAATATGCCTCTCTGGAAGCTTCTTAGAATAACTTTATTATCCTATTCATGTGTTAGTGTTACCAAAGTCAATACGTTGGTAATTTTAACCTAGAAATTGAGCATGGCATATAGGGTGAATTAGCATGATGTAAGCCATGGTACTAAAATTATATATAATAGCATCATTATACATGGTATCACATAATTAGATGTGATAAGTGACTTTAAAAGGTTCTAGGTGCATTTTCACTAATGGTTGATTTTTTGTAATCTTGGGCATTTTTAATATTGCCAATTGACATGTTACTTGGTGATAATCCATTTTCGTTGTGAGAGCCTCATATTCTACAGCATGGTGTTTTTCTCTCTAAGGGTACAGCAAATGTTGCTTTACACATTCATTACACTGGACAGCATCAGTCAAAGGTAACTGGAGGATAATCTCCAAGGGTTTCCATAGCCTCAGCAAGAAAAATGTGTAAGTTGCTACTTTTGTCTCAGCCTAGAGAACATGAATTTTCAAATAATTTGAACTTTAATCTTGCCTTTGCTGTGTCCTATATTAATTCCATAAAACAATAACAAATATAAACCACCTTTGTGCCTGGCAAGGTTGACTGTCTGCTCCTCCAGCATGCTCCGTGGGCATGATAAAACCTCAAAGATGGAAAAGTGACTGTCTAGAGAGGGAGGTGGATCCAGTTGATATGGGAAGTGAACGGCTTTGTATAGAACCTATAATTAGTGAATGGTTTTTACACAGAAATATCAAGATTGCACTGCATGTGAAGCACCATAGGCAGTGTTCTGGGGATTATAAGACTGCAGAGTTCCTACCCTTTAATTTTTTGTTGCCATTTAAAAATTGCTTAGCTCTCATGTTATTTAGGGAAGCAGAATCCGATTTAAATGGTTCAGAAGACTTTAAAGAAGGTGCTATCTACCAAGGTAAAGGCAGGGTAAAGGGGACCAAGGTGGGATAGGAGGCAAAAGTGGGAAATCATTCTATCCCCTTGCTGGAGGCCTGGCCTGAGGCCCAGCCAGCACTGGAACTATGGTGGGTCACAGTCACTTCCAGAAGTGAGCTTCAACACAAGGAAGGAAAATACCTCCTTCTAGGTGTCTGAGTGACTCTGTTCATAGAGAATCAACTCCAGGGCACAGGAAGGTAGACTTGAAGGAGAGGCAAAAGGAGAATATCCACCTAAATTCCATAGTTCTAATTACTAGGATCCCCTTGCACACTTTTTTTTGAACCTTCCCCATTTCCAACCTATTCTTTGCCACCATCTGGTTCAGAGAACCAGCAGCCTAGAAACATGCAATTTAAATTGAATGTCTCTCTAATGTCCCTTTTGTGATCTTTGTTATTCAGATTGTTTACATAGACCAAGGGTCACCAATTACTTTGCCCCTCAGGCTAGATTGTGGAATGCCAGGAAATTGCTTTCAATGATACTGCAAATTAAAAAGCAGAGTCACCGAACCTCAAAAGACATTGATTCTCCAGCCTGCCACTTGACTGGGGGATTCAGATAGCTCCCATATTCACTCTCCTACCTGTAAACTCTGCGAAAGGCTTTTTTCTAACTGCAGTAACAACACTCTATTTCCCATGTAGGTAGATTGTCTTGATACCATACTCCTACTTTTATTAAAAAATTTACTGTTCCTTGAGAGCACATCCTACCTTCTACCCTACATTTCTACTAAATCACATTTAACTGCAGAATGAATTCATAATCTCAATTCATATTTTTGTAAGTGAAATTAGCTGTTACACATCCGTGGTTAAAAAAATGATTTCTGCTATTCCTAGTTATTGAGTTCCTACATTTATCCCATTAGTGTGTCAAACTCAGTTTCTGTTTATTCATTTTCCTGGAATAGTATTGATAATCCCTCGAAAGTTTTCTGCTGCAATCTGTTTTCTTTTCTTTTTTTAAGATTTTATTTATTTATTTGATGTAGAGAGTGAGAGAGCACAAGCCAGGGGAACAGCAGAGGGAGAGGGAGAAGCAGGCTCCATGCTGAGCAGGGAGCCTGACATGGGGCTAGATCCAGGACCCTGAGATCATGACCTGAGCAGAAGGCAGACACCCAACCGACTGAGCCACCCAGGTGCCTCATGCAATCTGTTTTCTTTTCATTTGCCACTGAGATAGTTTTTCGTTGGTTCAAGCATTTTTGATTAGCCATTTTTTTCCAATCAGTTGTGCTCATCCTCTAGACTCTCTTTCTTTTGCTTTTAGCTCTCTTGATAAAAGTCTTATGAACAAAATATTTGTGTTCTTTGGTCTACAAATGCACCATTACTTTATTTGAAGTATTTATAATTCCCCTAATTTTGATTTCACTAATGTAATGTTTCCTTAGAGAATAATATTAATGGGTATTTGGATTATATTAGGATCCAATTAAACTAGTTAAGGTTATTAACTCCTTAAACATTTGCCTTTTGCCCTTAGTTTTTGTGGATTTTTCCCCCCACTGTGGTTATGCTTTGAGTGCCTAGTTCTATGCTGGATGCAAAGGTTAAGCCAGCACAGATCCTGCTGACAGGAGGATTTTATTATAAATAAGAATACCCCAAACTGTATCACCTGCCCAGACCCCTGCACAAACCTCAGACTCACATTCAGCTGCCTTCTATTGAGTGTCACTCTATTGAGTGTCCAGTGGATATCCAGACTGAGCATGTGACCAAAATTTGACTTCCTACCACTAATCTGCTTCTCCCTCAGTTCTCCCATTCTCACTAAATGGCAACTTTGTCCTTCCAAGAACTCAGGCCAAAATCCTTGGAGCTGTCCTGGGCTTCTCTTTTTCTATCACATCCCACAACAATCCTTCAGAAAGACCCATTGGTTCTGCCTCCAAATTCTCCATTCCCTTCCAGGGTACCACTGTTTCTTGCCTAATACAATAATCAATAGGCTTCTAATTGGCCTCACTGCTCCCACCATAGCACCCCATTGTCTGCTCTTCATGCATGAGTTAGTGGATGCCACTCCTCTGCTCAAAATCCTCCGTGGCTTCGTGTGTGACTCAGAGTAAAAGCAAAATGTTACAAATTGCTTTTTTTTTTTTTTTTGAAGATTTTATTTATTTATGAGACACACACACACACACAGAGAGAGAGGCAGAGACAGAAGCAGGCTCCCCGCAAGGAACCTGATGTGGGACTCGATCCAGGATCCCGGGATCAGGGCCCGAGCTGAAGGCAGACGCTCAACCCGCTAAGCCATCCAGGCATCCCACAAATTGCTTTTATAAGGTCCAAAATGATTTGCCATTGCTACTTCTCTGTTCTGTCGGCTTCCACTTTCCTTCTTCCCATCTATGCTGGTCATACTGATCTCTTTGTTGTTTATAGAATGTGCCAAGCCTTCTTCTACTTCAGTATATATACAGTATATATACAGTTTAAAATTCATTAGTTAAATTAAAAATAGAAATGCCATACTTCCACCTATGGGTATTTACCCAAAGGAAATAAAAACACTAATTCAAGAAGATATATGCACCCCAATGTTTATTGCAGCATTATTTATAATAACCAAGGTATGGAAGCAATTAAAGTATCCACATTGATAGATGAATGGATAAAGATGTGGTGTGTTGTGTGTATATGTGTGTGTGTGTGTGTATACTGGAATAGTATTCAGCCATAAAAAAGAATGAGACCTTGCCATTTGCAACAACATAGGTAGACCTAGAAGGGATTACACTAAGTAAAACAAGTCAGATAGAGATGAATACCTTATTATTTCACTTATATTTGGCATCTAAAAAGCAAAACAGATGAATAAACAAAGCAAAACAGAGATACTTGGATACAGAGAACAAATGGTGCTGTCAGGGGTGCGGTGGGGGTGATGAAATAGGTGGAGGGAATTAGAGGTACAAAATTTCAGATATAAAGTAAGTTACAGGATGTAAAGTACAGCATAGGAACTACAGAAAAGAAAAGAAAAATCACCATTGAATGAATGAATAAGCATGTGCACTAGTGACTGTTGTTGAATGTATGATTGCTATACAAGCCATCTGAGACAAGGGCCGTGCGTGTGGACATGAAGATTACTTCTGGCTAAAAGACCAAGGGCAGGTCACACCTGAGGAACCTCTGATCCACTTTTTGATAGAATGGAAGGCTGACAGCACGGTTGTCAAAAGCTCAGGCTTTCCATCAGACATACCTGGATTCAAATACTGACCATGCCCTTTACAAGTTATGTGACCTTTGGCAAGTCACTTCATCTTTCTGCCTCTCCATTTTCTTACCTGGAGATGTGCTACTAATGCCTGTTTGCTAGAGTTCATGTGAAGACTGAAAGGGTCTGTATATGTCACATCTCGCCGGAGCCTGGCATGAAAGGGACATGTTAGTGCATGGTTGAAGACGTCTTGCTAGACAATTTCTCTGGGTGCAGAGATCAGAGAGAGCATAGCCTGTGGCCTATGCCAAGCGGAATGTCTGATCTTTCTGGACATGGGGGACACACACAAGGAACATGGGAGAAAGAAGAAGAGGAGATGGTTGTGACCAGACCACTGAAGACTTGGATGGCAGCCACAAGGTGTCAGCTTTTTGCAAAGGCATGAGGGAGTCATGAAGGGCATTGCACAGGAGCATGTCTGGAATGGCATGATCAGGATCATTTGATTCTAGTTGGCATGGAGGAAGGATATCTGTGTGCAAGTTACTAGTGCAGCATGGAATCTGGAATAAGACAAACCTGGACTCCAGCCCCAGCTCTGCAACATGCCAGCAAGTTACTTAATCTCTCCAAGACCCAGTCGGCTCATCTGTTCCTGGAGACAGTAGTGGTGCCTACATCACAGAATTCATATGAAGATTAAATAGTTATTATTAATACATACAAAAACCATAGATTGTTCTGATATGTGGAAAGCCCTCTGTTATCTCTTTTCTGAGCTTCACTAAGGTAGTGACATTGGGTGAGAAATAAGAGGACAAATTCTGAAGATGTTTTGCAGATGGATGTAGAAGTACCCAGGTCTTTCTACCACTATGAATTGAAAACCATTCTTGTTGCTCTCAGGTGCCACCAGTCAGCCAACATTCTTTAAAATTTTTTTAATTTAAATTCAATTTAACTTCCATATTAAATGTATTATTAGTTTCAGAGGTAGAATTTAGTGAATCATCAGTTGCAACCAGACAACAAAAAGAAATAAAAGACGTCTAAGTCGGCAAAGAAGTCAAAGTTTCACTCTTTGCAGATGCCATAATACTCTATGTAAAAGACCCAAAAGACTTCAGCAAAAAAATTGCTAGGAATTCAGCAATGTCACCAGATATAAAAATCAATGCACGGAAGTCAGTTACATTTCTATACACTAACAATGAGGAAGAAGAAAATCAGGGAACTGATCCCATTTACAATTGCACCGAAAACCATATATACCTAGAAATAAACCTAACAAAAGAGGTAAAGGATCTATATGCTGAAAGCTATAGAACACTTATGAAAAAACTTGAGGAAGACAGAAATAGAAATGGGCTAACATTCCATGCTCATGGGTTAGAAAAACAAATATTGTTAAAATGTGTATGCTACCCAAAGCAATCTACACACTCTACACAATCCCTATCAAAATACTATCAACATTTTTTACAGAGCTGAAACAAGCAATCCTAAAATTTGTATGGAACCAGAAAAGACCCCGAATAGCCAAAGGAATGTTGAAAAAGAAAACCAAAGCTGGAGGCATTACAATTCTAGACTTCAAGCTGTATCAGCCACCAGCATCCTTAATTGCAAGTAAGAGAATCTGCTCTTATTGGATTAAATGTTTAATCCTGCCTATCTAGCTCAGAAAATTTTCAGAACGATGAAAGAATCAGGCCCAGAGACTGTTTAACAGGAACCCTGTACAAAACATCCTGCAAAGACCCTACTGCTGCCACTGGGAACGGACACCACAGTTCACACCTCGGAACTGGGCAAGAGAAGCCAGAATCTCTACCCTTGCTGTCCAAAAGCATCTAACTGCCACCTTTGCCAGAATGTGAATTTTAAACGGTGCCTACTCTGTCCCATAAGTTCCCTCCAAGTGGAAGTCTTGCCTGGCTACTGCTGGTGGTAGTAACATGTATCAGACACCTGCACCAGAGTAGCAAGAAAGGCCAGGAAAGTAGTGTATTTAAAAGAGGCTCAGAGGCCACAACTATGACAAATATCAATTTTTACTGTTAATAGAAATTAGAAACAAGAAGAAAGAGGTTAGAGGTGAAGAGATACTGAGAAGCTGACTTCGGAGTTGAGATTCCAGTGGAGTAATTCAATGGAATACATTTAGTGGATATTTGAATGTGGATTTGGAGTTTAGAATAGCATTATTGGGATGGTCATACAGAGGTGGAAATTGCTGGAGCAAAGCAATTGTGTGAAACCACTTGCTGAACTTTTCATTTATCTTTGATTTTAGAACATTTCTCCTTGATTCTGTTTCTTTAATTTAGAGAATTTAGTTATAGTTGGTAAAGTAAAAAATATGCAATGAAGCCAAAAAAAATATGATGTTGGATTTCTTTAAGCTTTAAATTTATCTTCCTATAAGTCAAATAATTATTTAATTCAAAATTTAAATAATTCATTTAAAATAATGAATTATTTTATTAAGTAACAATTATTTAATTTTTGAATTAGAATTATTCGGTGATTAACATGTCATCTAAAATTATCTAATTTTTAGAATTAATTTCTTTTTATTAAATTAACTGAATAATAATTAAATGATTAGAATTACTTAATTTTCAGAATTATTTAATTTTGACCCTGCAAGCTTGAAAGAATATTGATTAGTAAATATCTTGGTAAATCAATAAAGATTAGATACAATTTTATTCACAATATTCATATTGTTTACCAATTTGGGGGTTTCCATGAATTTTGGAGGATTTTTTTTTCCTTCAAGTACTGAATGAATTTTAGTCTCCAAATAGTTTTCCTACCACATAAGGTTGTTGTATCAGCCAATATTGGATCAAGAAGCTGAATTTCTATGTGTGATAAAACATAAGGGATCCATTATAGGGGTTAGACCTATATGCAGATGTGCGAGCTGGTGGCACAGTCTCTGTGGGCTGTGTCTCTGTGTCTATAACTCAAGGTGGAGCCTGAAACGTAGAGCCTTCAATCAGCCAGAAGGATAAATGGGGAAGAAAGCTGGGTGTGGTTGAGAACAAGAGCAAACAGCAACTGCAATGAACCGACGCTCCTACATAATTAATTGGAACTTGCAGGACAATTTGGAACCTGCATCTGTCCCTCACCGCCTCCTACCATGATGCTGTGGTGGGGAGAAGCTGGTGTCCTTTAGGACACGGCCCTGCTCCAAACCTTGGAAAGGCCTGGAGGGCAGATCTTACTGGAACTAGAGGTGCGATGGATTGAATGAGGTGCCACACCAACCAGGCTAGCTACTCTGACATAGTATCTGGAGCCTGACACTCCTCTTCAGCTTTGGAAGGAAATATGCATGGCTATTGCTTCATTTCCACATTCACATCACGTGTCTCTTGTGGCCACCATTAACCCAGAACCCTTCAAAGAAAGCTATCTGGGAAATAGTTCCAGCTTAGATAAATTGACACAGCATAGTTGTAAGAATTTCTATTCATAATACTTGCATTTTATAAGTTCTCTTGCCCATCTATAGAATGGGCGTAAAAGAAAATTAATAGGCATTGGATTATAGCAACAAAAAATCTTTGGGATTACAATTTTCATGATTTTGACTCTAAATAGCTTTAAATAAATTTTGGCCACATCTCAAATGTGCAATTTACTTAATCTCTCTGAAGTTCCTTGTATTTGAGCATCTTAGTGAATATTCTTGCACCTACAGACAGCGGTAAAAGATGAATGAAGTAATTATGGAGTGTCTTAAACTAACTAGACTTACTGAGTTGTATGGTAAGGAAACACACTGCTCTGCCTTCTATGTCTGCAGACAGGTTCCAGATGCTTTAAGGAAGTGAACTAAGTGGCTCCTTACAGAACCTGGCTGCCTGACCGCTTGCCCAGCATCTCATTGTACTATGCTCTTACTTATTTCCTTTTAAACCCTACCTTTGTTTATGAAATTTCATTATTCATTATCCATCTTTGTCCTTTTTCCCTACTTTTGACCTCTGACTCTCTTCTGTTTCTAAGATTATTTCCTCCCTCTTGCTCATTAACCTAATAGACTAGCAACAGAGGGGGAAAAATGTTCTTTGAAAGCCACTTCTTCCTTGAAGCTCTTGAATGATGAGCTTTTAATGATCTATCACTTTCTTCTTGGTAGAACGAGGCTGGGGGTCAGAGTCATCTGCCCATCAGAAGAAAAGCAGGACTTCAAAGACCATCTTATCTTTAGAAACACATCGGCTCTCCTGTCTGATTCTCCTCTGAGTTTGCCATTGTTTCTTTCTTTCTCCATATTACATAACAAAACAATTGTACTTAAAATCATATAATTCACATGCATGACTATGTTTTGGGTTCTGTGAAAAAATAATAGTTTCTTTTCACATATTATTTAAAAACTACTTTTAGACATATGTCTTGCTAGATATGTAGGTAGGCACATAGATTGATGGATGGATAAATGGATTGGTGGGTGGATGGATGGTAGGATAGATAAATAATATATTGAGTGTCAGAGAGGAAGGGGCTATTTGAAATCATTTATTTTAACAGTGATCAATTAAGTATTTAATAATTTAACCAATTATTTTAACAATGATCCCACTTTTTCAAGTTAAGGAAGATTTGTCTACTAAGAAATTCTTATTTATGAAATAATATCCTTTTGGGCTCTATATATTTAAAGAAACTATAACCTTCAGAAAGTTCTAGAATTTGAGAGTTCTGAATTACAAACCACTGAAACCTCTCATTTTATATGTAGAAAATTGAGACTCTAAAATGGTAGGTAACAAGCCAAGGAGTCAAAACTTGAACCTAGATTTTCTAAATCCTATTGTTTTCTAGGCTACCACTTAGAGAAATATATGACCTAAGCAACTTGCATGTAAAATAGTCTCATTTGATAAAACATCATTTAAGTGGTAATGCTAGAATACAAATGATGCAATTACAGGGCTCGTAAATCTGCTTTTGCATCTGTACCGAATCATATTACACCTATAAGATTATGGCCTTGTAGTTAAACCACAGCTTGAGACGGGATGTTTTATGTTTTTAATGAATTATTTTAATATTTTTAGATGTGAAAATGGTATTGTGGTTATATTTTTTAATAGTTCTCTTTTAGAAATACATACTGAGATATTTATAGATTGAATGATCTGATATCTTGGATTTGTTTCAAAATAAAATAGTTTTGGGGAAAAAACAGATGAAACAAGACTGGCTGTATTTGGTAATTATTGAAACTGGGTGATGCATACATAGGAGCTTATTACTACGCTATTCCCTCATTCCCTCTACTTCTGTTAACATTTGAATTTTTCAGTAACAAAAAGTCAGTTTAAAAAAAAAAAAAAAAAAGCACTGCCCTGGAAGGATTAAGGTAACAAACATCATCTCTGTAATCAGAACAGGGGAGATTTCCATTCCAGATCTGCCATTTACTAGCATCATCTTACTCAGTCTATAGAATGGGCATAATGTAGCTTCCTCCTAGGGTCGTAAAACTGAAACAATATCATAATAGAACCCTTAAACAGCTCTTAGCACATTTGTAATCACTCAGATTTCACCTATTATTACGTCATTGCCTCTGTGGCTTCTGTTCCCCCCAACACACCTATTTCAATGGTTAAAAAATACATTTTAAATAAACAAAACATGTGAATACCATTATCCCAGGATCTGAGATAGAAAGAGGGCTCACTGAAGTGTTCAGATGACATGCAGTAAGGAATACAACAGGTTAGACCACAGGATGCAGAAAGAAATCCTCTTGATTGGAAAGATGAGCCTGTACCAAATCAAAGCAGCTTGATACTCCCCCACTCAGCTAAGAAGTAGGCACCCCTGGGGGCTTTGGCCTGGGGCTGGACCATGTGTTGTCTGTCAGGGCCTGCAGATTTGGTTCACTGCCAAAGGAATTATGTGATTCCCTTCAGCTACTCCTCTCCTTCTCTTCTGTGTTTTGCTTTCTTCCTCAGTCCCTCCTACATCACTGACCTTCTTGTCCTTTCTTTATGGAGAAGTGCCATGGTAGAGGGGTGGGTAGACCAGAAGGATCTTTCCCCAGATGGGAAAGCTATAGGAAAGGATGTCTTTGCCCAGAATTAAGGAACAGCACTTTATTCATAATATAGTCCACTTTTAATAAAAAAGTCAAGACCCATTACTTTGAAGAGGACTTTTGGGGAGGAGGCGGTCATCACTCTCTTGCCGGTGCCCACTGTAAACACTGGTAGCTATATGGAATTAGAAAAAACAAACAAACAAACCCTGCTATTGTTAATTTACATATGCATTGATAAATACAACTCAGATTACTCACCCTATGAATAGGGACCCAAGTCTTTACAATGTTATATGAGTCTGCACACTGTCTGGAGCACCATCCACCACAACTTCCACCCCAGCATGGGAACTGGTCTAGCTTCTGTGCCAACCACTTCCATCACGACCCCAGCGGACTCCAGATAAGCAAGCCCATGCTTCAAGGTCTTCCTACTTGTTTTGCCTCCACCTCCAAAACAGACCTATCAAGTATCTCCCTGGTATGCTTCCTTAATGTTTGATCAAATACACCCTTCTTGATGTGGCCTCCTTGGTAAACTATAAATACTGTAAATCCCCGCCTGAACCCGCATTTCCTATCCTGTCCATTACGTTACTACACTGTACAGCATTTATCATCTTTTACCACACGATGTGATTTACTTATTCACTTGGTTGATTATCAATCTCCTCCACCCCATGCAGGCATGTATTTGTACCCGTTTTCTCCTTTAATAAATCCCCAGTGCCTAGAACCCTACGAGGCAGTATTGAATAAATATCCATTTCATCAAATGACTGGTAATGAATGAATGAATGAACAAGGGAAATAAGCACTGAAATAAATGTAAAACTTGTCATTACAAGGTGTTGTACATTCATTTTGAATTGACAAAGGCCAGTTTCCTCTCCTGCCTACCTAGGGTCTGTCTTCGGAGTTCTAGCTATCCGTCTGAGGATCTGATTTACCTTGGATATTCACAGCAGTGATGGATGTCCCCTTTCTTAGGAGCACTGCCATGTGACCTTCTCATGTAGCCCACAGCATGAGAATATCTCAAGTCAGTAAACAGAGGTTTCATATGAAAGTACACACAAGGGGTGGAGGCTGCACTGTTTGTTGTAGGGTCCCAGAGCTTGTCTGGGGAGACTTTTTAGATCGGTGCTTCGATTTCATGCCTGGATCCATTATCAGATGTCTTAGGAAAAGGCTTATCTGAAATAATATGACGTCAATTTTAAATATTTTACAAAATACATTCAAAAGTAGACGCTTTTGTTAATATAAGCACACAGAAGCCATTCAAGCTGTTAAGTTACCAGTATGAGGAACTCCTAGCTTTGTTTCCTCAAATACATTTAGTTCACGTACCTTGGAAGCATTTACTTGCATAGACTGTTTAAATTTACTATTTAAGGGAGAAACAAACTATACCTAAGAATGTTGAAAAAAATCTTAAACCATGTAGCAGTTGAATGATGTACCAACTTATTTAGGAAACCTTTTCTTCTGAAGGAGCAGGAAGGGGCTTGCAGCTCTGTCTCCCTTGGCCTGTCTCCCCAGACCTTGAGATGTTGAGTCCTCAAACCAAGACAGTTGTCTATAAAGGATTTGAGTGGTTTCTGCAGAGTGATCTTCTGCATATAAAGTAAGTGACAGAGTACAGTGTTCTTCTTGGACTCTTCCCTTCACCAACATTCTTCCTTAACAATAAGTTGGCATCTTAGAAGTCCTGCATTTTATAACAGAGTATCCTATTAAAAGAGTCTAAATATGACATTTCTTTTGGATTACAATGTATGTCAATTTTCCTCTTGTAAGAAGAAAACTCTCACTCAGAATGAGATTTGTCAGAAGGTGACAGCTGTTTTTTGTTGGACATGGATTTAAGTAAACATTAAAGACAGTGGAGCTTTTACTAAGATGATTTAATAAAGCTCATTAATGTGGTTGATTTACATAGCTGACCTAAATAGAAGACAAAATTCATCTCTGCTGCAGTAATGTGTCATCAAAATATATTGATGTATTGGATGCACTACCAATGTTAAAGTTTAATTTAAATTTAATCAAACTCATTAAGACAAAAGACAACTTAGACGGAGAAATGTTTAAAAAATAGCAGAAGATAGTTCACATTTATTTTCCTTTGTTTTTAAACCACGTAAAGTGCTAGTCTACCTCATCAGAAAGTATTAACAGCATTTCACTGTTATGGAAAAAAAAAAACCAACACTGAGTTATTTTTGAGATTATAGATCAAAGCTATTAGATCAATCAAAGTGAAAGCCAGTGAGTAGTTGGGGCAGGGCTGTAGCTCTCTGTAAACATCCCTTGGTCTCTATCAGCTATATTCGCAGTAATGAATCAGCAAGAAAGCAATTGACCCAGCAGAATTCACCCGTGTGTCTGAATTGTGACTCATACAATTTTGAACCTCGGAGCACAAGGCTCTGAGCGTGTTTTCTGCCTTCTGCTTCCACGCTCAGCCCTCTCACTCCTCCTTTACCACACAGTGACTAAGGTCGTCCTATAGTCCACTTGGTAAGTATGTGATTTTTCACACATGAAGACCTCTCAGCCCTCCCGCAGCTTTATGGGAAAAACAGGGCAGGGGAATTATACCTCACGTTTGGTTCCAGTCGTTCCTGACAATTGAAGATGAGGCCTTGGCTGTGAAGTCTGTGAAATGTGAGAATTCAGCAATGAATAGTAAATAACAGAAGCAATTGGCGCAATTCACATGTTTATTTGAAAATTGTTGGGAATTGTTCGAAGTGTTCTGTGAGCACTGACTTCTTTCATTCTCTCAAGGATCCTGTGAGGATGGCCATCCCTGTTGCAGAGGCGAATCCTAGGCACAGGGACCACAGGCATGGTCACGTGCTACTCACTGGGAGAGATGGGACTTGAACTCCGGAATAGGTTAGAACCTGCACTCCTCTACTGCACCACCATGCCTTTCCAATATTAGCAACATTCATGACAATGTCATATTGTGCAAAATGTAATGAAGTGGAGAGCATGGGATTTGAGGTTAATAATGTGGGTTCCTGTTAAACCTATGTGCTCAACTAGTAGAGTGAACTAGAGTAAGTTATTTAATTTATCTAAGCCTCAGTTTCCCCTTATGTAAGATGGATTTACTAAAACAGGCCCTGTGACAGGGTTCTCTTTGCTCAGTTCCCTTTGTTACCTGCTTGGCTTGTTTTCCTCTACTCACCTGTCTCCCTAGTGCCAGTATCCCTTCTCTTTTCAGCATGCAAATTGCTGCAAAGTTCAACTCATTGTATGGTGAAAACCTGGAAAGTACTCAGGAAAACCCGTAAATGGTCTATGTTGTGCTCTGCACACTATCATTGATGTTAAAAACTAGCTAATTAATGAGGGTGAGATCAGGGAGGAGTCTTAAGTCATATAACAGAGCATCATTTGGAGAACTTGTTTTTCTGCAAATTTGCATTTCCCAAGTGCATCATTGGTATTAGTAGGAGTTACCAAAAATAAATAAGTTTGGGTATAAACAAAATTAAACAGACTTATTTCGTGCAGGACTTCTCAGAGCCTTTAAAATGCTAATAAGCTATATGAATCTCCAAGTAAACAATATAGTATACAGTGTTTCCTAAATGTATCTGTAAGGGAATCCTTTTTGATTTTCTCAGATCATCTTCTAGGACTATTTAGCAGGAAAATATTTGGGAATGTTTTGGATTCCAGTGGCACCAATTAATAAGTGGAGGACTCAGTGCTTGGGATTGTTTTTGCGACTTAGGGAGTAAGGCAATGAGACTAGCACCATGCCTCTGATTCCATTGTAGAGCTGGAACTCGAGCCTTTTGAGGAAGCTGCAGCCTGGCCCAGATTGCACAACAGAACTAGATTGTTCTTAGAACTCAAGAAGTAAAAGCTGATTCATGGATTTATCTTATCGATCTCCTGGGATATGGAAACTCTAGTTACTAGTCCTTAGGCTATTAGGGACAGTGTAGTGAAGTCTTAGTTGTTGATGTATATGGGTCGGGGGCCTGAGAAAGAATTGAGAAAATAATGAGGAGACTTACAAAAGACTAGTAAAGAGTCAGAGGAGAAACACAAAGATTATCTAAAAAGGCAAGTCTGTGACCAGCCCTATTATTATCTACCCACACACTCTTAGATGTTAACTGGGCAGACATGTATGGTTGAGTAGGTTATATATTGCACAACTCCAGGGGTGCACATAATTCAAGAATGGTGACTCTAGAATATTGACTGTAACCTGAATAGTGGACTAGAGATTTGCCAAACATAACCTCCCTGGTCATACACAGTGGCCCTGGACATTAACCTCAGTGATTAAGTAAACTAACTGAAAATGTGTTTTTACAAGGTATCAATTTGGTCTGTCAGTTGGTAAGTGGTTTGTCCATTTAGCAGAGTTCTTAAAGGGGCAAAAAATCAAACAGGCCACCCATGCAGCTAAAAACACACAAGAAGTGAATTCAAAATATTATGAGGATATGATTTGGGTAACTTATGAATTTTTAAATTAAACCTCTGTATTTCCTTTAGAACATTTTGGGCAGTTTTCTATATTTCCATGTTTCCAGGAAAATTTCTTCCTTTCTTATATTCTTCTATGTGAATGCAAGAACCCAACAAAATTTTGCTTGCCAACTCTCTGCCAAAACATGTCAATTGAGTATGAATCTTTGCTCAAATTTTAGGATGAAAGTGTGTCTTGAGTGTTTGTGTCACTGAGGGACCTAAATTTTGCTCAGAATTGGGGTCCATCATCCACCTTGGCCAGTAGATTTTTTAGAAACCTAGGACAAAGTCTTCAACCTTCTGCAGCTCAATGTCTCTGCTTGTGATATGAAGGTAGAGACAGTGACCTCCCAGACTGAATATGAGTATGAAGTGATAAATTATCGTAAAGTGCTTTTCAAAAGAGAGTGTGCAATGAATGCTTAATAATAATCTTTCCAATATTGAAGACATAAAGATAAATTAGGCAGCCTTTTTGTCTCCTCTGAGAACAATGATAGAATCCGTATTTGGGTGTCAGTTAGTCTAATTGGGGCAATAAGTACTTATTAGTTGATTCAGTATGAAAAATGTGTTCTAATTGCTCATTTGGTAAAATTTACATTTTTTGAAAAGTTTGGGAATCTTTTGTTTTGCTATTTTCAGTATTAAAGAGTCCTTTAAAAGGAAGATATTGATTTCTAACCAAAAGGCAATTTCCACATTAGACTTAAATGTGAAATCTTGAGAATAGAGAATTTTTTTAAAGTGTGGTCCAAATTATTATCTCAGCGATGTTATATAACTGAAAGTATATATAAAGCAAAGTTATAAATGCTTAATTATGTTAAAAATAACTTTAAGATTAAAATAGATTAAAAATATCATCTGTGCTTCTTAGGGATCCAGCAAATTGAGAACTTTTAAAATTACTTCTGGAGCACGACGGTTAATGTGTGATGAAAGCCTATGAAGGAAGTCTTTGTCTTTGTGGCATGGTCTGAGGCTTCCAAAACTGAGAGCCTGATTTTGCCCAAGTTTCATATGTATGTGGATAGTTTTCCATTCATTGACAGCAAATAGTTCCTGTCATATATACAAATGTTTGTTCCCATAAATAAAAATCACTTAAATGACTCCACACAACTGGGAGTTTTCAAATGTTGCTAATTTTGAGGCCAACGCCAATATTTCAACTTCTAAGTGGAGTCTCAGCCCAATTTCTGGTGCAGGAAGGATTCTTGGCGCTGATTCAGTCTGGGGTGTATGAATTTTTGTGTGTGTAGGAGATGGTGGGGGTGAGGGAGGCAGCGATGGTGGAGGGGGCATCTGATGGGGCAAGATAGGGAATGCGGGGTCTGACACTGTGGGAGAATCCTTACTGGAATTTCAAGGAACCACAAACTTCCAGAGAGGTAGAGTCTTTTATGTGTTTAACAAAAGCCAACCATTGTGTTTGTTTCCTTGCTTTCAAAAAAGGGGCGAGAATCTAGATGAATAGTCAGATTTCTCCCAGCCCTAGGATCCATGATTGTACTCACCAATAATCCCTTCAGGACTGGACTGATTTGCAAAATAGAATAATTACATTTGTAAGTGACCAGGCTTGTTGGGGAGGCTGGCAATGCAACAGGTTGGGGGCACAGAGAGGGAGCTTGTGGGCATTAGCTTGGGAGATAGGAGGGTGTGGGCAAAGCAGTGGCAGAAATTGGAGTGAGTTCAAAAAGAACAATTCTCATTTTGTTTTGCTGGAGCAGAGAGACCTGCTGACAGAGTTCAAGATTGTAATGACTCAGTGAATATTTAAATACTGTTATTTCTTCCTTTTTCATTAAGCCTTGTAAATGCAGAAATCTATAAAGCTCCCAGGTTTTTCAGGTTGGAGATGTTAGAGAAAGAAACACGGTGACATGAGACCAAATGATGTAAGGTGATGACATCATCATCAGAATGCTGTTGCTAAGGTGAAGCTGTTTTTCTCTCTAATCCAGATGGAAGGCTCAATAATTGCCCATTTCTGGTAAAGAATATATCCATGACATGATCCCTTTTCTGTAGCAGATAAAACAAAGCCAGATGCTTTCTCTTTGCACAAATTATTTTTAAAATAAAGATTAAAATTTTATTATAAAACACAACACATGTTCTTGGAAGAAAACTCAGAACATTTTATATAAGTTTGAAAATTTTCATTTATCAAGAATATACACTGAGATATAAATGGGTAAAATCAGAGTAAGATCCTTTGATGAATCAACCTGAAAGAAGTAACCGTGTTTTTGAATTTAGAAAGGGAAACATCTAGAAGTGAAAAGAAAGATCTGGCCCCTTAGGATTACTGTTAGAGGGAAGGTTTTGGTAAGGAGTGTCCTGGGTGTGCAAAGACAGGAAGACAGAAACCAGACTGATCCAGACCGAAGAGTGGATTGTGCCGTTTGTACAGAGAGAATAGGGCATTGCCAAGAAATACTATTAAGAAACAAAGGGTAGAACTTAGTGACGAACTGGCAGCCAGAGTGGTTGAACACAGAAGCCCCTCCCACAAGAGTGTCTTCCAGAGTTGTCCTTGGACTGTGGAGTTTGCATATTCTGCTTGGAACACGCTTTTCCAGAGGGCCCATGACATGCTTCCTTACCTCAGTAAATCTCTCAGGGGATGACTTTCTCAAGGCCGTCTGTCCTGTCTATGCAGTTTATCCCCCCAATTCCTGCTCACGCTGTCTGATTCCCTCTTACCGTGTCCTGCTGTTCCATCTTTTTTTTCCTCCTTAACACTTGACACTTTCTGATGAGTGTGTTACCTGTTTTGTTACATTTAGAGCCAGCACGGTGCCGTGCTAAAGAAATTACCACTGACTAGCTTTGTGGCCTCAGAAAGGCTGCTTAGATGCTCAGGTAACTCTTCTCATCTGTAAGATTGGGTTAATAATAGCATGTATTTCATAGTGTTGGACTCAACACATAGTAATTGTTACTTAAATGTTTAATAAATAGTCTCTACCCGGCCCTAGCCCCAAAAACTGTCAGAATTCTCAAAAAGCACTTGTCATGAATGGTATTTGGTAGAGAAAAACAATGAGTAACATGTTTTCTCTTGGAAACTGATGTTTCTCTTGGAATACAGGGATTAATATTTGAAAGGGTAGTTATGCCCCTAGGTCACTAAACAGCAAATAGGACCCTCTGCTGGCCACAGATACCTGGGCAAATGAGATTTGACCACGGAAGAAGGCAGTGAAGGTCTGGTCCAGCCAACATATCCTGGAACCACAGTTCTAAAAAATGAATGGAAAACAGCATCGAGTCATGGTAGATGCCTCATGAGTTGTTTACAAAGTTGAGGGGCCTTTATAAAGTAGGAAGACAAAGCAGCAGAAGAAAGATGTTGAGGTGAATGAGGCAAGCATATATGGGTATGGCTCAAAGAACAGGAAACAAAAAAAGATTGATCTGAACTAGTGTTTCCCAAAATGCATCCCTCAGAATATCATACTGGTTAGATGTTTTTCAAATAAAAAGGTTTGTGGTAAAATAAATTATCAAACGTGGCAAACTAAATATCCCCCCCCCCCTTTTTTTTTTGAGATTCAAAAAGCACATTCCCAGAATAAAAGCTCTGCAAACGAAGTCCTTAGGTGAAAGCACATGTTTAATGGCTATTCCAACATTTCCCGAATGTACTTGGCTCTGGATCCTTTTCTTTGGGAACGTTTTGAGATGAGTGTCCATAGATCTTACTTCTAGAATCACTGTGTAATTCTTCAAGCTCCCTGGGGTCATCATGCCTGTGTCTTACTCATCTTTTTAGATCATCCATGTCTCTGTTGGAACCAATATGTAGCAATTATTTGATAAATCCTAATCAGACAAGTGAAGAAGTGGATCCAGGCAGGGTGGCAATCCTGGGAGGACCCAAATGAGGCAGAGTGGGGACTGTGAGCTCTGGAAAGTTTCATCAATGAATATTATATGGCAGAAATTCAAAACCAGTTGCATTCATTCTTTAAATGCAAGCTGGTAATCAGAGCTGCACTTATTATTTCCCAGAGCTAGTCCATCCTTTCACTCGAGGATGACGGTGTTCTCCTCTAGTCAGTGAGCACACATCCTCCCGCAGTCATAGGAGCTCACTGAGATCACCTTTTTTCCTCAAGCCCACCCACTTCTCAATCTTCTGGAAAAGAGGACATTCCCGTTCGATTAAAGACCCTTCTAGGGAGCTGTGCTGCTTATGGAACATTGGTCAACCATAAAATCCCAACTCTGCAATAGCATGCATCGTTGGGTGGCCCTGATGTTGTTCTTGATCAGGGGGTTTGACTCTTCCCTGGTTTTCACACACATGACTCTCATGACCCTGGGAAGCACCTAAGGAGGTGCTTTGATGCTTGGCCTCAAACACAGTTTCTTACTCATCCTGTACCATATTTCATTTCTTGCACATTTTCTTCATTTATTTAACAAACATTTATGATCAGTCCCATGGGTCAGGTTCTATAATAGGCACTTCGAATATACCAATAAACAAAACAGTAAAAGCCTGTACAAGGCGGGGGGGCGGGCAGCTTATACTCTAGTGGAGTATAAGTGGGATGGACAACAAACAGTAAACATCAAGTCAATTATATGTTATGGCAAATGGGAGCAGGTGCTACGGAAAAGGAAGGAAAAGTAGAGCAAGTAGTTCTGCTCCTATCCAGTTGCTGCTGGACCCGTGTCTAGTTTGACCTCTCACTCAGAAGATGGGCAGGAAGTAATGGATGGAAAAATCTTCCAAGTAATCCAACAGGAGGGAGAGCATGCCAGCCACCTATGGCATTTCAGGTTTGGGAGGATTCTCTTCTGTCAGAAATACCACTTTAATACAAGGAGGTGGAGACAGGGCCTTAAAATGCTCATCCTTTAATTTATGTAAAAGATCAAACTCTAGTGAATATGAAGGAAGCATGGCCATTCCCCAACCTGCCTAGGAGAAAAGTAGAGACAGGCAGCAAAAGATACGTGTGGTCTTAATGAAGAGGACTAATCAGGAAAAGATTCACTGTTCCTTCCTCTTTGCACTTATTTCCAGAATTCACCATTTTGAAAGACAGTGGTCACTGGAAAGTTTCTTCCCCATGAATAGCTGACAGCATCAGTATCTTCCTTGTCTCATATTCTCTTGTCTTGACCCCAGAAGCATCTGAAATTCTGGAGAACTGTAAGCCTCAACCATATCTCAAAAGCTTATTTTCAAATGCCCTTAGTTTCAGGGCTGGTGTGTTCAGCAACCTTTGACCCGGCTTTCTTTCTGCAACTTCATATGCTCCTGGACCTCAGGATAGGAGACCTGATGCAAGTGTGACACCAGAAAAAACAAAACAATGAGACAATTGACACTGGCCAACCTGTGCCTTAGTGCAAGGTTCCTAAACTGTGCTGTGAGTCACCTCGGGAAACTTCAGTGAACTCACACGTGTTCCGTGAGACATTTTCTATTTCCAGGAAAAACACAGCAATGCTCAACATGTGTCAGACAGTGTGCAAATTACTAATTCAAGGTAATTCAGTTTTAGTATGAGTATCATACTATATTCCTTTCAGTGATATCACCTATCTTTGCAAAGTTGGAGTTTCAGCAGTGGGTAATATGAAGAGCAAGTACCACCCAAAAATCAATATGGACTGGGAAATGAAGAGTGGTGGTTCCAGTCTGATTTCAAGCTTTGAGAATTGTATGCAGTACCCAAAGGCACACATAATCCATTACTAACTAATTAGGATTATTTAAGAATGAAATAAAAATACTTTTTTCAAAGTATTTATATTAATTTTTCAAACAGCTACAAAGTTGTTAAAATATAAGCATTCAACTAAGTTGTTAGGACCTAATTATTAAATAGAACATTTAGAGGTATTTCTTTTGGTCTAGGAGCATGGTGAAAACAATAAAACAGAACATCAAAAGTGCTAAAAATCAAGAAAGTATGGAAATCTCTATTTTAGTGATTATTTTTTCACATAATCACTCTTCAGGGAAATATCACTAGAATTCTAGAACCTAGTAGATGATAAAACCAGTAGTAGTAATAGTAGTATCTAACATATATTAATAATTAATTATGTGCTATGTTTTATGTGAAGGTTTTCTCAGATATCATTTTATTTACATGCTTTATGCGATTTATTCATTCTATTTTCTTTACCCTGGGAATGTTAGTCCTAATTGTTCCCAGAGGCTTATGCCCCTGGATCTTAAGAGAAAATTTAGGAACTAGTTGACCTTCCTTGCAATAAATTTGATTGAAAACACTGAAACTGGGTGATGGGCATTAAGGAGAGCATGTGATGGGATGAGCACTGGGTGTTCTGTGCAGCTGATGAATTATTGAAAACTACATCTGAAACTAATGATGTACTATATGTTGGATAATTGAATTTAAATAAAAACTGTAAGAAGAAACATGCTTTCTACACAGAAACAAAACACTATAACTTTTTCTGACAATTATAAAACCAACTTTTCTATTCCCTGCTACATTTTCAACAACTCGCACATTAAAAAAAAAAATCAATCAAACAAAAAGCCACTAGTCTTTTCTAAAGTATGCAAATGTTCTCCAGTAGAAATCCATCAACCAAAATTAATTCAGCAGTGCTCCATGCTAGACACCGTGGAGGATACAAAGACTTAAATGCATGGTCTCTGCCCTCAAGGGACTTGGAAGGTTTATTCATAAAATGATAAGAGAAAAAAAAACAGTATATACCAAAGGACTAAGTGGACTTGTATAGGTCACTGTAAACAGGATACTGAGAGGTTATACTGAGAGAGAAATGAGCCCTGAGACCAAATTGTCACAGGCCAAGCCCATCTACAGTGGGCCTTCCTGTCTCACTTCTCTCCTGCTGTAAACAAACTTCTCCTTTCTAGCCATCTCTTCTGGCAAGTCAGCACTTCCATCTGTTCTAGGACACCTATCTTTTTCCACTTGAAGCAAGAATCTGTTTCTATGGAAATCACCTCCATTTTAAACATCGTCAGAGATCATTTTCCTCTTGCCTATGAGCTTGCTAACTTTGGTGCATCCAACAAAAGGAGTGATCTCCTAACTGCACTGTACCTTTTAGCTTTTATATCACTTCTCCTTTCCCTTCTCTAGTCTTTTTCTTTAATATGTTTATAGGCTATATCCATTGTCCCTGTGTCTTCACTATCAATTGTTGGGTTTCTTGTTTGTTTGTTGGGCTTTTTTGTTTTTTGGTTTTTTAAGAAAGAGAAAGCAAGAAGGCTGGGAAGAGATAGAAGGAGAGGGCAGAGAGAATCTCACGCAGGCTCCATACCCAGTGCAGAGCCAGACACAGGGCTCAATCTCACCACCCAGAGATCATGACCTGAGCCGAAATCAAGATGAGTTTGCTTAACTGACTGAGCCACCCAAGAGCCTACCCCTTCACTATCAACTTTTTGCTTGAACCCTGCATTTCTCTTTGCCACTTTATTACTAGTGTTATTTTTAAGTTTATCTATTTAACCTTTCAACAATAATTTAGAGTCTGCTATTATATGACCATATGTTCTAGATATTGAGGATAAACCGATGAACAAGACATGGTCACTTCTCTCACAGAGACTAGTGAGGTACATAAATAAGCAGATTATATTTACAATAGACCATGATAGTTGCTATGATGAATACTATGTCAAGGGGCCAAGGAAGTCATGGTGGTCAAGGGAAGGTTTCCTAGAAGAGGTGACATGTACGTTGTGTATTGCTGGATGGAGAAATGTGAGATGGGTATGAAATGGAGATGGGTATGAAAGGAATCAGAGACATTTCATACAGAGGAATCCAGGCTATAAATTAGCAAGAGCATAACACATTCTAAGGATTAAGACTACTTTTAGTAAAACTGGGTATTAAGGGGGAAGTAAATTCAAGAGGAGTGGTGAGAGAATATACTTGAAATTTAGGCATGGGGTTCATCCTGAAGGTAATGGGAGTCATTGAGTGCCTTTATGTGGATAATGGCATGATAAGATTTGTGTTTCAGTTTGGCTGTGGTATGGCTGTGGTGTGAAAAGTGAGGGCGAGAACTGGAAGAGGATGAGGACTTGAATGAAGGACACAGCAGTGAAGATGGGGAGACACTGATGAATTCAAGAGATAGGAATTTATAGGATGTGGAAATATTTTGATGTTGTAGTGGGACAGAGGTTGGCATCAAAGATGGTGGCTCCATTCACTAAAGTGGGAAACATAAGAGCAGTGTGTTTCAATAGAATAAAAAATAATTTTAGTTAAGGACAAGATGAAAATGAGTTATCTCTTGTCCATTCAAGTGATGAATTGGTCATAGAGATCTAGAGAAAGGGATGGAGTTCTAGATCTTGAATTCATTGACCTGGAGGAGATCATTGACAACTTTTGTTGGACAAATGTTTGTGGGTTTTCATTCCTCTAGCCTCCTTCTTTACTTTGACAGTTCATCATCTTCTTGACACTTGTTCTATTTGGTCTCTCAACCATTCTCCTTTCTATTTAGTATATCATGACTTCGATAAATATTAATTTTCTTTCCAGAGTTTCAGGGCTTCCACTATTGAGTTATAGACTGAAGGAGGAAGAAAAGAGGAAGAAGGGTTGTCGGGGGAGAGAGGGAGGGAGAGGAGAAAAAGAAAAGGAAAGAAAAACCCAGCTTGGATCTGCAATGTGTTGTATTGATCAATTCCTTAATTCAAAACACATTTACCATTGAGCATCTCCTGTCATGTGCCAATCACGTACTAGGTTAGATGCTGGAGAAACAATAGTGGCTTTTGATGTTGCCTAGCTGGTTGAGAAGACAGATCTTAAGTAATTAACCAAATAAATGTGTCCCCTTACCCTATAAAAAGTGCTATACAGTAAACAACATCTATAAAATCTTGCTACTCAAAGAGTAGTCCATGGACCAGAAGCAGCAGCATCACCTGGGAGCTTGTTAGCAAAGCAGAATCTCAGTATCCACCCAAGAACTACTGAGATAGAATTTTAACAAGATCCCTGGGGGATTTGCATCCATATTAAATTTGAGAAGCACTTCTCTGGAGTGCATAGGATGTGAGAGAAAACAACAGGTGGGAACTAAACTCATCATGGGGGTCAAGGAAAGCTTCCCCGAAGAAAAGGCCTCTGATTACGTTAGAGAGGTAGGCCAGGACTGGATAGCACAGGGCCTTGTGGGCCGTGTTGTTGAGAACTTTTATCTGGTTCCTAAGTCCACGCTGCCATAACAAAATGCCATGTAGACTGAGTGGCTTAAACAACAGACATGTACTCTCTCCGGGTTCTGGAAGCTAGAAGTCTGAAATCAGGGTGCAGTGTGGTCAGGTTTTGATGATGACCTGTTTTCAGGCTTGCCGATGACTGCCTTCTTGCCGTGTACTCCCTTGGGTGAGAGAAGGAGAAAAGATCTCTCTCACTGATATCTTTTCTTATAAGGGCACTAATTCCATCACGAGGGCTCCACCCTCATGACTTAATTATCTCCCAAAGACCTCATCTCCAAATATGTCCACAATGGGCCTTAGGGCCTTAACACAGGAATTTGGAGAAGACACAGCAACTTCCATAGCAAAGATTTTGAGCAGAGGAATGTAGGATAATCAGACTTTTATTTTCAAATTCTTATTTTCACTTATGTGTAGGAAAGGGCCTGAAGGAGTCAAGAAGATATGCTGGAAGCGAGCTAAAAGTCTGTTTTCATAGTCATGGTGAAAGACACTGATAGCTTGGACCACACTTGCATTGGTGGAAACGGGAGTGAAGTGAAACATTTCTAAATATTTAGGTGCCGAAACTGACAAGCTTGAATGATGGATTTCATGTGGTGTTTGGGGAGAGAGGATCAAGAACAACCATCAGGTTTTTGGCTTGTACAGTTGGATGGATATGATACCAATTCTTGAGACCGGAATCATGAAATCAGCAAGTTTACTCATGGCATGTCGCTAGATACGACAGAAATGTAGAAACAGCGATGAGTAGCCATCATTTAGCACACACTGATCCTGGGCCAGCCACTGTATAGATGTTTTAAGTATATTATCTTAATATACTGTGCAATCCTTGCTTTCTGAGGTGGGGAGATCATCTCATCATTAGGCGTTTAATGGTCTGGCAAAATGAACAGTGCAGTGTGCTTTCAAAAGATATGAACATCAGAGAAGGTGATGTGAAGAGAGAAGGAAGCCCTGACAGAGGAAAGAGGATGCAAGCTAAGGTCTAAAGGTTGAATAAGATTTTGTTAAGTGAAGCTCTTGGGAGTCAGGTCTGGGGATAGACTGCTAGAACCAGGTCTCAGAGAAATAAGCATGACTCCATCAGAAAGTTCACTTAGGAAAACAGTATGGAAGAAGTTGAATAGAAAGAGTGGAGCCAGATTATGAAAATCCTTGAAAGTCTGTAATCTGGATTTTAAAAGAGAAGACCTTGAATATGAAAGAAACATGACTTTACATGACAGGAAAACCTGTCCCGTCACAGGGACATCTTGAACATGGGAAGGCTTGAGTCCCAGAGGCCAGCTTCCCAGCATTTGTATTATCCAGTTAATAGGTCGGAGTTCTGAACTAGTCCAGAGGAAAAGTCAGTGAGACCTCGTTTCATTGGCGAAGGTCGGAGAATGAGTCAAAGATGACTACAATTTCAGGAGTGAAATGAAGGGAATGGTAGTCTTGTAGTCTGAATCAGGGAGACCAGAAAGAGGAGATTCATAACCCTGTGACTGTCCATTTGCATAATGTTATAATATTAGTGTAGTATAGAATAGTATAATATTAAGTATATCGATAGCTAAAAATAATTGTCTGCCTGTTTGACCACAGAGATTATTTAAATTATCAGTAAAAATTATAGTAGACAAGAGCCTAAAAGTTATATATGATAGATTTACATTGGGATGAAAACTGTTGTAACCATCATTATAAGTATAAAATCCGAGGGGAATAAAGCATGGTAGTCTATTGAAGAAATAGCCTATATGTCATATGATACGTTGTGTTTTTAAACTGCAGTTAGCAAAATCAAAGGAAACCACTACATTCCACTTCAACTCTTACCTCATTGCAAATGCATTGAGCAGTTGCTGATAAACAATAGTGTGTTGGTTCAACCTTTCAGATGAATGGGGCTTTGTTCCTGGTTTGGTATAGTCATGGAGTCATGACACTTCATTTTTTATTTTTTTATTTTTATTTTTATTTTTTTGACACTTCATTTTTTAAATTCAAAATGTGTTTAAGTGTAAGGAAAATGTATGCTTTTTGTGTTTTCCAAATGCCATATGGGTTTTTTCAGAGCATGCAGCAGTACTGTTGACTGGGGAAAAAATAAACAAATAACCCACACTAACCTTTCCATTTCTCTTTTCCTTTTTTATCTCAGGGAACTTTGGCACCTCTAGACAACCTTTGGGGAGCGGCACCTGACGCTTGGTGCCCCTTGGATCCATGTGCCGTGTGCGTTGTGCTGTGAATACCTCCCTGTAGCCACTGCTTCATTAGTGACAGTATGGACCAATGCACAGTATTTATCAAATGGTACCTGAGGTCCCTTAGGATTAGAGGGAAGCACACCTAATCCTCTCAGGGGTGCCTGCCAACAGGACAAAAGGGTAATGTGTGCATATCGGATGCATTGTTCAGAGTTCCCTAAGTGAAGACCCCAGTGGTGGAAAAACTTAGCTGAAAGCTGTGCGAGCTACAGCAATTAACCACTGCAGTAACAGATGTTCTACAGGGAAACTGTGTGCGAGGGGGTTAAGCATGTTTTGATTTCGAATATGCACTTGGGCTAACACATCCTTCCCCCTAATGGAAATCATCTGGAGGATGCTCTGGAAGGCATTCCTCTCCACGGCCGACGTGGAATTGTTTTTCCTTGAGAAACAAATACATGCTTTGTCAACTGGGAGAATGACTTGGGTTTCCTGTGCAACCTGGCTCTCTCTTGAATCTGCGGAGTTGGTCTTTTCCAAAGTATTTACGGTGCAGCCGCAAGCAAGCTTGGGGCTGGCTGTCTTCAAGGGTGTTTTCTCCAGCTACCCCTCTCTCGGCTCTGCCAATTATGTGCCACTTTGTCTTGGTGCTATGATTGCTTTCTTCTGAGAGGGAAATTCCTCTTTCATCAGTATGGATGCACTGTTTTCACACACTGCAAGCGCCGTGTTGCTGTGTCAGTCATCCTATGAGGACCAGTTTCGGAGGAGCAGGGCTGACGAGCTGGCTGCGGATTGGCCGCCCACCACTGGGAGGGCCCTGTCGGGAGGAAGGGCTGCAGCTTACAGCAACAGAGTTTAGACTGTCTTTGCTTCATCATCTGAAGGCAAAATTTTCCAGATACGGCAGACGGCTCGCAGAGTACAATACACAGGGAATGAGGACTATTTACATGGAAATTTCTTCCTCATGATGCAGCGGAGAAGCCTCGGCCGCCTGATTCTTCCAGATGTTCCCGGGGTTACTGTAAAAGGGAAAAAGAGGGACAGCTAAACAGGGTAAGAGAATCACCCCCCCCCCCCTTTTTGAATGTTTAAAGAGTTTGCTGCAGTATGCTGCATTCCATGTGTGTTGCTTAGGGAAGCCAGGGAAACCGGATTCCACTAATTCAAATGTAATACTTGCAGGGGACTCTGGAGTTTTACGTAACATTCGGATTTGGGAAAAAGAAATGGCAAAGCTTGACTCTATGCCGCCTGTCTGGGGGTGAGGCATAAAACCATAAAACGAGTTTTTATTCGGAGAATAGATCTGTTTATTATTCCAAAGAACCATTTGAATTCTGGGGAGCGTGCTTATTTTCTTGCTATCGAAAATTTTCACACTGCCGTAGTTAACTCCCGAATAAATAAAGTTTACGTGGACCCTGTTCTTTGAGAAGGGGCTTGTAATTAAGAAGAAAAAGAAAACTTCGTGGCCGATAATCATCGGTCGGGTGTTCGGCTGAAAATACGTCTATTTATTAGAAATTAGGGAGCTACCTCGCTCTGTAATGCCACGGCTTTGAGTTTCAAAAGCACATTTTTTAACAAGCTAGCAAGAAGAGGTAGCTTTCTGACAAGTTTTCGATACTGTAGTTCAATGTTTACATTTCTTTTTCTGGCATGTCTGAGCCTTTGTTTCCAGCTTAAAAGTGGAACCATTATATTCAAAAGTAAAGCTGGGTTAATAATGCTTACTGCAATTATCTGATCTTTATGCATTTTTAATGAGAACACACAGCCAGCAGAATAATTTAATGAGGGCAGGCTAGCTTTTAAGGCTGTGTCTTCGCTATGCCGAACCATATCAACTTTCTTGCCGAGAAGCAGCAGGGAGAAATGATGGAGATTTATTTTTAACACACTTGGCCCAAGAGAAGGAAATGATATATTTGTTAAAGAATTCTTTCTGCCCTTTTCCGTTTTAAATTTCTGCCAGGCATGAGGAAACTGTGCTTTTTTGTTAGGCCTCGGAAGCATGTGTTTACAATAAATGTGTAACATTTTTAGAATAGTTAGCAAGCACTGAAGCGAAGAAAAAAAAAATCTGACTTGCCTAACCACTACCACCGCGAATGTTCTTCAGGAAACATCACTGTCCTTTTAAGAGACAAAGGTTAAGTGGGAAGATGTTTGTGGATTTGTTAATACGTGAATCTGGGGGGCTGATAAAGTAAAACAAAAAAAAAGAAAAAAAGAGGAGGGCTTGCTTATAATCTGTAAATAAGATGAAGTTTCTCCGGCTATCCTGACTGTTTTGTGAGGGCCAGTTCAAATATTCATTTAAGGAAGGGCAATGCCACGTAGATTCTTCTAGACCTACTGTTTTTACTTTCAAGGAGAAGTGCAGGACACTAGCCCAGAACTTCTGACGTCATCCCCCAACTATTTCTGCTGTGTGTTCTTTTATTCAGGCTTGTGGAGAGGAATATTGCTTTATGTCCTGGCCAGGAACATTCTGACTCTCACTTGGCAAGTCTTGAGTTATGTCTTCATATTTTAGCCCGGCCTTTCTAAACCCTAAAGCAATCTCCAGCATAAATAGGGCATCTTCTCCTACCTGCCTCACGTCGGGCGGGTCTGAGCAGGTTCTCTGCAGGGTTCTGGCTGTGCTGGCAAGAAGCCCTGGGGAGCAGAGCTCGGCTTTGCTTCTGGCCCAACTCCCCCTGGCACAGCCCAGCGCGGCCACCTGGGTGGACAGTGCCTGTGGCCTCCTTCCCAGTTCCCCTAGAGCCACTATTTAGGACCAAGGTTAGGCCACCAACTTCGTGGCTGGTCGTGGTGGCAGGAACAGCTGCTTTTCCATAAGAGCACCATGTCCTAGTGCAGATGGGCTGAAGGAAGGAAAGTCCAATACTGCAGGCTGATAATCCATGTCACAGGTGGTAACCTTGGTCATAGAGATCAGGTGAAGGTTAGTTCTTAATACAGGGCCTTTTAAGAGAGAATTTCCATCAGAACAGATTGGAGTTCTGGGGAGTTCCTGGTTCTAGTTGACATTTCCTTTCGTGCTGCCTGTGTAGCCTTAATAAGCCAGCATACACCTCAGTTTTTCTTTCTCTTGATAGAACTGAGTAATACTTGCTACACTTTCTCTCATAATGCTAGCATTTTGAGAGGCCTTGACCTTGTACCAAAAAAAAAAAAAAAAGTCGTTTGTCTCTTGCTACAATGAGCTATTTAAAGTACAAAGGGTGAAAACCTCTGTATTAACGAAACTGTTGGCAAATGCCTTAGGGTATTAAGATAGTCGTATTTCCAGAACCCTTCACTCTACTTCGTGCTCATGTCAATTTTCTAGGGATATTTATTCTTAGACCAACAAATAAAATTTCCGAGGAAATCAGAGCGTCGGTGCTTGCATTTTCTCCATCGATCTGGTATAGTATACTAGAAGCTGTGCCAACCAGAATATTTCTGACACAGGCCTTGTAGTGCCCAAAGCGTTTCGTGCTATTTTTGCTGTGACTTTGCATTACATTTGTGAAAGTGGAATGAATAAGAGAGAAAATAAGAGGAGGATATGCTTGCAAAATATACCGGTTATGTAGCTTTACTGGTTAACAGCCTGCCTCCTCTCTGCTAGTTGTTTTAATTTGCTGTTGCTATGGTGAAAACAAATCAATATCACATGGCTACCAGCCAGTCCCGCGCTCAGGGAGCGCCATCGAGATTCAAGATCAAGTACTCAAGATTCCGAGCAAGAACCGGGAGACGAGCGTTTAGATTTGAGTTTAAGAGAATTCCTGATGGTAGACTGACTAGGCTCAGTCTTGCAGGCATTCCCGCTCCCTCTCTTCCCGCACTTTCTTACCCATAACAAGAGAAGATGGAGAGGAAGGCATCGTGATCTGTTTACATTTTCCAAAATGACGAAACCTATCCACGCAGAAGTAGGTTGGCAACGTTGCAAGGGGTAAAGGATTCTGAGTAATGAAAGGTGGTAGATCTGTGGGGCATGTTGGTCGTTGAAGACATAGTTTGGGGGCCTTTAACATCTCCAGGTTCAGGGTCAGAGACAATTACTGCTGTCCTGGCAGGCCGAGAAATCTGGCAGCTCCAGGGAGCAGGTGGGCGGTGGGGGCGAGGGCCTCGGCAGGAAGGTGCGGGGTGTAAGCTATCCAGGCCAGCCAGGAGCAAAGTCGGGGAGCCGTAGGTCGAGTCAAGTCAGGCGAGCTCCAGAACCCCAGGGGCAGAGCAGCCAGGGTAAAGGGCCCTCAGCTCCTTGCACAAAGCTGGCCAGCAGGCCTAGCAAGGAAAGAGAGGAAGGGGCTTTGAAGGGAAGTCAAGGGGTCACGCCCCCAGGCAGCCTCTCTGGACCGGTCAACTGCATCTCAGCTGCATCGGATGGGCAGGGATCTCTGGCCGTGGGGAGCTGGGAACTGGGAACTTGGTATTTCACACTTCGGCTTTCTCTCGGAGGAACAAGGCAGGAAGACTTAGCTGGGCTTTGTAAATTAGTTACAATACTGTGTTTTCCTCCTGTCTCTTTTTTTTCTTTCTGTTCTTCCTTTCTCTTTCTTTTCTTTTCTTCTTTTTCTTTTCCTTAGGTCAGTTTTTTCTTATGTTTTGTTTTTTAATGTGCACAAACTGTTAGTTGCAGCTGTGGTAATATTCATTGTAAGGAGTCCAAGGTGGCGTCATGGCTGGGTCTGCATCAGGCCTCCAACTGCTCTGCATTGTTTAGCTCGGCTAGTCCCGCCTCTTGCTGAGAGTGAAAACAGGTGTGAAAGGTAAAGCCCTAGGCTTACTTTTGTGAACCTGAGCCACAGGCCCGTGGACAAACTTTCAGTAGGCCTGCACCCCTCGACATGGCAGGACCGCCTGCTCATAAAAGTGGACCTACTGACTTACCTTAGGGCTCTGACAAAGAATGCATTGTCTAGGAGATGCTGGGTCAGGATATTCTATCAATCAGTCAACAAGTGTTTATTAAACACCTCTTGGGTTCTCTGGCTTTTGCTATTTGGTTAGAACGAGTCAATGACCTAATACCTGACTTAGTGTATGTGCAAAATAAGGGGGCAGAAAGAAATGATGCAAAGTTGTACGTTGTAAAGACTTTTATAGTAAATTTATTGGCTAACATTAATTTCGCATGAAGTATCAGGCATTCATTGTAGGTTTCAGACCGTTCTTGGTGTTTAGGGGGAGAATGAGGGAAGGATTTTGAGTTTTAAATGTCTCTATGTACTTTCTTCACCTCTGTTATGCTTCTCAGCATAAATGCTGTTTAAATAACATACAGAAATGTAAGAGGAACAACAGACAAATGGGAATGCTCTGAAAAATCCCAAATATGAGACTGCTGAGAGCAATCGCCCAGTCTCAGCCAGCCGAGATTCAGCCCCGAAGTGATTGGGGAACATGGATGCGTCATCTAAAAAGCCTTAAACACCAGTCACCAAAAGGAAATACTAGACCCTCTCCCACACTCCTGAGCCTCGGGTAACTGGGGAGCCCCTGATGCAATTATCTTGCCATTCCCAATCCCAGCAAGGAAACCTGATTCTCGACCCTGGAGGTTTAAACGTCCCCCTACCTAACTCTCCCCCACCCCCAAAATCAGTTACTTAAAAAAATATATATACATAAATATATATGTATATATATTTCTCCCTTTAAACATAAACTTTTTGCTTTGTTTTTTAAAACATTTTATTCACTTATTTGAGAGAGAGAGAGAGAGAGAGAGAGAGAGAATGAGAGAACAAGCACACAAACCAGGGGGAGCGGCAGAGGGAGAAGGAGAAACAGACTCCTCAATGAGCAGGGAGCACGATGCAGGGCTCGATCCTAGGACCCCGGATTCATGACTTGAGCCGAAGGCAGACACTGAGCCATCCAGGCTCCCTCCCCCCCACCCCTTGTAAAATTCTAACATCTCTGTGTATTTTCTGAGTGTAAACAAGCTGCAAGGTTAGGGACCCAGTTTGTGGAGCGCTGAGAGGGCAGACCAGGATGTAAATGAGCCTAAAGAAGTCTTTTTAGTTATGAGTCTTGGCAGGCAGATGGGCAGTTCTAAGGTTTATGAGCATCTTTGTGAGCTGGCTGCTGTGAGAGCTTTGGGGGTGGTGAGCCCCCCTCAGAGGACAGAGAGAGGAGCCAGGAAACACCCAGCGTGGTAGGTCCTAGGTCTAAAGTATTTGCAATCCACAATCACTGGGGAACAAGATACTTACAAACAAGATAAGAATAGGTCAGCACACAAATGTCTTCAGAAGGATAATTAACATATGTATAGTTTCTTACACTTGACAAAGGGCTTTCACAGACATTATCTCAATTAACAGTTCAAAAAGAGGGTTTAAAAACCAGGAGCCTAAATTCAGAGCACTAGCTAAAGCTCCTGAAGAGAGGAGTTATACCCTGGATTAAAAACAAAACAAAACAAAACAAACAAACAAACAAACACACAAAAAAACACACAAAAAATAAAAATAAACCCCCCCAAAACAAAAAAAACTTTTATTCATTTTTATTTTTACTTATTTAGTTAAAGATTTTATTTATCTATTCATGAGACACAGAGAGAGAGGCAGAGACATAGGCAGATTTAGGACCCCTGGATCACGACCTGTGCCAAAGGCAGATGCTCAACCACTGAGCCATCCAGGTGCCCTATTCATTTTTATTTTGTCTGTGGTTAGATGACTTGAATTTTGAAGAGCAGGAAAAACTTCTAAGTGTCCCTGTTACATGTATGCATGTCACTGTCTCCTGTCCCCACAACCCCTTATAACTAGTACTGTAGGCAGTTTAGTTGCCAGGCAGAGCAAGAAGAGAGGTTGATTGGCTTTGCTTTCTCAGCTTGACTGCTCAGAAGGCATCAGGGGACAAAAGCTACACTGGCTTCCTGCTTCAACCTAGCGACGCAGTAGTAGCAAGGTGAGTTTGGTTATGGATGGCAAGGAGGTGTTTCTAGAACATAAAGTTTATTAATGGTTGCAAATGGCCTGTAGACCTGGGAAAAACCAAAGTCAAGAATGAAACCAAAATTCAAAGTACTGCATTTGCCCATGAGAGCATCTCATTGAGTCTTCCTATGCCTGTAGGAGGTCAATTATTTTTAGAAATCTGAGATATACCTGATATAGTTTACATTATAATGCAAAAATGTCGAGTGTAATAATAATAGTAATGTCTTACGTTAAATCATTCAGTATAAATCATTTCCGTTTTTATCATCTCTTTAATAGTCATGAAATCCCCCTTTTGTCCCCATTTTATGAGTTAAACAAAAACTGAACTTGAGTGAGGTTAAGCAGTGTGTTAAAAAAAAAATTTCAGTAGCCAAAAAGTAGAAAAGCTAGTCCTCAAAACTATAGGAATCTGTGCACATGACATTCAATGAGATAAAGCAATCTTTAAATGAAATCACCCTGTAGTCTGAGTTGAAGTTTTCTTGTAATGGATGTTGCATAGTGGATAGAGCCCAACCCAAGCAATTTGGGAAAGACACTAATGTTTTTAATTAAGATACTGAATTATTTTAAAAATCTATAAAATTTCTGGCATCCTAGATGTAAGCTTCAATTAATCAACTAAATAGTATTGGTGAAGTGTATATTCTATCAATGATTTACTGCTTGTAAATTTAAATGCTCTGGTAGTTCAGGAAAATAGAACTCTGTTTAGGCTGGGGTAGTAGATAACTTTATAGAGGAAGAGATGCTTCCTGTAGCTCTGAAAGGATATATTTTGTCCAATCAGTGGTTCTAAAGTGGAATGTCTATACCCCAAGCCTAGGTAGGGCAAGATTATTCACTAGGTGAGGAATAGCTGAACTTGCGTCTTATACATTATGTAGCTCATCCTTTTAAAATGTCAATTTTCATATGTTTTTGTATGTATATAGCAAATTAGTAATTGTTATGCAAGTATAACATTTATAAATAAGTAACAACCTTACAACCGTTGTTCCTGCTCAAAAGTATTTTTCTGATATGGGGATATGTTCAAAAAAGTTGGGAGAGGACAGTAGTCAAAATCAGAGAGGGGAAGGTCATCTCCAGAGGGAGGAACAGCATGAGGTGATGTAGAGGCCATTGTGGAAACTTGTCCTTGGAGGACAAAGATGAAATATTGGGGAGCAGTGGGATATAGGTTTACTGGGGAAATCAGAATATGGAAGGTCTGAAGAGCTATAAGGAAGGGTTTAATTTTGTTACCGATAACATCACATCTAATGCTTTGAAAGTGCACAATTATGACTTGTAAGATAGGGCTAGAGGTTTGAAATTTTGTAACAAGCGATGCCACTGGCAAAAAACAAAAAAGCAAAAACTTTGGTAATATTCTAAGTTTGATGTGGGAAAGAGTTGAATTGGAAGAGCAGTGAGAGGATGGAGGGAGAAAGGGCAAATCCAAAAGGTGTCCTGAAGGGAAAGTAAGAGAAGATACTGAGAGCTTAGAAAACCCAAAAGGACCCTGGAGTTTCTAAAGGAGAAATATCGACGGAACCCTAAGAGAAAATTGGGGTAGATAGAAAAAGGGACCAACCAATAGGAATGCAGTGGAGAAATGGAAGGAGGTGATGAATTTTGGGTTCTGGTCATGGTGCTTTAGCTAATGGTGGGTCATCCAAATGGGCTATCCCGTAGACATTTGACAATGTAGGAATGGACAACAGCTTAGATGCAAGGTTTCAGATGTAAATCGAGGCATACCTGTGTTGAAATCATAATTGAGACCATGGATGCTCGCAACCTCCAGGACAAAGGGACCGTAACTGGAGACAGGCAGATGATCAAGGATGAGCCCTGGGGGAGGACTGCCAGAGGCCTAGAAGAGAATAGGAGCTGGCAAAGAATCAAAAATATAAATACCCACAAAGGAGCAAAATTGTTAACCAAAAAATGAATACCAAGTCTCAACACCATGCCGCAGCCTGTGGTTCCATGGGATGACAGTGTAGCCTCCCACAATGCATTATCCTACTGTACATGGTTTACCCTCTCTGGCAGGAGTGCTCAAGCCATGGCCCTTTTGAAGGCAAATATTGGTTCACTATCGTGGTGAGAGTCACAGAATGTTGACTATGGAGTGTCGGGTGGAGGGGGCTGCCTGGGTAGTTCAGTCAGTTAAGCATCAGACTCTTAGTTTCGGCTCAGGTCATGATCTCAGGGTCGTGGGACCAAGCCCGCACCCCCCCCACCCCCCACTCTGCATTCAGTGCAGTCTGCTTGTCCCTTTTCCTCTGTTCCTCCCCCAACCCCCAATCTCTCTCTCTCTCTCTATCTCTCTCTCTCTCTCTCAAATAAACAAACCTTTTTAAAAAAGGAATATTGGATGGATAAGGAAATCTTTGTAGCTGTATTTATATACAATTGACTTTTTAAAAAGTAGATTTTCAGTGATAACCACAATTTATTGTGTTTTAACACTTCAAACCAGCAGTTATCAAGACTTCAGCATCTGTATCTTGAAATACACATTTTGGGGTGGTGTTACTGGTTAGAATGGGAATTCCAGAGTGGTTGGAGATTTCCCTGGACACCAGTCATCCTAGTCTCACAGCCCCAGAGGTCCATTTATTCTTGAATCTTGCAGGTCTCTACTGAACCAGCCATAAGGACTGCTCAAGAAAATGAGAAAGCCCTCAAAGTGAGCAAATGGTGGTTGTCCTCACACCAGCTACCTACAGCGTGTAAACCACAGAGCCCTTCTCAAATTTCCAGGTGCATAGGGAATCACCTGGGATCTTATTAAAAGTTAGATTCTGATTCTGTAGGTGGGGAGGGGGGCCTGAGATTGTGTATTTCTAACAAGCTCCCTGATGATGAACACCCTGTTCATCCACAAGGCTCTAGAACACGATGGTAGCTTTGCTGGCATAAATGTAGATGGCAGCAGACCACTGGGTCTGGCACAGTTTTAAAGGGGGGCTCCATAGGTCTGGAGGCCAGGACCTACGTCCTTGACACACTAAGACTTTCCAGGCTGCCCAGGCTCAGAATGGGGTGAAATTGAACTGACTTATCCCATGAGCCTTGCCCCAAAGCCTCTGTGGTCCAGGACGAAGGGCGGGGACTTGAGTGGTTTCCTGCGCTTCTGTGGCCACGGGGGCGGCTGGTCCTTGGATGTCTCCCATGCTCATGCTCGCGATGGCGGCCTTCTCTCTGGACAGAGACTCTGTTTCCCTGAGAGAATTGCTCACCGTCTCCAGGGACGGCTAGCGAGTTTATTTACATGTTTGTTCTGGAAATGCTTTTCTCCTATGAAATCTATGTGTTCAAAAGCAACCTTAGACTCTTTTTCCTCTGGACAGTGGCCAGGACAGGGGCCTGGGAGTCTCGCGTGGGCCCCTCCAGTCCTCAGTGCGTCAGTTCAGGGAACACTGACAAGCTCCTCATTTCCCTCGATGGTGCAGATAATGCCGTTCCCCCCTCATTTTCTCCAAAGAGTTGCAAAGAGTAGAGAGGAAAGGGAATATGCAGTTAAAATCGCATCTGTTTAAAAATCCTAGTTTTGGGCAGCCTGAGTGGCTCAGCGGTTCAGCGCCTGCCTTCGGCCCAGGGCGCGATCCTGAAGCCCCGGGATCGAGTCCCACGTCGGGCTCCCTGCGTGGAGCCTGCTTCTCCCTCTGCCTGTGTCTCTGCCTCTCTCTGTCTGTGTGTCTCTCATGAATAAATAAATAAAATCTTAAAAAAATAAATAAATAAAAAATAAAAATCCTAGTTTTCACGTTTTGTGATACCAATGAAGATAATTTTAGAGGCGATAGCCGTCTAAGGTGGTAAGTTAAGGGAAATGTCCAACTGACTGTGGACAGTTTTATATGTCACTACAAGTTTTCCTCCTTGTTTTGTGTCCACCTGTGTTCCTTCCTCGAGCGTTTCATTTTCCTGTGTGTCCCACATGTGGCCTTTCTCCTGGGCCAGAAGTTTAGCTAAACTGATTGAGAGGAAGTCCTCCCTGTCCAGATGCCCGTTCACTTCACACACAGATGGCCAGTGTTTTTATGCATTTTTAATTTACCTTTTAGGAATTTTAATTTACCTTTTAGGAATGAAAGGAAACAAGTGTCTATTGAGTTTATTGAGCGCCTACTATATGCCAAGCCCTCTGCCAAGAGCTTTATGTTCAGGGACTCAGTTAAGGCTTTTTCTGAAGAACAGAAAGTCCTGGGAGGCCGAGTTACTTGCAGAGGTCACACACGAACACGTGGCAGAGCCAGGGGTGAGACCCCACTCAGTGATCTCCAAACGCCCAGGCCTTTTCCCATGGTGCTTCCTTAGGGGTTTGGAGAGAAAAGAAACTTCTCTTGCCTTTGCACATACTGCTGGCCAAACTCACTCAACAAACAAGCAGTTCCTGGTGTACTGTGCAGGCATGAGTTCAGTTCCAGCAAGGAGCCCCTCCTCGCAAAGGGACTTGGTAAATCACTGGGGATGGCTAGAGCTTTCTCTCTGTTACTCATTGTCATTAGTCGGCCTTCTTTTGACTCTTGCATCTCCTGTGTGTGTGTGTGTGTGCGCGCATGCGTGTGTGTAAGAAGCTTAAAGACCTAAAGATGTCAACTTATAGATACCTTAAATAGATAATACCATATGTAAAAGCCCATTATCGGCTGGAAGGCCTGTACTAACGTGAGAGGCGCTGTTCTGTAGCTCTGTATGCTCTGTGAGGATTCTTAGGAATCCCCCCTCCCGTCCACTGCCTTCCCTCGGTGTGTCACCCGTCCTCCGCCGAGGCCTGCAGTGACTGTCACCGGCACCCCTGCGGACCGTCCCCATGTGCCCTGGCGCATCCTGCTCCCGAGCTGGCCCACGGGCTCTCCTCTCTGCTGAGGCCCCTGGCATCTCTGGTAAAGGGCCTGCATAGATGCCCACTGTTTCTGGGGTTCCCTTCACACCTGGCTCTTAGTGGTAGAAAGGTCTGTTTATTTGCCCTTTTAGAAAGCCCCTCGCTCCAAGCCCAAAGTATCAGCTTCCTGGCTGCCACCACAAAGACCAGCCCCTCAGGAAACAAAACAAACCCTATCTCTAGTTTCCCTAGCTTTTCTTTAAAGTTGCTGTTGCAATGAGGCTGCAATTAAAAGTCAGGATCAAAGGGACTCACTGCCTCTGGGGCTGGGGACCCATCGAGAGCTTGGGTCTCCTTAACTCCTTACTCCCCATGACCTGATGCTCACCTGCCCTTTGGTTCCTCTGGTGTTTGGGCGTCGGGACAGACAGGGGGCTTGGGGAGACGGTTCAGAGCCCGCGGAGGGCCCCCCTCCACACACACACGCATGTACACACACACACGAGAGTCTAATAGCCCCTCCTCCAGAGATCCACCCAACTGACAAAATCTATAAACATAAAATGCAAATCAGAGGGAATCCCAAATTGGGAGGAATTGGATGGATCATCTAGCATAATTCATATCGATCCTCTACCACAGCTCCAACAAGTAGGTTCTCAGTGCAGCTTTGCCTCTCTGTTGACTAGACCATCACTAGCTCAGAATGCTTACAGACCAGAACATTTTTTTAAAGATTTTATTTATTTATTCATGAGAGGCACAGAGAGAGAGAGGCAGAGACACAGGCAGAGGGAGAAGCAGGCTCCCTGCAAGGAGCCCGATGCGGGACTCGATCCCAGGACCCCAGGATCACCACCTGAGCCAAAGGCAGATTCTTAACCACTGAGAAACCCAGATGTCCCCAGATCATAACATTTTATTATAAAATTCATCCTTGTCCTGAAATGAAATGTGAACGTCCAGTGACTTTCACTCCCAACCCTCATTTGGGCTTTTGGAGTGACCCAAATGCCTGCCTCTTCACAAATTCACCGACCACTATCAGGCGTCCTCTGATAGGAGCAGTTGACAACTCCCTTAGGCTATAATACTTTTATTTATGCAACTTAAGACACTCTGAGTTTCTCTTGTGGACCATATCACTATCTTACTTGAACTTTGAACCAAGTAATAGAGGTTCAACAGAACTTCCTCACCAAGTGATAGAGGAAGGGGTGGGGTACTTCGTGTCCCTAAGCTCTGTACAGGGCTGAGCACAACGGAGAAGAGCTGCTGGGTGGAGGCAAAGTGAGGAAGGACGGATGTCTTCCTCGGGGATGGGGAATGCTTTCAAAGTGTCTTCAGTCCCAACAATAGGCCGTAGATGCCTTTGGAAACACCTGGCAAGATGCTGGACATTGACTTGCAAAACCTATAGGATGATTGATAGGTAGATAGATTTAGATGGACATCTATGTATACAGATAGGTAGAGATAGAGTTTAATAACTGATATACTACGTAGATACAGATTTAGATTAATATGTGTAGATAGAGATTAATATTTATAGATACAAAGATAGCTAGAGATTTAAATTAATATATTATGTAGTTAGATTAATATATACATAAGCTAGATAGTTATATACACAGATATACACTTTAATGTATATCCTTGCAGCAACAGATACAGTCCAGTATATATGCAGATACAGATAGATAATCCACCCCCTTTGAACACCACACTAAAGCAGTTTTCAGAGATCAAGTACGGGTTGTGGGTGTTCTTTGTTGTTTCTGGTTTTTCAGCTCAACAAAACTGTGATCATTGTAGCCGGGGCTCCCAGTCCTCCTGGGTTCCTCTGTGGCTCTCAGCACAGTCCTCGACAGCTTGGAGACCCACTCCGCCATCAGTAGATGCCAAGGTCACTAGAGGAACGAATTAATCCTGGCTCCCATCAGCAGTGGCTGCACTAACCTGCCCTCCTTCCTCCGACAGGGAGCAACCAGGAAGGATTTTCTCCCTGGGTTCCGCAGGGGCGGGGGGTTGGGGTGGGCCCACTCAGGGCCACCCTGAGCAAACAAAGGAAGGGCTGGCCAACGACTTCCCGACTAGCTGGCCAGGTTTCCATCTAGAGAAAGCCCTGTTCAGAGGCTCTCAGACTTGAGTTAAGAAAGCCTCCCCCCCCTTTTTTTTTAATAATAAATTTATTTTTTATTGGTGTTCAATTTGCCAACATACAGAATAACACTCAGTGCTCCCGGTTTTGCTTAGGAGAATTCTCAGGTTGAAATTTAACCGAAAGCTCCCCAAGCCCTGTCTCTGCCTTTTTTTTTCCCCCTCCTTTTTACTACTAGTTTTATTAATGTCCCTAAACCCAGCCAGCACTCTCCTCCAAGCTGAAAATTTGCCTTCTTAATTAAAACTACAAATTTTCTAGCTGACCACGAGGAAGCATACATTTTTCCCCCCTCCGGGTAAAATTTATGTCTCAGAACCAAGACCAATGCTAAATAATTGATCAGAAAAAATAATTGAGAGGAGTGACTATTTTTGGAAACATTGACAGCCAATAACCCAAGATGGGAAGTTGGAGAATGTCGCTGTTTAAAGCATCGTGGAGACCAGAGTTAATATCCGCCTCCTTTGCCAGATACATGTTGGGTCTTGAGTTGATGGTTCTGCGCCTGTGGATTTTTACTTGATAGTCTGGTCTTTTCCTTCCAAGCCCGAACAATTGGTGCAGAGAGCCGAGCAAGCACCCACGTGGGAGCACGGAGTCCCCGTCTTGGATCGGCCAGGGCAGTTCTGTTTCAGCCCGTGGCCCTCCGTGGCTCGCCCGCGGACCCCCAACCCCCAAAGCTGCCAAAGCAGGGGGGCCCTCGGCATGGGGATGGGCTTCCCTGTACAGTTTGGCAGAACCCAGCAAATTCTGGAGTTAGGTTTGTGACACTCTCCATCTTTCTCACTGGCTAAAAACAGAAAAACACACACACACACACACACACACACAACAAAATCAAAACCATATGTTCCACACAATATCAGGCTTCTAGAGAACACTGTGCCATTAAATAATCACCATCAACCTATGCACATACTTGAAGGCTACGGGAATAGGAGCCAAGCAGCCCCCGCCTCGGCTGAGGCAGGTAGAGAGGGACGATTCTGTTCCCTTCCTTTCTCAAAATGACATGTCGTTGGAGCTCTTTCAGCTTTAATGGGGGACGCAGAAAGAGACTGCATTTACTGACTTATTTCCCTTCTTTCCATCTTCCTTCTTCCCCTCACATTTTCAGGATTGAAAATTAGAAACACTTTTCTCCTACACACAAAATTACTCTCTCTCTCTCTCTCACACACACACATACACACACTTTTTTTTTTTTTTCCTTCCTGCTTTGAAATGGCAGTTGCTGCCAGAAAAGGCTTCTCAAAGAACACATTGCTGTCCTGGCCAGAACAGTCAAAGGGTTCATTTAAAATGTAGCCAGCTAGTGAGAGGTAGTAGCTAGTTCAAGAGAGGGGTCACCCTTTGGGGGCTCAAGAGAGGGGCTTCCAGGGTCCTGTTCAGCCTGGGTGTGGGTCACGCAGATGTGTTCACTCTGTGAAAATATAGTCAGCTGGACACTTCCTTTCTGTTCCTAATACAATTTAAAAGGTAGCTGGCTACCTGGCACCATCTCTCGTAAGATAAAGGGAAAGCTAGTCAGAAGGGGCCCCCGTATACTTTCACCTTACAGCCTCCTCTCCTTACCTGCCTCTCCTCTCGTACTTTCTGGGCTCCAGCTGGGAGCAGTGGGGCTCCATTCCCACTAATGACAAGGTCTGTGAAGCACCAGAGCATCCTGCCCTCAGGGCCAGTGGGGAGTTAATGCTTCAAATTCAGACTTGAAAAGGAGATCATCACTGTTAAATAAGAAGGATAATAATAATGCCACTTTGGTCATAGTGTGCAAAGCATGTCCTTTTCTGTGTGCTGACGTTTTATGTTTTACAAACCCCTCCAAGTTTTGCTTTAAGTGTTTTGGGGTTATTTTTTTTATCCTGTTGAACAAACAAGACTTGAGGTGGGGGAAGGAACCCCACAGGGCCTGCAGATGACGGTACCCTTTGCCCTTTCTTGCTGTGTCACCCTGGATTCGTGGGAGTCCATATAAGTCAAGGGAATGCAGGTCTCAAAAAGTAAGTAAGGGTGACTAAGGATGGCAGGAATGTGAAGCTTGCAGGTCATCAACAGGGATTTGAATCCTGGGTTCCCCTCCTTATGATGAACAAAAGTTGCCAAGTCATGTGGAACTTTGATCTGGTTGGCACAAGTCCAGGTGATGGTGCCATGTGTTAGGATTTTGATAAAGATTCGGGGCAACAAGATACCGGAAGTGCCGCGCACACAGTGAAAGCCCCGTGTCATTGGGAAGGGGCCGATGTCTGTTCATCTTCACCTGTTTTGCTGGGGCAAATGCATTCTACTTAGTGAAGTTTCCTTCCTGCAGCAGAAAACTTTGCAGGAAAAAATAAAGAGTACTGTGTGAAAAGTTGAAAGAGTCTATCTTAAATTTTCCTCATTTCTCTTCCTCTCGTGGAATTTATGCTCTGGTAGGACAGATAAGATGTAAATAAATGGCCACGATGAAGGTAATCCATGCCACAGGGTCAATAGATTCCTGCTGTCCAGGTGAGGCAGGGAAATCTTCCTGGAGGAGACAGCCTCTGACATGCCCTATAGGGGAAAGCAAGACCACACAGTGCCTATACTTAGAAAGTACCCATGCAGATTTCCCTGGAGCATAGGGCACAGCTAAAATGCCTGGCATGGTTGTGTCTTGATTATGGAGGACCCTGAATGCCAAACTTTGAATTTTGAAATTCATTCCAAGTGCAACAAAGAGCCACCAAATGTTTGTGAACAGGTGTGTGGGGCAGTCAGGCACTGCTTGGGGAGATAATTCTTTTGGGGGGGGAGGGGAGATAATTCTGTGAGCACAGTTTATTATTTTTTTTTAGATTTTATTTATTTATTCATGAGAGACATAGAGAGAGGCAGAGACACAGGCAGAGGGAGAAGCAGTTTCCCTTTGGGGAGCCCAATGGGGGACTCGATCCCAGGACCCCAGGATCACGACCTGAGCCAAAGGCAGTTGCTCAACCATTGAGCACCCAGGCGTCTTGTGAGCACAGTATAGAGCTGAGAACTGAGGGCACCAGGGAGTCATGAAGAACAGAGTTGGGATAGTGGTGACCAGGATCTGGCAGGAGGCCATGCGCTGGTTCCCAAGGACAAAGCAGGGCTCGGGAAGCCAAGGAAAAGGGAGGGAGTGCGGGAGAACCTGGAGACCATGGATTTAGGTGACAGAAACATTTACAACACCAAGGATAGATGCACACAGGAGGATGAAGGGGAAGATAGGTGATTGATTCTGATCATTGGAAGTTTGCAGTTGGAATGTTCTCACGGAAGTATAGGTCTAGGCTTTCCGTAGAGTACAGAGCGAGATGTACATTTGGGACTCATCCACAAAGGAGTGGGATTTGAAATCATAAAGGAGTTTGAGGTAGCTAAGGAAGCAAGTGTGATATAGAAAATGGTTGCTGGCACAGCCTTGGGGAATGCTTACATTTAAGGGGATTTCCTAGACACATTCCCAGTGGCATGAAAGCCCAGAGGGAAGAGCCTTGCAGAGACAGCAGGTGTTCCTTGGGACAGGTGTGCAGGCCTTGAGGCATCTTTCAATGCCTTAGGATCTGTGAGAAACGATCGTGCTATTCACTGTGTCCTAGAAAAAACATGGGTCGGTGATGTAATACAGATGCATACTCGGTTTTCCTCAAGCAGGTGATAATGGGAACCAAGTGAAGATGAGGACTGAGCCTGGTACCCTGACCTTTGGGAGACACCTGGAGAGTGGTGGCTGGGAGGTCGAAAGGCAAGGTGCCAGGAGAGAGGAAGCAAAAACATTCAGAGGGTGTGGAATATTTAGAGCAATCAAAGGGGTGATGGAGGGATGTGGAGAGGAATCGGGGCCAAGATGAGACTGTGTGGAATTGAGGAAGGGTTAGCTAGGCTGGCAGAGGGCACCTGGTGCAGCTTTGAGCCTGAAGAGGCTCCCGGGGATGGGATGAAACCACCGGGTTTTTGAAGATTTGTAGGAACAGGTGTGATTCTGCTATAACAGGAAAGGTGAAAATCATCCGATAAATTGGAAGGAAAGTGTAAGTTGAGGGCTAAATGCTTCTCCAGGGAGACTCCCAGAAGCCTTTGCCTTGAAATGAATCCTGCTCTATTCCAAATAACTGTAATAGGGAGGCCAACATACTGCATCACGCCCCAAATATTAATTAGAGATAGGCTTTACATCATCGCAGGCTTCCCCGTAATACAGCATCCGCTGCTTCCTTCTAAAGTGCTGTACCAGTGCTAGTTGCTGGTTAGTTGTCATTTTCCTTAGCTTTTGCCCTCATTTCACTGGAGCCAGCAAAAGGATAATCACAGGCCTAGCACTCTTCCTCTAAATAATAATCTGCCAATATAGATGCCACAGTAAGACTTCTTTGTCATAGCAATCCCCCAGGCATTTTAAACCTGAACCTGGCAGGTAGTAGATGCTCAGTAAATGTTCCTGGAATGCAATGAAATGATGGGAGTGTCTTATTGCTGAGACAGGTATTTGTATAGATGGTTATTAGCGACGAGCTCACAGTCCATCATCCACCCAAAGGCACCCAGAAGTTTCTATTTCAGATGAAGAGAGAATGCGTTCTTCCCCCCAGAGATTGTACACATGTCTGTGTAGCTGTACTGTAGTGCGGAAGAGAGGGAGCTAAGCCCTCGCCCCTACTGCCAGGGTTCTTTTTTGCACTTGGACGTGAGAGCAGAAGTTGGCTGCTGAAGGCAATGGGCAGTCAGAGACTAGAACAAAATGCATAAACTAGGGAGTGATCTGGAGAACCCAACTTTTACAGTAAGCTTTAGTTGTTTAATTGCCGCAGGACAGATACTTCTGGCTGTGTTCAGCTGCACGGCGTGTACAGCACATCTCACAGAATGGAGTGACCTATTTATTTACCCTTGAGGGCCTCTTGAAAACTAAGTAAAAGACAAGTATGCCCACAGTCAAGGCCAGAATGAGCTCTTACAGCCACTGGGACAAGGTCATATTGCTCTGCTACATTCTCTGCCCCACCCAACTCCAGCCCCTGGAGAAGAAAGAAGTTGTGTTTTCCTTCCCAACCCATTTCAAAGCCCTTCACCAGTTACTCCAAATGTTGGTTTCGTTGGCTGCACAAACTCTCGGGAAGCTTCTTAGAAAAGCAGGCGACAGATTCTTAGGCCACGGCCCCTGAGATTCTCACTTGGGATGTGTGGGGCAGGGCCCAGGAACCTACATTTACTGCAGAAGCAGAGTGATTTGAATATAAATGATTAACAGGCCTCTGGGAACAGGGGGCAAGAGACAATTTAAAGCCTGCATTCAAATTCTGGCTGCACCACGGACTAGATGGGCCATCTCAGGCAAACTTTAACACGTATTTGCATCCCAGGTTTTAAAAAAAAATGTATTTAATAATACCCAGTTCTCTAGGTGAGATTACATGAGATCATCTATGCCAAGAACTTTCTAGCCTGCACAAAATAAAAACTCAGTGTGTATTATCAGGATATAGATTTCTTTGGGTAAACATGAAGCTACTGTGAAATAAACCCCAAGTAATGCTGTGGACCCTCTGAACGACTCCACAAGGAGTAGAGACTCCACCATGCCCATCTCTGCAGTTCCTTAAAAGCCTTGTTATCATTCAAAAAGGCATCACCCGTTTTACCACAAAATGCAAGAAGGATATTCTACAAAATAATTTTATGCCAGACTTTTGGGAGCACTTATGTTTGGTAGGGGTGACAGTGGCCAGAGGAATGCAGAATTCCCCCAGACCAGAGGAATGCAGTTGCTTTTGAAAACAAGAGGACCGGGCCACGCTTGGAAAGCTTCGTACAGTGCATGTGTGAAAATGGAGCACTTGACCCAGCTCCATGACAGTCCATGCCTTGAGCTGTTTTGGCACAGATAAAATTGATTCTGTCCCCACTCGGGCCGTTTTTAGGTCATTCAAGCAGATGGTAACTGGCTCACATTGGGACCAAACTCCTGAACTTAAACTTTTGGAAATGAATGAATAAAGGAACGAATTTCCTGTGGGGCCAAGAAATGCTCCTGACATCTGCCAGTCTGTCCCGACCTTCTGGTCCCTGGGGAAAGGTTGGCCCTTTGTGGCTTAGAGAACAAATAAGCGAGGATTGCTCCAAGGTGTTTCCTGCGACCGTGCACTCCTTCCTTCCTGGATGTAGTGACCCAGTTGCCTGTGTTGGGAGACTCGATATGGCACGTCCCTTTCTTCCCTCCGAGAACCCATCGACAGCAGAGATATTTTCACAAGTTAGGTGGCTACTGGTGCTCCAGGTCATAAGGATTTGGGTCACACATAAACACAGAGGAAAGAAGTGTGGTATGGAGTCCATTTATGTGATCAGCACACAGGGAGAAATAAGGACAGAAAAGTGAAAAAGAAATACAAAAATAGAGGAGGGAGTACAAAGAGAAATTTATGATACTTTGAGATAGAAACATCTCCGTTTCAGCTTTCAGTTGAGAAAGATTTCTAAATGTTTCCAAATCAAAGTATATCTGCAAATCTGCAAATCCATTGTGAATCATTTTCAAAATGCTCATTCCCTCCATTCAGATAGCACTGATTAAAATCCAACTGTGTGCCTAGTACGCTGATGCTCCGTAAAGCAAGCAAAACAAAGTTGATTGGTAGCCAGCAGTCGCAGCGAGGAGTTAGGACACACGTGTGCGTGCACACAGGTGCGCACTCTGAAGGCCAGTGGGGACCCCGCTGAGACGAACCCTGTTTGGATTGGGGGCCCCAGACACTTAATGCTCAGTCGAAAGCGCTCGAGAGAGGCCGTGGGAGTGCAACCAGTTGGGCCTGACTCCCATTGGAGTGAGTCTTGAATTGAGGATGCCTGGATTTAGATAACTGCCAAGGAGAGCGGAAGACATCCCGTATCAAAGGAAACTGTTCAAACAAAAGCCAATAGGAGGAAATGAGCTCGTATTGTGTGCACACATGGGGTTCCACGGAAAGGAAATTGCCTGATTCAGGACACTTCCGATGCCTCCTGAAGCTAGCTACAAGAAAAGGCTGGGCCTGTGTTCCCACAACCTGGAGAAAGTGTCTTCCTCAACCCAGGGCTGGCTGCAGTGAAAAGGGTAGGATTTTTGCAGAACTACCTACATTCTTAGACTTTCAGAAACTTCAATTATAAGATGAGTCCTTAGGATCCCAAAAGGTGATTCCTTGTGCTTTATGGTATTTGGATCTAGGTAAATGTGGGGAGCAAGGCACTTGGCTCAAATGTTCTGGTCTCTTTATGGGTAAAGCTCACTCATTCTTCAGGCTCCATCAGCCAGCTGAGGCACAGCCTGTGCCCATCTGGCAGAGTCACGTCTCTTCAGGGGGCCCTTTCTTGGCTTCCTGGGGTGGGCCAGGCCAACTGGAGTGAGGCTTCTTAATGGGCTCAGAGTGATTTTACATGCAGGCTGCTCAGCTAGACAACAGTGGCATCGACAGTCTTGCTACCTGCCATCTTCTGTCCAAAATACAATCCTGACCATGAGCTTTTGGTTCTCTAGGGTGCAGCCTGGTGCTGCCTGGTGCCCCAGGGGGAACACAGAACAGGCATGACATTCCCAGTCAAAAGGACCTTAGGGTCTAGAAGAGGAGCATTCATTTCAGTAAACATCAGGACAAATAGGAATTTCCCTGGCTCCGTGAGCCCCTGGCTGGGGTGGGGGAAGGGCACCTGTGAGTGGTTAAAAAAGCATGAAATGAGCAGGACTTGTGGGTTGTTTTCTTCCCCTTTGTGTGGCCTGATTGACAGTTTGAGTACAGTTAAGCTTGGATCTGTGGGGATGCTACTATAAGTGGCATGTATCATGGAGTCCTTTACACTGACGTCATCCTCTGAAAGTGGTGCCTGCAGAAGGCAAAATGTGGGACCAGATAGGGCTCCATGCTGGTTGTGGGGCCCAGCAATGTGCTTCGGTGCCATCATGCTCTCTCTCCCTCTGCCTCTGCCTGGACCCCCAGAGCTATGACATGCCTCAGGCGTCCGTCCTCCCCCCCCACCCCAGGTGACTATCTGCAGCAGTGGCCGGTGGCCAGTGTGCCCAGTGGATGTAGGAGACAAAGTTGATCTGGAAACTGTGCTCCTCATATCAAGTTCCACTGTGGTTTAGGTAGATAGCTTTTCAGTTCACTCAGGAGGATGAAAAATTAGGGTCTTTAAATCATGTTCTAGCCAGACACAACAGCAACAAGGTCAACTCCAAGGACAAGAGGACTAGACAGAGGGGGGCGCAGGGGCTAGGAGGGTGACAGTGGTTCGCCAGAGCAGTGGAGATGCACCAAAGGGCAGCCAGCAAAGAAAGGCGAGAAGAGTGTCACAATCGCCTTTTAATTAGCATGTTCCTTCTAATTAGGGGCTTCTGAAGCTTATCAAGCCTCATCTATAAACTAAAACTAATAGGCAGTTAGGGGTTTTTTGTTTCCTTTTTTTGTTTTTTGGGGTTTTTTTTTCTTTTTTCCTTCCTACCCTTCAAGGGAAAAACACATGAATTAAGATTTAATTTGCCAGCAAACAGCATAATGTGAATGCACAGACACAAAACTATTTTATTCAGCATGGATAAGGCTGGATATTTAGGGAGATTTTTATCCTCCAGCATAGATCTTGTTTTGTTAACATTCATCAGAAGCAGCAAGAAAAAAAAAGGGTAGAGTAAAAACTTCGCCGAAGATTCCTTCTTGTTCGCCTTACATCTCTGTCTCCCACAGCATCAAAAGGGCAGGAGAGGGAGCCACACCCTTCTCTTGGCCACGGCGTGGACAGTATTTTGCCCTCCCCGCTGGCTAAAAATGACGAAATAAAAACACAATTCATCTCACATGACATGGGATAATGGTGGTTTCAGAATTCCTCATAGTTTAAAGGCTGATTTACAGGATTAGGTCATAGAAATGCCTGTAAAATTCCAATGTGATTATTTAGTTATGTTCGGTTTGTTGCAAATATTTCACTACGCCCCGAGAAAAACCCCACTTGTGAAGATCTTTGTCATGAATTTAAGTTTGCTTGCCTGACTTTTTTTAGCTGTCCTGAATAAACGTGGGCTATAATTTTGAAAGCAACAAATTGAGGGAAACCCAAGGGGAAAGGAGGCCAGTGCCTAATAACGCTGCTGAATAAATCATGATCAGGAAAGCTAAGAAAAATCTGGAAACTAATAGAAATAAGTCAACTTATATTCAGGATGGTCCCACAAACCATTGAAGTTCGCCGAGAACCATGAAACTTTGGCTTTTTCATGTATTAACGGCCCTTTTGTGCCATTGTTTTACAATGTAGACCAGCTGATAATGTGCCTTGTTCCTCATTGACTTTGCAATCTCATTCTTTGCCACAAATATAATGGCCTGTTTGTTTTGCCGCTGATGCACACTGGCCAAAGAATCAGACATTTGTTTCATAGTGCTTGTTTTGAAGAAATCAGTTCTGGGTACATCTTTACACTGCCCATAAAAACAGAGGCTTATCTGGGTGAAAGATACCCCAGGTCTGCACTGGGGTGGGCATCCGTGTTTCCACCACTACAGAAAATGAAAATGAAATATAATAAAACTTCATTTCAATCTAATTACTAAAGAGCCTGAATTATAGACTATTCATGAAGATGTACACTTTTATTAATTATAACAACATACGGCAATTTGAACTGGCCGAGAGTATTTCTCATAATGGCTCTTAAGAAGTTCTTATTAATGAGGAAATAAGAATGATTTATAAGTAGTATTACAGGTATTTATATCTAAATGAATGGTAATGAAATGCCTAAGAAGTTTGGTCTCATAAGTAGGGTAAATAATCCCATTAGAACGATGTGAAAAAAAAAAAAAAAAAGAACGATGTGAAGACTCTTAATTTATTCAGCAAGCACACCCCCTCCGTCCCCTTTTTTTCATAAGCAATTCAAAGGTGACCTTTAGCCTAGTCTGGGGGTGGCTTCAACTCACAAGGGAACTCTGATCAGTCGGTGGTGGCCGCTTGCCTGGAAACTTGTTTTGAGAAATTTTCCAGTGCCAAGTCTAGATTCATAGGCAGAAAGTACCGGGATTGATTAGTCATGCCTGCTGTGGACCGGCAAGGTGGGAATAGGAGTAATGAGTGCCCTCCCATTTGCTACCCCTGGCTGGGCAGTTCAGAAGTGCTGCACCGTTGGTGTTGTCACTGAGTCATCTCCAGAACAGCCTGCAAACTGATGGTAACTTTTCGGTGATGCTGGTAACAGTTGGTAGGTAGCTCCAAAATCCAGCAGCTGAAGCTTCTTTCTACCAGAATGGTAACCACTGAACTCCCTTAATTCATTTAAAACCCTGGGTAAGAAAAGTACACTGAATTTACTAAATGTAGCTATGGGAATGCATTTTTAATTTTTCCTAAGTTTGAAGTGCAGAATTATTTTTACAACCCTTCTTTCTACTGCATGTGATATTTGGGGAATGGAGTGCAGGATGCTGTTATGTGGGAATGAGCCCTTGGGAAATAGTATTTTGATATTTTGTTTTAATTTCATGTGTCTTTATTACATTTGTCACAAAGAAAGTGAACAGGGGCTTATTTCCCTTCACTAAAACAAATCTGAAACTCAGGGCCAGGGCTGCAGAGCTTCACAGTTTTCTTTTATTTCTAAGTTAAATAACAAATAACAAACAGGACAGAGGAAGGGAACTAACTCTTTTAAAGCACCTGTTATGTTTTAGGCACCTTGACAATTGCTTTCAAAATGTTACAAAACTTTTTTTCTTCTAAGTTAATGCTCCCAACTTCCCTGACAGATATGGAATATTGTCTCATTTTATAGATAAGAAGAATGAGGTTTAGGAAGGTTAGACCATTAGGTCAATATGAAGCTTAAATTGGAACCAGTTGCTAACACAGGCTGGAATTTCTGTGTGGAGTTCAGAATTTAAACATAAGCTACTTGTGCCAACTTTTTTTTTTAACTTGTGCCAACTTTTGAACAGGACTTTTCAGGGATATTTTATGTATTGACTAATTATTCTAGAACTTTAGCATTTTAGAAGTCCTCAGTAAATTTTGACTACTGCTATTTCCCTCTCTCCCTCTCCCTCTTTCTCTCTCTCTCTCCTCTCTCTCTCTCTTGTGTGCACATATATACCTTTAGGGGTATGTGTGTCTACATAGTGTGAATGCCTATTGAACTTCAAATGTTTATTGCAAACCACCTTACCTTTTTTTTTTTTAAGTGAATGCCTACTTCTTATGTTAGAAAACGAAACCTCGAAAGGGTAAATTTTTATAGGAGTATAAAGACTGTAAAGTATACAATAAAATCAGCAGTGTGTGTAAGAAACCAGAATATCATCCTGACATTTTCTACAGTATGTAAATTGCAGTTCTAATCCAGAGGAAGTCTGCTTTTGGTTAAGCACTGTGAATAAACTCCTGTTTCTAAAATTCTCCATCTCTCTTTTGGTGGGAGGGGGCAGTAGGGGGTTGGCGGTAGAGAGAAACTTCTTTTTTTCTCTGAGAAGGCTTTTTATTAATTTCTTTTGCTGAATTTTTGACCCTGTAAAGAAAAAGAGAACTATTGTACCAAACCACACAACAGGGCAGGCTCCCCCAGAAGGGATTTTTTCCTTCCTGCTGAAGGACATAGATACCAGCTTTATGAGCTGGTTACAGCCAGCTTTGTCTCAAAGCCAGTAGATTTTCTTAATATACTTATTGCTGTTCTGTAAATAGCACAGGGGCAATCATGAATCTGAACCACTTACAGGGTCAAAATGAGACCGATACTGGTAATCTTGGGGAGAAAGTGTTGAGTAGACACAATAATGGCACCAGTAATTAGAATTCTCTCTTACTGTGCGCACCAGTAGTCTCCACCACCAATCCCATTGTCTACCTCTGAAATTTATTGAGATACTGCATGCTAGAAACATTTTTTTCACTGTATAGAAATCTCTGTAAATGCCATGTGATAATATTAATGATAGTAATTGTATTAAAATGTTTAATTAAGACATGAAGAGAGCTCTAAGACTGCCCACCGTGTTTCTTTAAAAAGAGAATTCATTAAAAACTGCAGTATGCTTTGTTTGTTTCTTTATGTTCAAGAATATTTGGAGGAACAGGCATCTTAATCCTGGGTATATATGACTTTCATAAAAGCTGTCAGAGAACAGGCTGAGTTTTTTTTTCTTTAAAATGGTATGCTACCCTGAATTTTAAAATTCTGAATTGCCTTTTGATTCCCTTTGAAAGAGGGACAAGAGAAGAGATATTTCCTAAGGTCTAGCTAGGATTGCTTTTCATTCTAGGAGAACGTTACTATAGTCCTTCTCAGAGCTCTTAGGGAAGGCATCATTTCTCTCCTATTTCTCTTGCTTATTGACTGAACTTAATGATACAGTCTGGGACACTAATGTGTAGATTAAATGTAAAGTGTTAAAAAGAATAAATGTAAAGTGTTGCGGCGATTGAGGCTGTGGTATTGTTTATATGAAAAATGCTCAACATCACTTGTCATCAGGGAAATACAAATTAAAACCACAATGAGATAGCACTTTACACCAGTGAGAATGGCTAAAATTGACAATACAGGAAACAAATGTTGGCAAGGATGTGGAAAAAGGGGAACCCTCTTGCACTGTTGGTGGGAATGCAAGCTGGTGCAGCCACTCTGGAAAGCAGTATGGAGGTTCCTTAAGTTAAAAATACAGCTACTCTACAACCCAGAAATTGCACTACTGGGTATTTACCCCACAGATACAGATGTAGTGAAATGAAGTGGGGACACCTGCACCCCAATGTTCATAGCAGCAATGTCCACGATAGCCAAACTGTGAAAGAAGTTGAAATGTCCTTTGAGGGATCCCTGGGTGGCGCAGTGGTTTGGCGCTTGCCTTTGGCCCAGGGCGCGATCCTGGAGACCCGGGATCGAATCCCACATCAGGTTCCCGGTGCATGGAGCCTGCTTCTCCCTCTGCCTATGTCTCTGCCTCTCTCTCTCTCTCTCTGTGACTATCATAAATAAATAAATTAATTAAAAAAAATAAACTTTAAAAAAAAAAAGAAATGTCCTTTGAGAGATGAATGATAAAGAAGATGTGGTATATATATATATATATATATATATATATATATATATGTGTGTGTGTGTGTGTGTGTGTGTGTATGTGTGTGTATGTATGTATGTATGTATATACGGGAATATCACTCAGTCATTAGAAAGGATGAATACCTACTATTTATATTGATGTGAGTAGAACTAAAGGGTATTATGCTAAGTGAAATAAGTTAATTGGAGAAAGACAATTATTATATGGTTTCACTCACATGTGGAATGTAGGAAATAGTACAGAGAATCATAAGGGAAGGGAGGGAAAACTGAATGGGAAGAAAATCAGAGGAAGACAAACCATGAGAGACTCTTAACATGGTTTGGGGAAACAAACTAAGGTTTGCTGGAAGGAGGGGGGTGGGAGGAATGAGGTAGCTGGGTGGTGGGCATTAAGGAGGGCATGTGATGTAATAATGAGCACCGGCTGTTACACACAACTAATGAATTATTGAAAACTACATCTGAAACTGATGATGTACTGTATGTTGGCTAATTGAATTTAAATTAAAAAAGAAAACTGTTTAGAACTCTAGATGTTTTTAGTTCATTCATTAGACAGCTAAAAAACAAAAAGAATGATTGGATGATTAACAATGTTACCTACTCTATATTTTAGTCACATCTTGATTGGTGGTTATTATTTGTACCTTAAACAGTTTATAAGCTGTTAATATTTGAATCTGTAGACCAATTGCTCTACCTGTGATTTTTACCCCAAAACACTGTTGTACTCAATCTTGAAAACATTTAGTCTGCCTCAAAGCCAATAGGGCAAATCCTTCATTATATTTTTTAAACCTAAAATAATTTGTCATCAGACAATCTCATTCTAGTTCAATGTTTTTATGTTGCACTAGAAACAATGTTTCTTGGCAGATATTCCTTCCCATATTTATTAGTAGTCCTGGATTTAACATGTAATTATTTACTCATTGCATAACAATTTACTTTTCATAATATTTCATAGACATGTTTGAGGCTCTTGTACATGGTTGAATAGCTTAGTTGATTAAAGCAAGAGACAATGATTATGGGTTGCTGATACCATGGACTCACGCTTCATCCCAAACCTTAGCCAACCCTTCTAAAAATATGTGCTCTGAGTCCCCAAAGGGATCAAGCCATAGCATAATATCTTTAACCATGTAAAATACAAAAAGGAAACTCCATGCTCACTATTGCTGCTAAGAATAGTAAAACCCAGATAATGCTTTTTTCCCCTTAGAATTTCCCCTTTTATTCTGAAATCCTATATAATAAAAGGAGGTGAAGAGAAGGTGGAGCCTTATCCTAAATGTAATGTTAAAACTGTCTCATTTGGTGCCTTAGTGGTTAATTTTACATTAATTATGTTTTATTATTAGAAGTAATAATAAGGAGTTATAATTTAACATTTTCATGCCAAGTTCTATGAGAAGTGTTATGCAAATTTTACTATATTAGGAAGCTACAATTTGCAAGCCATTGTCACTCTGTTCATTCTTTTATTTAATCTCTTTTCTTAAAAGTTGGCCAGCCCCCTACCACAACCTACTCACTGTGAGTTTGGATTATTCAAATTAACATCAAGTTGTTTAAATATTAAACTGTATTTTACTCGTGACTTATTTTTCAGTCACACTTATTATTATAATTTCTGCCAAGCAACTTGGACAACCGACTATGATATGCAATATGCTTATTGTATCAACTAAGTGGGCAAAGTTCACATCAGTGAAAATGTGTCCAAACTCAGCAAAATAATTTGACTTCCGTAGTTCACTACTTTTCTTGCATTTTAGGATGTTCAGTCTGGAAAGTATATTCACATTTTATACGTGAGCATCCCTAGATCTTCATGACATTTGACCTATTGTTGAGTTTTAAATGAGGAAATGACATGGTTGCAAGCATAAAAGCCCAGGGGGCATTTTTAGAATTTTATGAATATTTTTTGTTTTATTTTATTTTCTGATGATAAAATATTTGTTTCCTGAAGAAAAGATACAAAATGTTTAATATTATATAGTAAGCATTTAGATCTGACATTCTACATTGTTCGAATTTAAAAGCTGCCTAGTATCTAATAACATGAATGTACAATAATTTACTTTAGCACTTCCTGTCAGTTAACATTTACATTGGTTCTGATTTTTTATTTTCATAAATTATGCTGTGATTAATATACTGATACATAAATATTTAATCCTATGCTTGATCTTTTTCCTGTAGGATATATCCCTTAAAGTGGGATTCCTAGAAACTATGTATTTTTTACCCCTTGAATATTAAAGAATACTTTTCATTTTCAGGTAGGAAATAAATGTCAGAGTATGTTATCTGGAATAATAATAATCTCCATCAACATTCTATAGACATCTTTCTATTAGCTTTTAATACTTTATATTGCAAAAGGGAAGCCAATACATTTTTTAAAAGATTTTATCTATTCATGTGTGTGTGTGAGAGAGAGGGAGAGGGGAGGGGAGGGGCAGAGGGAGAGAATCTCAAGCTGAGTGCAGAGCCTGATGCAGGGCTCCATACCAGGACCCCAAGATCATGACCTGAGCCAAGATTATCAGGAGTTGGTTGCTCAACTGACTGAGCCACCCGGGTGCCCCTCTATAGACATTTTCCTATTGGCTTTTAATTTTTGTACTGCAAGAAAGAAGCCAATCAATTTGTTTGTAGTTAACTCTTTTTTGGGGCAGAGGGGCTAAATCATTTTAGAAATTTTCCCTTGTCTTAGTGATTACTGGAATATTCTAGGTTCTCAGAGTTTTTCATTGGCTTTCCTAGGGCTTGGAAGTCTCTTCTTTTTTGACTCCCTTTGAACCTCCCCCAATTTTCTACTCTGTGTCTTTTAATTCTGCTATTTCGTGTGTTCCTTTATTTTTCTCTCTCTAGAGACATGAATTATTCTTAGTTTCAATTTTGTTTTCTGACCTCTGTATCTGTGAGCAGCTCTTGGGTCATTTAAGCCTCTTTTTCCTTTTTCTCTATGTTGAATAAATATGTCTCAAGTGTATTCTCCACCTCACTGACTCCATTTTGTACACTGACAGTGCTCTCTATTGCATTAAATTAAGGTTTTAATTCTGCTACTAAAGCGGTGGTTTCCTCACATTCTTTTCTGATGCCATCCAGCCACCATCTTTACCCATTGCTCTTTCAGTCCATTTTCAGTTTGGTCTGTTGTTCCCTCTTACTATCTTAACTTTCTTGTTTCAAGGTTTATGAAGAAAGAATGGGCTTTCCTGAATTTTATTGAAAATGCAAAGCAAGATGCTACCTTAACATTTCTTCATTTTCTTTTATGATAAACTTTGAGCTCTCCATCTTGACCTTCTATTTCTTTTTGCATTTGCAGACTCTTTACACTGGTGTCATATTGGATCTTTATTGCATATCTAAGTGTTTGTTTGTTATTGGAAAGAGACCTGTCCAGGCTTGCTTCCTTTTATTCAGGACAGGGCACAGAAATCTTTTTATAGCTCCCCACTTGCCACCTGACCATCAATAGAATTATTTTCCTAGATAGTAGGCAGAGGATTCCTTGGTGTAAGTTTGATTGAGTTCAGTGGTGTGGTAGCTTCAGTACAGCGAGAAGGGAATTCCAGCCAAGGGGTAACCAGCATGGGTACTTTCTTGCCATAGGGATTACTCCTCTCCACCCAACGTTTCCTCTGCTTAGCCTTCATGCCAAGCATTCAACTCAGCCAAGCCTCCTTGCTGTTGCTCTTCCCACTGCTCAAGGGAGACAAACCACTGACCTGCTGGCTTTCAGGTTAATGTAGCTACTTGGCAAAATGTTGGATTTTCCACTACAACTGGTAGCAGTAGAGACTTCAAAATATGTAACTGATACGATTTCTCTATTTCTAACACTCTTCCAGTTTTCTTTTCCCATATTTTTATCAACCTTTAGCTAGTTCATAGCAAATCCCCCTGCACTGGGGACTCGGGCAGGGGAGTTAGGTAGTTCCTTCTGCTCAGTTGATATTGTACCAAGAAGTCAGAAGTTTTTAGTTAAAATGTATCGAAGCCACTAAAAATGGATTGACCTTTTTGTTGTTTGCATCCTTTTTTATTCTCAGAGACACTTATATGCCTGTTACCAAAGATTCACTGGTATATTCTTTTGCCCTTTTGTGAGTTATCTTTTTAATCAAATCAACACTGCAATTTATTTTGGCAAAGCACAAGTTGAGTTAATAAATTCAATTAATTTATTCTCCATCCCCCCCCCCAATTTTCCTAAATAATGCTTACTGAATAAGACATCCTTTCTCTATGTGTAGTACTTATTATCTTGGATCCTGAGTTCTTGGGTACACTGACATTCCTTTCAAGATGAGTTTGGTTAATTGCATTGATTTGTCTGTGTATTCTTCAGCAGGAACAAACTTTTGTTTTTGACTGATACAACATATATCTACTAAGGTCTGATCCCATATATTATGATTCTTTTTATGAAATTTATGTTCGGTCTTCATCTATTTCTTCTTCTAGAAAAAAATCTCAAAATCATTAAATTCATTCCTATACTCATAACAACTTCTTCCAACAAGAACAAAAAAATCTTTCAAGGCTTTGTTATAACTGTGTTGAATCTATAAATTCATCTGGTGAGAACTAATACTTTTAAATGATAGGAATGTCAATCCAGAAATATCTCTCAGTTTGTTTAAATGACACTTTGTATCTCCAGGTAAAGTTCCTTAATTTTTTATACAAAACATTTTCAGTTAACGTTATTCCCAGTTGTTTTGTGTTTTATGTAGCTATTATGAATGATATATTTTCTATTATATATCCTATGTGATTATTGCTACAAAGCAAGAAACCTATTGGTTTCATTTACTTTATTTAGTTATCTCATTTCTGGCAACTTAACAGAAATCACTTTTTCCTTGTGAAATTTAAATTTAATTCTCTTGAGTTTTCTGGGTATATAATCATATCAAATCGAGATAATGACAACATTTTCTCCTTTTTCTCAACAATTATACCATATATTTCTGTTACCTATTGATGTATTGGCCACACTATTTCTGACTTTTAAAAAATTTTGAATAGCTGATCTTTTGAAAATTCTCAAAAAGAAATGGCTAGTGATAGAGGTTTCTCTATATTTTACATCCTGCTATGAATGTAAGGTTCCCCAGGGAATTTTAAACTAATTATAGCAACCAGCAGTAGATGTTTCATCTTGCTAACTGAAATCCAAGGCACTTAAGTATCTCATAAATATTAGTTTTATGATATTAAAAAATGCAGAGTAGTACATTTAGACTGATGGCACATAAGTTTCTTGCTTCATAGAAAATATAACTGATATATATATTTAAAATAAAGAGAACCAACTTTTTTTTTGCTCTGTCTCAGCCATCCATCCATCCATCCATTTACCTATCCAACAAATAACTTATTAAACCCTATGCTTAAAGCAAAAGAATGAAGAAGTCTAGTCCCAACCCTACAGAATCTAAGGATGCATAGTTCTGCTCACATAACTGCACCCAAAAATGTTCATGGCTTGATTAAATGATATCAAGTGAGTACTTACATACTTATTAAGTTCTTATTACACTAATTATATACTTATGAGCTAAAACTTGATCCTCTGAAAAACAAACACTTGTGACATGTGAGTAAAACCAAATATTGCTTGTAGTTCCTGTTTGTTCATTACTAGAGGGCTTCCCCTTCTGCCTGTCCAGGTCTCTTTTTTTTTTTTTTTTTGGTTGAGGAAAGTCTGCAGCTATACAGGCGAATGTGGGAGAAGTAAACATGTTTTAAAGTTTACTGGTTTTCACATTCATAAAAAATATCATTCAGTAATCTTCCCTTTGTAAATGGTGATGCACACAAATTTTTTTATAGTAACGTCATGCTTATTTTTAATACTTATTGCAGAAGTCATCATGTAGTGTTCTTCAGAAGCTTAACATTCTCAAAAATGTGCTAGATTTTTCTTAGGGGTTTTCTAATAAAAATTTTTCAAGCATCTAAAATTTTGACTGATAAGTGTTGCTGCATAAGAAGCATTTTAACTACTTAGATGAAAATATTATAACACTGAATCATCTCCAGATTTGTTAGTATTTATGATTTCTCTTTGAAAAATAAACTATGATCCACACCAAAAATAAAATAAAACATATTAGTTCTAATTTTCAAAGCATGATGGAAGATTTTGCTACATTATGATGAAAAGGAAGGCACTTAGCAATATTCCAGGAGTGGCTCATGAAAATTTTGGTTGTAAAAGTTTAAATTAAGACACAAACCAGTGTTATCAATGTACTCCAATGCATTTACTCTAACTTATCTTTAAAATGCCCTCTGCAAAGTATTTGCCTCTATTTTGAAAATATATTTTTCAGTCTAACCATTTGATTTGAACTTGCCTTTTTGACTTCTTTTGACCCTAAATCTAGTCCTCTCCTTTAGTATTTAGTCCTTATACTTGTAGGGATATAAGATGATCTACAATTCCAAATACATATTATCCTCAGTCATGGTGTAGACTCCTAAGAAAAGTAGTTAATTTGATGGATTTCCTAAAGCAAGATTGATTGTGCCAAGTGAGAGCAAACACAATTGAAACCAAATGGATGTGACTTTTTGGTGGCAATAACAGCCCAGGTGCCCTTGGTTGACTCTAATATTGTAGTAAATAAGTTAGTATGTTAGATTTCATAGCCCCAAAGTTGTGACACTAAATCCAGAGTATGCTCCCATGGTCATTTTAGGCATGTGAATAATCTGGAGAAGCACTGTTTTCTCCTCCAAGGATGGTTAGTGATTCAGATGAAATCTTTAGTTTTAACTTTGTGTTTCTGTTGCTGGGTAACAAAGCAAACCCCACTGGATCACAAATATCTCCCTAAAGATCTTTGTCACTGCTAGGCAAGAAACATGACTCCTAGCATGTCAGAGCAGAGGTGGCCCTGGAGACCCTGTTGTTCAGTATTTTCTCAAGTGTTTCCACTGAGGCCTCTCTAAAGCAGAGGAGAGAGGTGTTAGTCTCCTGAGTCTTAGAATGACTTACAGAAGAAGGCTTCTTATTTATCTGAAGACTCTAAATAGTACCTTCTACTCCATTATATATGTCTGCAGTAATACAAAAAAATTCAAAATTACCTACCCTTGAAGTTATTTGACTTTCTCTTTTATCTCAACCCCCCCTTTTTTTTAAAGTAAAACTGATGCTTCTATAAGCTACACATTATGTTTGCCTTTGACTATGTACCCACTCACACCCAAGTCTGACAACCACTGCTTGGTTCAGTGTCTCTTTCTCATGGTTGGGTAAGCTGAATCCTGGAGAGGGACTGTGACTCATCCCAAATCTCCTGCCCTCCCCCCCCTCCCCACCATGACCATGCAAAAACTAACTCCACTCTTCTAACTGCCAGCCCTACCCGCTTGTTGACAATTAGGCAATTAAGCTATTCCCCAGAGTAGTCAAGTGTATTTCAGAGAGCCTTTATTTCTTACACTTTTCCACTTTGGAAAAATAAGTGCCTTCTAGAAACTGCCTGCAGTCTAGTGAGCTAAATATATTTTCAGTGGGGGATGAGGTGAGTGAGCTAGTTACCTATGAAGGCTCTGTAATCTATCTGCCCATGGACTTGTGTATTCAAGCGCTGCATCCTTTTCCTAACTCTTGATAACCAAATGCTTCTCCCTCTGAAGGAAACCATTGGAAAAGCCTAAAGTATTGGCCTAAGTCACAGAGGAGTGAACAGGACCTCCATCTTCAGTGGTTCTCTGAAAATAGTGCGACTACCATTTGAGAAGCTGGATGACTCTCAGAACGCCTGTTAGCAGAGCTAACGGGGAGTTAGTGAAAGCAGCTAGAGCTATGAAGAAGTCGTAGTCAGGCTTAATAAATATTTTCTGCTGCTGAGTCATTCTTACAGGAAAAAGTAGTGCAGACAGGATCATCTCTGCCAAGTGCTGCAGAGGTTATCAGCGTGGCCTCAGCCAAAATTTCCACCATCAATGTTGCAATCTTCCTGCCCTGGCTTGATGAAGAACCCAGAGATGAGATGCCTTCTGACTGGGGCTCTGCTTCAAGTCCTCCAGATACCTTCACAGACGGTATAACTCTTGGGTCTTGGCAACAACCGAGTATAGATGAGGCAATGGAAGTTTCAAGTTCAGTGGTTAGCTCAAGGGCAAACTACATCTCTTGACTCTTAGCAGTTGTGGATTTAAGTGAGCCACACATTTCTCATTTAGATACACACTTTTGTTAAATCCTAAGAAAGTCATGTTGATTATATCTCAGTAAACAAAACATCATTTACATCTGCACATAGAGTTCTCTTGTAATTGTAAAAATTATTTCTCATTTCACCCCCAGTTAAAAAGAGACTTCGTTAGCAAAATATTGCTTTAAATGTAAAAGCACTGCTGAGTGGGCAAGTTGCTTTTTCATATGTACCATTAATGACTAAAAATTGGGGGAGTTAGTGGAATATACAGGGTATAAGTAGGTAGCCATGTGATCATCTGCATACCAGAAAAGGCGTTGTTCAAGACTCTTTTTTCCTCTTATTTTATCTTGTCAGATTTGGTTTGACTCAAACTATTGGTTCTCTTAGAGAAGGAGGTCAGACCAGTTTGAGGAATAAGCAGCCTTAGAAGAGCAATTGAAGTATGCACATGGGAACGCAGGTGATAAAATCATTTTGGAAAATAATGAACAAGTAACTTGAGAGCTTGTCGTGAGGGTGGTATCACAGGTTATGCCAGGTTATTAATTTTCCAACTCAGCAGTATGCCTCTTAAAAAACACTTAAAGGAAAATGGATACGTTTTTGAAAGAAATGCAGTTGGTAGAGGAGATTAAGGAACTGAGTGAAGTCCACAGGTCATTAGACCTGGGAAAGCAAAAGTATGTACATTTAAATAAGAATTGTGTATTGGAAAAATATGCAGAACATGTGATTGAGAGAGCAGTGTTTAGTACATTAAAATAGATGTCTGAAGATTTCGTGGTTCACCTACGTAATACCAAAGCACCCCCTCTCTGTTTGTTTCCCTTGCACTGGACGCTTGTGGAAATGGCCATGTCACAAGAGAGCAGAGCCCCAGGTGTAGGCTGTAATCATCAGATTTTGCACTTTACTCCTCCTTTCATGGGATTTAGGGAGAGCACTGGCTGCTCAGTTTCCCCTTCCATAAAATGGGAAGCACGTTTGCCCCCTCAGAAGTTACTCGTGACCAAGAGCAATGCAGCCCGTGACTTATTTTTCCTTTCCCCCAGTTTCTCTGTTGCACAAATCAGAGTGGTGGCCCGCTGTTGCCATGGTGACACAGCACAGGGTGCCGTTGCTTAGAAATAACGTCAACTGGTGGCAGTGGGGAGGCAGAGCTGGAGTGGAGATCAGCCTGGGTGGGAGGAGTGCCCTGTCTGCTGTGGGGAGGAGGGGCTGTGGAGGAAGGAACAGGCCGGTGAGCTGGGTTTGACAGATCGTGTGGTGCTACCTGCCTCCAGCGATTAGCATCGTGTTACCTAATGATGCCCACCTGGGTTACATCAGAGTGTGTTACGATGTTAGAATATGCACTTTGTTGCCAGGTTTGTCCTTTTTTAAAAAAAATTTATTACTCAGAGCTCCGGGTTTTAACTGCCTTAAATATTTGTTGTTGATTTTGATTCTAGCAGTTAGTTCAATTTCCTGAAAGGTAAGAGGGATCGTTGACTCAGACTCATTTCTGCAGCCTGCTTTATACTTGGGACTTGAGTCATTCCTTGTCCACAGCGATTTTAAAAACTATGGCAGGAAATTGATTTTTTTTTTTAACTTCTAGGGTGAGTGAAATGACATTAAAATAAAAAAAAAACTTGTTTTAATATAATAGATTGACCTCTCCCTCATCCTGGTTTTCTAGGTTCTGCTTAAGTCAAATGGTGCTTTGTAAAGAAATTTTCATTTTGTTAAATATTCATGAAATAACATCACCTTGGCATGTGTGACCCTCATGGTATCTTTTTCATAGTGTTCAAACAAGCTAGTAGCATTCTGTACCCTTCTGGGGTCTTCTAAATCTTTGGAATGTCCAATCCAGATACTCCATATCTGGTTCCATGCCAGAATAACCATGTTCTGCAAAGTTATCGGGTGGGGTTGGATGTGAAAAGAGGTTGCGGAATGAGGCTCTTCCCATCAGAACCTCTCTGGGATGTTCAACTGCTGGATTACACATCTCAGAAATAAGGGGACCTGGCTATGGCCAGTGTCTCAGGGGATGAGGACAGAGGAAGATTTGCTCTCTCTGGTCTGCCTTCGGAGGTATGTTAAACCCCCAGACTACACTGGGATGAGAATCCATGTGGCTCAAATATTGGGCCTTCACTTGCTACAGAATACTGGGGCCAGGGATGGTACCACTTGGAGCCCAGTCTTATGAAGGAACGTATTCACACCCACTTTCAGCAGACCTTCCCCCCAGCAATCTCCAGGAGCCAGTATTGCTCCCATTCAGAAAGTGCGAGACCCTCCTGTAGGTCTGAGACTGTAGCAGCTCCCACCACCACACCCATGAAGACCGGGCTGGGGGTATTATTGAGTTTTTAGTGCACACTAGCAGTCAATGTGCTGTTCTAGTAGAAGAGAAAATGTAAAAAAGTATTTTTTTAATTTACTTTTTTAGTTTATTTATTTAATAATTTATTTTTTTTAGTAAAAAAATATTAAACCTCTGGAGTGCAAGGTTCTAGATTTGTGTCCTTTTTGCAGGCTGTCGCTTAAGTATTCAACACCTGCTCTATCCTAGTGCTCAGTGCAAAACCCTGTCACTTCTTCACCCTACCTGGGTGCCCCCTTGGATCTGGACTCTGGAGCAGGAACACAATGGGCTCTCCAAATGCCACCTTCCCATACAGATGCTCCTGTAAGATCTCACAGCTCAAGCAGCCTGCTAACAAATCTAGGCCAAACCCGGCAGAGCTGATAAGATTTCCACAAGAGTTCCTAAAAATACATCTCTCCTTAAGTCAGCCTTGCCAATCACTGTACAATCACAGAACTTTAAGGGCAGAAGTGGCCTTAAAATTTATTGCACCCCTTCCAGTTTAAAGCTAAGAAACTGGAGTCCCAGAAAGCTGACATAATAACAACAATGAGAAATATTTCCAATCACAACATGAGGATGGAACAAAACAAACCCTAAAGACAGACGTAAACTATGGACTGTGTAGTATATTCATTCACTTATTTGTCCATTCATCCACACACTCATTCAGCAAATATTTACTGAGCGCTTACTATGTCTTACAGTTTTCGTGTTGCACTAACTGTCAGGGATACACACAGACCTGCCCTCACCAAAGTCGTTCTGGTTGGGGGTGACATTGAAAAGATAAGTAAGTACCTATGTGAGAATCTAACAATGATAAGGACTTTGGAGGGAAATAAAGCAAGGTGAGCGGGAGTATGGAGATAGGACTGAAACTATATTACATCAGGGAAGTGTCCCCATAGGCTGACATCTGAGCCATCTGACTATGTGGGAGAGGCACATTCTCAGCAGAGGGAGCAGCGAGGTCAGAGCCCTGAGGCACGCCAACATTTAGCTGCTCAAGGACTCACCAGAGGCAAGGAAGGGTGACTTAGGGGGAGTGAACAAGGAGGCAGGAGATCAGGGAAAGTGGGCTGCTCAGAAAGATCAGTTTGGGTTCTTGGCTCTTGACTTCCATACTCAAGAGGTGGGGAGCCATTGGGAATATCTGAGCAGAGAAATGACATGCTCTGATCACATTTTCAGAGGATCTTCTAGAATAATTTGTTGAGATGGGACCGTATTGGAGCAAGGTGAGAAGCAGAGGAGACTGGTTAGGAACCTGTCACATTAACCCAGATTCTGGTAGTTTAGAGGAAGGTGGCAGCCATGTGGGTGGTGAGAAGGGGCTAGATTTGGGATCTGTTAGAAAGGTAGAGCCAGAGGAACTTCCTAATGGGTCAGATGGGGGCAGAGAGAGAGAGAGAGGAAGGGGAGGGAAGAGGCGACAGAGACAGCGAAAGGGCACAACTCTGGGGCGTTGTCACCGTCTGGTGGGCTGAGAGCCATAAACCGGGGGAGAGAATGGTGAAACAGAGCCATGGGGATTTTGCAACCGAACCGCCTGCGTGCTAGCCTGTTCCTCAGCACCTCCACATTCACCAGCCACAGGTATGCTGGCCTCCACCTCCTCCGGTCAGCACGGGCCACCCGGCATAGACGCTTTGATCTCTCTTGTCTCTATTACCTTTTACCTCAAAAACACACTGGCAGGAGGTTCTCAAGAAATGTTTGTTTTAAGCCCATACCTGGGTCTTATCTCACCACTAAAGATGTCCCAGGAATCTGTCAGTCGGCTCTGCACGCAGGCTTGCTCCAGCACCTGCCTTTTCCTGCCCATTGAGATGTGTGCACGTCTCACGGCGCCTTCTGTGTGGCTGCTCAGGCTAATCTCAGGGAAGCCACTGGCTCTTCTCCCATTTCCAGAGCGCCCATGAACTAACTGATCCAGTGCCCCTTGGTTGGAGGATACCCCCCATGCCCACTTCTGACGTCACCCACCCCCACCCCCCAAGATGCTTGACACACCTAGAGGCTTCAGGATATGATATGCACTCCCGGATAGCAGATACAGTTTCCATGAGGAGAGAACAGCCTGTCCCCGAGGTCCTCAACTCCAGTCACCTCCACAGGTACTCTTGCTAGAACTCAGGCCTTGTCGTTGCTTTAAATTGCCCCATCTCCAAAGCCTTGACTTTTGAAATTGACAGCACCCCTTCTCTGCCCCGGCTCTCAAATGCCAAAGGCAGACGGGGAAAGTGACAAAACCATACTTTAATTTTCAGAACAGGCTCACGCTATCGCACCGAGGTCGTGCCTCCTGGGCCACTTGACATTCTTTGGCTTGATGTCGTGTCCTCTGCTGCCGCCTGTGAGGGCCATCTAAAGCTTCAGGAGCTCTCTGGAAGGCTCCAGCCCCACATCTGCCTGTCTGGGCAGGTAGAGCGTCTCCTACCAGACCCAGAGGGCAGGAGCCATCAGACAAAAGCTGCCCCATTTCATTTTCCTGCTCTCCAGCTGAAAACCAGGCTGTCTCCTTCACGCCTCACCGTCTCTCAGCCCTGCGTCCGAGAAGTGAGTGTCTTCTTTCTCGAGGGGCTTCCACTGGAGCTGGTGGCCTCATCCCTCCTGGTCCCCTGGGTCAATTCCAGCTGTCTGGCCCACGTCTCTGTTGTGGTTCCCCCCTTCCACTCAGGAAAGAAAGACAAGGCTGGAAGTGAGATGGGAAACGGAGGCTCTCTCTCGCTCTCTGGGCACTTCACTTAGTGCAGCCTTCTAATTCTGTGAGCAAAGTCCGGGTTCACACAGGGTCACCTCCCCAGGAGCACACAGGCAACCAGTGCCCTTCGGACTGCAAAGCAAAGAGAGTTCAAAACTTTCCCTGTTGCTACATGGGGTTCTTGTAGCACCAAATACTCCAAAGAGCTCCAGACACCGAGTGTCCACTTCCCAGCTGTCCCTTCCACTCCCCTCTTGCAGGTGTGAGCTAAGGAAACTGCCACCCGCAAGGTCAGCAGTGACATCCCCATTCTGACATTGAGCCACCACTAGCTGTCCACGTGTCCATGGCCTCCTCGTGGCAGTGACCCTCCTGGCTACTCCCTCCATCTAAGAGCTCTGAAATTCTCTCCCACACCCTTGAGCTGCAATATTCAGAGGATCTTTTGTCTCTCGTTATTCTTCTTTCTATAGTCTTGCTTGCTCCTCTTCCTTTTGCCACCTCTAAGTAACTGAACGGACTGTCCTTGACTCTGCTCAAGCCTTTCTCATGTCTCCCCTGAATAATATACACAGATGTAGATGCACATAAATTGATCTCTCTCCCTCCCTCTCCCTTTCTCTCTCCCTCTCTTTCTCTCAACCTTAATGGCCCTATTTTCTTCTTCTTTTTTTTTAATGGCCCTATTTTCAATTGGCTTCCACTTCCTGATGTCCTTCCTCCTGGGCAGAGCATCAGTGTCTACACGGGATCCAAATTTTGAAGCCCTCTTTGACTAATTTCTTCCCTGCTCTGTTCATTCCCAAAGATCATCCATTTCTAATTAATTTACCCCAGCCACACCCTCTTCCTTTTCCTTCTCACTACTGCAATATAATTTGCAGCCTCGATTATACCTAATCTCTGGACCATTGTCATGATCGCTAACCAAAGCTATCCACCTGTGAGACCTTCTCATTTGAATGCATCCTGGGTGAATCTACTGGGGAGAGCCTCCTTCAGCCAGGGTCTTGTCTAGATCCCACCCATGCTTCCCAGTATATACCATACCAATAATCCTGATGTTTTATACCTGAGTCTACTTAGTCTTATACAGGCAACAACCCTATGGCACTGTTCTCAGTGGGGGCAGTACCACCCTGTAAATTGAAGGAAACATTTCTTTGGAAATTTAAGGGAACATTTTTCCCCCATTGTTCAGATGACTAAGGGGCATCTCTGAAATGTAATGGGCAGGAGTACAGGATTTTGGAATCTTGCAATGTCTGTGACTCCCTCCGAGGGAAGAACCAACCCCAAGGCTCATGACTCTCGACTGTCCTGCTTGACATTCACATAGATAAAAATCCTGTTTATAGTGATCTGGGTCAAGATCTAAACTGTGCTTTTTGCACAAAGTTTTTTTTTTTTTAATTTAATCTTTGATTTTTTTAGACAGTCCTAACATAACAATTTTTAAAGAATGCAACAATTGTATAAGTTGAGGCAAGGTTGTTCTTTAATGTCTTAGGAACTGTAACAGGAATTGTTTGACATTTTGAAAAGCCACATCACTTGTCGTACCCCTGTCAGTCTGCATTTGTACCTGTCACACTCAAAATCATGCTACAGGCCTCCAGGAGTGAGCATCTGACTGCCTCATCCTATCTTCTAACATACGTGTACCTGAGTGCTGAAATTTCAAAATACACATTGTTTATCTTATTAAACGTGACTGCCTTTGACATCTTACGTATATTTCAATGTGGCAATAGATTGAGTTTTACAAATCATGTTCTTGTTGGATATATGATTTATTATTTTCATTTGGTGATCGCAAAAGTTATGTTACAACACTTTTGTCCAAAAAGGGAGGATTGGCAATTGTAGGTGTATAGGAGGATAACATAGCCATTTGGCTGGTGATTCTAGAGAGAAAAAAGGAAAAAGGTCAGCTGAAAAGCAGGCCTGTCCACCAGGGGCTGTGGTCAGGGAAGGAAATGGAAGTTCTGACAAAGACTTCTCTGGGAATTCAGGGGCTAGATTGCAGCCTGCAGCTCAATAATCATTTTTTCTGACTGCAGCCATGGAGTCCTGGACATCCAGGAAACCGGTAAGTGCTGTCAGTCTTAAATGGTATCTAATACAATTGCTTTTATTCTAATAAGAGCATCTCCTAACTGAATTATAAATGTTTAGATAGAAAACACAGACACAGTGAAAAAAAAACATAATTTGAATACAAATATGTGTTGAATATATTATATCTGGCTGTCGTTTCAGGAGTATATTTAGAAATTTCTCGACTTCTAATTAAAGATGGGATTTCTTTCTCTGCCCATTCCTGGAAATTGCAGTGAAAATGGACTGGAAATTTTCATGTGTTAAAATGAGACCTGGATTTTAGGAGTCTTTCACTTGCATTTTAAGATACAAAAGAAAATTTTATCACTGTTGTCATGAACATTGGCTTATCAGACTTGCCATCGTGACCTTGGGTGGCCAGTTTTGTTTTTCTCAAGGAAATGTATGTGAAAGTGCCTTCCAAAGAACAAAGTACCATGTAAAATGAAGGCGTCATTGTTAGCCTTGGTTCTTTCTCTGCTTAGAATGAATGTGTGTTTGGAATGAGTCTTAGAAGAGCATCCATCAAAAGTCTGTCTAACTAATATTCTGGGAAGGACCTCCTAGAATTTCATAGAAAGGATTTTTCTACTTTTGTTAGACTCCATTTAATTTATAGAAATTTAGAACTTTTAGTGAGTGGAAGTCATTTCCACCTGTCACTTGCACACGTGCGTGTGTATGTGTGTGTGGTTGTGTGTGAGGTTGTGCATATGTATGGTTGTGTGTGTGGTTGTGTGTGTATGTAGTTGTGTGTGTGTATGTGTGGTCGTATGTGCATGGTGTATGTGGTTGTATGTGTGTGGTTGTGTGTATGTGTGGTTGTGTGTATGTGTGGTTGTATGTGCATGGTGTATGTGTGGTTGTGTGTGGTGTATGTGGTTATTGTGTGTGGTTGTGTGTATGTGTGGCTGTATGTGTGTGGTGTGTGTGTGGTTGTGTGTGATTGTAGGTGTGTAGTATGTGTGTGGTTGTGTGTATGTGTGGTTGTATGTGTGTGGTTGTGTGTGTGTATGTGTGGTGTTGTGTGTGCATGTGGTTGTGTGTGTGGTTGTGTGTACCTGCACATAGATGTTAGGCATATAGATGCCATAGCTGACGTTGATAAGGAATAGACACTGTAAAGGGAGTTATATACCATTATATAGAATATACCATTTAATCTATACTGGTTGTGGTACATATATTTATGGCTTTGGTGTTTTCGACCCCTTGATTCCAAACAGAAACCGAGCTCAGAGAGCTGAGGTGACATCACACAACTCATCAGGGTAGAGGAGCAACTACAACCCCACATAGAAAAATCGATTCTTACCCCTAACGGGAATCTCCAAATGCCCTTTCATTTATATTTTTGGTAAATTAAAAAGAAACCAGTTTCAAGGTTTCATAAAGAAACATTGTCTTAAGGATGGTCACCTCTGCTGCTCCCTTCACTCCTTTTTTTCAAAGGGTCAATGAAGTCCCTTTCTACTTCTGCCCTGGGGCCTCTTTGGTTTCTGTATTTTTATTGGTCTGTTGGGCTTCTGGTGGGAAGGCCCAGTGAGGGGCCTCTTCTGGGCGGTGTGATTCCAGGCAGGATTACACCGTCTCTGTCTCCGGGAGGTCGCAGCCTCTCTGGTCCTTCACGCGCCCCCGGGGGTCTGCATCTGATGGGTACGGGTGTGGCCAGTCATTGATCAGGGGACAGAGCACGCTGAGAGCTATTTTAAATCAAGCTCCAGAAATAGAAGTGGGGATGCTCAAACGTCAAGCCACTCACAGGAAGGAGAAATCGTTCTTTAAATACATATTTGGAGAATTTAAAAAATTAAGAGGAGGAAACCCAAAGATTTTGAAAATTAGAAACTATAAAACTCAAGGAGACAGTTTCTTTATTGTAACTAGATTTACGGAAAATAAAATTAAAGGCATCCCATAAATTACTTAAGGGATAATGAGTCCTTGACTGTCTGACTCAGAAATCGGTTTGTTTAGCAGGGACCCTTTGATGAGATCGCTAAGAGGCCCATGTCTGGCAGACAGCTAAATGCCGTAGGTGACCGAACGTGAACTGTTTTCCTTAAGGCAGTCTTAAATTTTGATCAATCTCAGCCTCAAGATCAGGCATGATTGATGTTTTCCCCTTCAAAAATGTACAAACTAGCTACAAAGCGTCAGCAAGGCGAGGACACCTGGGGTCCAAGGCCCGGGCTTGTCTGGGAGCTGAGGGGTCTGGAATGAAGGGAGGTCGCCTGGTTTAGGGAGCACAGGCCATGCTTTCCAGACTGGCCTGCTGCACCATGGAGCAGCTGCAAAAGAACGTGAGCAGCACATTCTTTTTATACAGTCAAAAACCACAGCTTTCTGAAAATCTAACACCTAGAGGAGTTTTAAATGTATTTTGAAAAATGAAGTGTCATGTAAGTAAAGACCCTAAAAATAGCTTGAGATTATTTTGTAGAGTTGAGCAGCAAGTCCTTTGGTATTTCAGGAAATACTACAGAACTTGGTTTCTTTATCCTTGAACTTCAATCTTGCTTTTCCTTTGAAGATGGGTCCCGCAGTGAACCTCGATATTCGTTATATCGGGGCGCTACAAAGCAGCCGCTCTGTAAAGAGCTCCAGCGGAATGCGATTGAGGCCTGAGATGTCGCTCACCTGGGGCCACCAGCCCTCTGAGATGGTCTTCCCTCAGTCAAGGGTCCTCAAAACAATCCCCGACTCACCCCGACCAAAGGCCTGCTTCACCCTGAACAAAACCTACAGGCTGGGAGTTCATTTATTCTTGGAATTTTCATAGAATCGTGTCTGGGACAGACCTCTCAGGTGTTTTTTGCTCAGTTTGAGTTGTGTTTTGATCGAGCAGAAACACAGCCACTGAGAGAAGCCTCCAGCCAGCCCTCCTGCAAAATTATTTCTGCGGGAATGAGTAACCCCAAGGCCCTGTGATCCACTCAGGGCTGACATCCTTGTTTCCTCGACGCAAATGGGGGTGGGCAGCAAGGAATGCTTACTACAGCAGTTCTCCAACTGCAGCAGCCTCAGTCACCCTGGGAGGGCTTGTTAAAGCAGCTCGCTGGGCCCCACCCCCGGATATTCGAGCCAGGACCTCTGGGCGAGGCCTGAGAATCTGCATCCTAATAAGCTCTCAGGGGCCTCTGCTGCCCTGGTCCAAGTAGAACACTTTGAAAATCCCTGGGTTTTGAAGATCAAATAATTTACCCCTCGGGCACATCCTCCCTCTCACCCCTGACCTTCTTGGCAGAAACAGGGTAAGTCAGCCCCTGGCCCCTGCCTGAGTTTCCCCCCAGGACAATACTGAAATTCGCTATTCAGAGCCTTAACCCTTTAGTTTAGACTTTGGTCCGCATTACAATGAAGATGAGTTCCTTGGAGTTGGAGGAGGATCAGGAGTCCATTTGGCAAACATTTGTTGAGCATATTCTTCGCACCAGGCCCTGAACTCAGCTCCGAGGATTTGAAACTGGTGGGGAGGGATCCCTGGGTGGCGCAGCGGTTTGGCGCCTGCCTTTGGCCCAGGGCGCGATCCTGGAGACCCAGGATCGAATCCCACATCGGGCTCCCGGTGCATGGAGCCTGCTTCTCCCTCCGCCTGTGTCTCTGCCTCTCTCTCTCTCTCTCTCTCTCTGTGACTATCATAAAAAATTAAAAAAAAAAATTTAAAAATTTGAAACTGGTGGGGAAAGTCTATCACGCACGCAGGGCAAAGCCTGGCGGAGCTTACACTGGGGGCAGGCGGTTCTGGAGAAGTCAGTATTCGGCTCTTGAGAATTGGGGAGTCATACTTCCAAAGGGGCACCAGGCCAGGCGCTGCTGGAAAGTGGGCTAGAGAGAGGTCATCAGAGGGGGCGGGGGGGGGGGGGGTGTCGGCGGGAGCAGGATTTCAGGATGCAGGGCAGGGAAGGCTGGCCAGCTCAGGGCTCAGGACCCCGAGAGAACCCCAGGCTGCCGGATGCCCGAAGAGGACGAGGAAGGGAGCACCAGCGAAGAAACAGGGCCAGACAGACAGCTGGGAAGGAACACTTCTGAGTTCTGCCCGGGCTGGGCTGTGAGCCGGAAGGGGCTGATCCGGATCGCATCGCCTGGCACGTTGGAAATACAACTGAAGCAGAAGTCAGAACGAACTGAGAAAAATGGAAGCATGAGCAGAGCATTGGGAGAAACGGAAACAGAAGGAACCGGAAAATAATGTAAGCAGAGATGCTGCCTCCCGGTGCAGCCCAGAAACTGGGGAGGGTAACAGGTGCCTTGCATATACGCAGGACCAATGGCAGCATATTGGGGCCTTTTTGAGAAGGAGAAAAAGGTGCCCTCTCCACGCGGACACATTTTCCCAGGGGCGCCTCTGGGCGGATGAACTAGAAGGTGCTGCTGGTCGTCCCCAGGCGCCCTGGGTGCCGGGGAGTGGCCTGGGCCGCCGCGTTTCCAACAAGCCCGCAGACCAAGTCGGCTCCCTGGGGATGCTTCCCGCCTGTTTGGGGTGACTGCCTGGGCCTGACAGTGCTGGACTCACCTGGGAGTTAGTAGCAGCTGATGGAAGAAAGCGGGGGTCAGGCTTTTGGAAGAACACTGGGGGATTTGCATTTGGGGAAACTCCTCTGTGGGTTCCCTTTGGGTGCCAGATAAGTCAGAGAACGGCGGGGATGCTCCGGATAAGTGGCCCCGCGAAGCCCGTTCCGTCGGTTCCTTTGATCTGGAAGGCACCGTCCTGCTTTCAGCGTCTGTGGCTTGGCGAGAGGTGCAGGGCTAGCCATGATGCAGGATTTTAGCAGAGAGGACGCTTGGAAGTGCATTCCTTCAATTAGTATTTATAGAGTAGCTCCTCCTTTCGTCGCCCTGGGTTGGGACAGCACTTCACTGCTTACGGAGTATTTTTTGTTTCCTCTGTGACCTGTCCTTCATGCAGCAACTGTGTAATGTAGGTGGGAACTATTATCAACATTTTACAGATGAAGAAATTAAATCTCAGAGAAATTGACTTACCCAAGGTCACATGTAGGGAAACTTTACAAAACAAAGGCTAGATGCTGGCTCATAGGACAGGGAACTTTCCGCCATTGCAGAATGTTCTATGTTGGCTGAGAGAGAAAAAAATTCCAAGCTCCCAAGACATTGCAGTCAGTAGCAATATGATGAGAGCTATGCAAACTCTGAATTTTGGAGGGGCTAAAAAGAAGCAAGTGAATTTAATTTTAATGGTAATATTTAATACAATTTGTTAAAACACTATCAACGCACCATGTAGTAAATATGAAACAATATTAATGAAGTACTTTCACATTATTTTTTGTATGAAGTATTTGAAATCAGTGTGTACTTTACACAAAAAGAACCACCCATTTAAGGAGCTGAATTCATTGGAAATTCTTATTCTGTATTTAGGTTTCATAAAATTTATGACTTAGACGTGGATTTATGTACCCAAGCCACTCCAAGCACACTTGAAAGTTTTCCAACAACTAAACTGAGGGTCAATGTTTAAGTTAAATTTACATCAATTAAGAATAAATAAAATTTAAAATTTAGTTCCTCAGTGGCACTAGCCACATTTCAAATGCTCAGAAGCCACATGTAGCTGTGGCTACCATACTGGAGAGCAAAGCCTTAACATGTAACCTTTCCTCCTGGGAATCTACAGTCTGGTAGATCCAATATGTATTTTGGTCCATGTGTTAGCAGAGTTTAGTCTCGTCCTTTGATAACCATGACAAAAATTGGTTTCCTCCATCCTTTCACATCATTGGCCATCTCCTTTGGTGGTCTTCCTTAACCTCCTTCAAATCTGCTCTCTCATCCGTGTTCCACCAACTGCCTGCTGGTACCCATTCCAGGAGATGGAGGTTGTGATGGCCCAAGGGAGACAGTGTCTTTGATCACAGTAGCTCTGTAACTTTTAGGATCGAAACATAGAACAAGCTGGAAGAAAGAGGGGACTCATGAAAAGATAGCAATATATTTAGGTACAACGTGATGTACTTCCATTTCCTTCTGGAACATTGTTGACTTGCATAGGAATCTTGCCAATGGGAAGCATGGCTCCTCTGCTTTTAAAAGCAAGTTGATCTCCCTAGAATCTGACCCTCCAAATTCTGGTTGGATTTTCATTAGTAACTGGAGATGGCAGTCTGTTCCTCCCAGGAAAATAATGACTGCTTACCCAAAACTATAAGCAAATTCCTACTCCATTCACTGGACTGGGTTGAGAGCATTATTCTTGTGTGGTTTTTAGGAATACTTGAATAATTACTCACTTGCCATCTATGCATAAATACATAAATGTTTGCCTGTTTCTTTTCCTGCACATGAAGCCATCCATGGCCAAGGTTGCACTGCCTTTGGGGATGAGCTTCTCCTTCATCTTTGTTGTCCTGTAATCCCATCAGACTTGGTCCTTCGGACTCAGGGACTCTATGTAATATTGTGTAAATATAAACTAGATGTGGCCAACCCATCATTTTAAACCTCATTATTAGTGCCTTGGCTCCACTGAATACACAGACAGGAATGTTTTCTTGTCCCTTGCTTCCCTCATCCTTTGTTCTCCACGGGGGTTAGAGATGGGGGTTGAGGTAATGAGGATGCAGGTCCAGGCTGGTCTGCGAAACCTGACCCAGAGTAAATTTGGTTATTAAACTCATCTTCTTGAACTGCCTAGTTAAGCGGGTTGATGTTAGCTGCTGGGAACACAATGCTGCCAAACAGACAAGCAGGAGCCTGCCTGTCCCCTCAAATATTTTACAATGGAGTTAGGTATGTGTCATAGCTCTTGAGGTTGCCAATTTTCTTACATGCACATCCAATTATTACTCATTCAAACACTTCTACTAAAAAGTAAAAGAAGTACTGGGATGGAGCAGCATTTCCTACTAGTCCCAAGAGGTGTCTTGCTAAATAAATGTTCCATGATCGGATAAGCTTGAGAGATGCCATTGTTTCTCTTCCCCTATTAGAGACTCACTCAAGAGCAGAGAAAAACAAAACACAAAAAAACAAAACCCCTATGGCAAGAAGCCTGTTCAGCCCAGTTTACCTGGAGTTAACGAAACTTAATTATCATGAGACCTACTTTTTCAGGGACATTTGTGAGCCGCGCAAAAATTATTACTGTTTGAACTTATTTGTACATGCTGATTTAAAATAATCAACTTCCAGTTTCCTTAAAGTTCTTATTTAAAATTTTCTTAGAAGGACACCAAGGCTAGGCATGTGGGGAAGGTAGTTTGTAGCACATAAGATCTATGAAACTGATCAGCGTCTAATACTCAGTCCTTTACTCATCCTGAACCCAACAATGTTGTTACTATTTTAAGGATTCCATAATCCTTGAAAATATTAAACGCAACCAAATATGATGATTTTAGAAATCTGAACTTACTGATTATATTTTTGTTGTAGATATGTGATTTAACTCCAGCATTCTGCAGAACAGGGCAGATGGTGACTCTGTTACAACCCAAACTGAACTAAACTAAAACTAACTTGTGTTCATCCCTTGAGTCAGTGAGATGGTCATCAGTTACACTGGTCGGTAAATATTTTTTGAGGGCCTAATAGCCATGAACTAAGGCACCAATGACATAGAAATGACAAATACAAATAGTCCTTGCCCTCTGAGGGCTTACAGTAGAGGGGAATTCTAACATGAAGCAAGTAGTAGGAGTAGAGAGCAAGCTTAAGAGACCTAAAATTAAATATTAGGAACCTTCGACCTATCCATTTCTATGTTCCAATGTCTGCAAACTGGAAAGGATGTAAAGAACAGGGAGCTCATGATTCATCCAAAATGCCAATACCCTTATCATATAGGAGAGACATATCCTGAATGATTGTTGATAGCATCTCCAACAATATAATCAATGGCCTAACTGTGAAATTAATCAGAAGCCACGATTGTAATATGCTGTTTGGGCGATGAGGCGCATTAGATGGGATTGTTTCGGAATGCCTAATTATTGTGTCTGCCACACTCATGTGTTTGAGTCATTCCTAACTTTTGGACTGCTGCCTAGATTATTTCTGCAGTACGGTTGCAGTTGTGTGTTCTCTCTCTCTTTCTCTCTCTAATGCATAACTTCCCTCACTAGCCTCTAAGCTCAAAGCTCTACACTGCACTTTTGCAAATTCTAGGTAAGAGCTAAAACAGTTTGTCAAAGTGTTGATTCCACCGAGTTTGGGTGTAAGTTGATGTCTTCTTTGTGTTCTGCAGGTTCATGATTTAAAAGTGCCTGTGTGGAGTCACTTTTGCTGGGAACTGCAGCAAAAGCCCGAGCTCTCGTGGTGTTCAGATCGTTCTTCCGTCAAATCCACATTACCCTGATCTTGCAGTGGATGAAGATACCTCAGATTGTCTGACTTTGCCAACTGATCGATTTCAGAATCTAGAAAGGTGGGAGGAAAGAGAGATCTGGCCAAGATCTGGGCGTCTAGGTGACTTATTTTCCAGCACCGTCAATAGCTGTGAGCGTCAGAACTGAATATTCTCCCAAGGAGTGCCATGATATTGAAGTCACTTTATTAAAAACAGTGGTGTCTGCAGATCGGTCAAGAGACTCGGACATTTACAGCCAGAGATGACACTGAGCATGCTTCTGCCGCGGCCCGCAGTCTCCAAGTGGGGCATATTGATTGATGAGTGACTGCCTGCCGATAGATTCCCTCCTCACTGCTTCCTGGATTGGACTTCACTAAGCAATTTATCACTTACCTTCCGACGCACATGTGGGGGTTTTCACAACAGTAGTTTCAGAATCACTGGGACCTGGATTGATTTCATCATTTGACGGAAACGAACAGAATCCCCGTCGTCCCTTGAGCACCATGGCCTTGAACGTGGCCCCCGTCAGAGACACAAAGTGGCTGACGTTAGAGGTCTGCAGGCAGTTCCAGAGGGGCACCTGCTCCCGCTCCGACGAGGAGTGCAAATTTGCTCACCCCCCCAAGAGCTGCCAGGTGGAGAACGGAAGAGTCATTGCCTGCTTCGATTCCCTCAAGGTAAGGGGATGCGTTTCACGTGTCCCATCCTTGGCACACTGGACTTTCCAAGGGAATGTTCTCTGTGGTACTTTCATGGGGGTTCGATGGTTATTTTTAGGCTCTATTTTCTTGTTTGTGGTGACTGGTGGGAGATTTTCACCCACGTTTTTTAGTATCGGGCATACATAAATTTTTCACAGATCCATGTTTAAATTAAAAATACATGATGGTGTATTTTGGGTCTGGCATGACATTCATGTACCCAAGAGTTTTAAATCAAAGTCTGGCTTGTGACAACTGAAGATAAATATTTTATTAACGTTTGATCTTCTGGAGGTTATATAAAGGTGAAGAAATTGAATGTGTCACTTTTATGTGCCAGTTACTCTGATTCTCCTCTCGAAGAATTTTCTACTCTTGTGGCTTTCTTTCTTGACCAAGGGCTTCCTAAAATACTTCTAAATAGGTTTTTCATTCTCTCTGACAATTCGTCATGGCTAAGAGAAATTATTGAGTACACACTCAATACTCCTGAGAACCCACTATGTATTAGTTAACCCATCACAGAAGGAATGAATGTAATTCAAGATAGCATCTTTCAGCTCACTATCTGGGAGGGAAAATATAGCACGTCAGCAAATAACTAATATAGTAGATAGAAAGGGACACAAGCTTTAAGGGAGAAATAGACTTCTGTGGGGATACATAGAAGAGAGAGGTGGCTTCCAGCTAACTATTTCAAGAAATTTTTTAGACGGTTGAAGCAACCCAAGTTGTACACCAATGCTGGCAAGGTTTGGACTTGCAGAAATAGGGGAATTATAATGAAATATCTAATTGAAAGGAAGTACAAGTGACTCAGCCCATAATTCTTTGAGGTTTATTTTGCCCTAAAATATGAATTCGGTGAATCCCAGATTGTCTAAGACAGTCTGAGCATCATCATGTATTGTTTCAAATGGAGGTAAGATACATGGCTTAAAAAGAACTTAACGTTTATATCTCTGCAAAACTTCATATAAATAAGCTTACCAAAGAGTTAAAAAAAAAAAAAAAAAAGTTGATCCAAGCTCCTGGGAAGTTGTACTGCTGGGAGTTTACAAAATAGTGACATTAGCCTGCTCTTAGATATTGAAGGGTTGGGTATGTTTTGGGGGATGATTTCTAGCTTAAAGTAAAAAGTTATGTCTTATGATATTTGCAAGTCAAAACTGAAATTTAAGAATTCATATATTTAAGTATATCTTAAAGGGAAAATTTGTCTAGACAGGAAAAGCAGAAGGATACATTTGTAGTCTAAGAGAAGTATTTTAAGGGTTAAAACTTGAAAAATTAGCTGTTATTTATCTTAATAACTACCCTATTTTATCCTTTTTTTATCAAAAGCTTATTAGATCAGACTTTAAAAGTATGAATTATTTTGTCTACACAGAAATAGATGGGTAAATCATAATTATATAAAGTAAAACAGTATAAGCATATTTTTATATTAGTATTTATTTTGCTTTTAGTCAAACAAGTAAACTGAGTATGTACTTGCTTCTGTGGAAGTCACCAATGGAAGGATTCACTATAAAAAGCAGTATAGATTAAAAACTAGATCAAAAGAACTTCAAGATATGGAAACAGGTCAGAGACAAGAAATTCATTTTCCAGGTCATCCCACTTCCTTTTATTTATTTATTTATTTATTTATTTATTTATTTATTTATTTATAAAGATTTATTTATTTATTCATGATAGACACAGAGAGATAGAGAGAGAGAGAGAGGCAGAGACACAGGAGGAGGGAGAAGCAGGCTCCATGCCGGGAGCCCGACGTGGGTCTCGATCCCGGGACTCGATCCCGGGACTCCAGGATCACACCCTGGGCCAAAGGCAGGCGCTAAACCACTGAGCCACCCAGGGATCTCCCCCACTGAGCCATCCAGGGATCCCCCTTCCTTCCTTTTATTAATCCAAGCCTTCTCTGGTTGCATATTTAGCATGAAAACAGCATTTTAGGAGATTTCTTAGAAATTTTAATTCTTCAAACTAGTTAAGGAGATATGAGGGAGATATGCCCAATGTATCAAGGCTAAGTATTTCTTGAACATCAAGAGGACAGCTGCCAGACCCTTATAATTTATTACCTCACTGTGAATTCACCAGGACCACAATTGTTTGAGGATTCCAACCCACAGGGAAAGGATCAAGAAAGGCTATGTTCAGTATAAAAACATGAACCGAGCCATGAGAATGTTGAGCTTTAAAGATCATTTTCAGAAGTGTCTAGTAGAATCATTTTCAAGTGTTGAAGCATAGTTGCATATTCTCCTAAGTTATCAGTTCCCTTTTAAAGTTGTAAAATTTCAGATTATCGAATTTGAGTGTGATGCTATTTATTTTTAAAGTTGTGAAACTGTAGACAATGTGAAAGGAGCCCACAGGCACAAGAGTAAGACCCAAGTATACATGCCTGCTCCACCACTTCCTCGCTTTGGGTGGGTCACCTATCACTTCGTAGCTTTATTGTTTGTCGGTAAAATGAGGCTATTCACCACTGAAATTGGCTCAGGAATGCACAGTACCCAGCACCATGCTGGCATATTCACCTTGCAAGGTGGATATAAGAATTACGAGTTCTTTTTTTTTTTTTTTTTTTTTTTTAGAATTACGAGTTCTTACAATAAGGACAGGCAAATAAAAAAGGCACCCCAAAGTGGGAGCTGAAAAGAAAAATTATGATGACAATAATACTTAAGCTGTTTAATCTTACTTCATGTAATATATATATTTTTAAGATTTCATTTATTTGTTCATCAGAGACACAGAAACATAGGCAGAGGGAGAAGGACTCGATCCCAGGGATCCCAGGACACCGGGATCATGACCTGAGCCAAAGGCAGATGCTCAACCACTGAGCCACCCAGATGCCCCTCATTTAATATGTTAAATAAAACCATGTTGCTCAGTGGAACCAGCCTAAAACCGAAGTGCAAGGGCTTTGATGTCAGGCCAGGGCTTGAATGAATTCTGGCTGGCTGCAGGCAAGCTATATCATTTGAGACAAATTATTTTATCTCCTTGATTTCAGTTTCCTCTTGTTTAAAATTGAAGTAATAATTCCATCTTCATAAGGTTACTGCAAAGACCAACTGGCCTAGGATATGCTGGAAGCCTAGCATAGGATGGGACATGGTAGGGACTGGTCATGTTAGTTATTTTCCCTTTATAATAAAGTATCACAGCCTAGACGTTGGTTTCGATGACTGGCTTTATAGGCAAGACGTGTCCAACCCATAAAACATCCAACTGTTCATGTATCCAAACTCTTAAGAACCTACTTACTGTGTGAGCAAATTACTCAGCATTGCAAATTAGTCATGAGATTACAAGAAATTAAGTGTGAGGCAGACATTATTTTTGTTGTTATTATTTGTTACAAAATTTTCTCAAACATTATGGAGTATTTTTATTCATGAAAACAAGTAAGAGGAAACTATGTTGGCATATCAATATAGCAACCAGTCTACTGTGAGCCTGAGCTATTCCTTTTGTTTGTTTTTCGTGATGAGTTATTTGCATCCATGAGTAAACATCCATAAACACATACTAAACAAATTTGTACGAGGTTAGAAAAGAGATTTGCTGAGGTCTTTGGAAAGAGAATTGTACATATTTAAATACTTTTATTAAAAATGTTCCAGAAAATAGAGCAGAGTTCTTAGAATGACAACCGTACTTTATTCACAACTGTTAACCTTGTTGCAGTTTAAGTGAAACCACCAGGCATGCAGGGCATTTGTGATATTTTTTTAACAGTAGAGTTGCTTAAATTTTTTCCAGAAGGCCAGAACATTCCGGAACATTGTGTTTTACAAGCTAGGTTCACTTGACAAAATGCAAATTGCTTTGTGAGCAATGAACTTCCCTGTAGCCTTGACCAACCCCATCTCTGTGCCTTTATAATCCATAAAACAGTCTCCCTTCATGGTTGAGATGTTTGAGGTTTTTCTTTTCATGTTCTTTTCCCTGTAACCTGAGAGGAACTAATCTGGATTGTTTTGTAAATTGAAACATTGAATACATGCATTTGCTTTAGTTCTTATCAAGACTAGAGGTTTCACCACTTGATGAGGTATTTAATATATTTGCTTAAACATTTTAATTCAAACTGGACTTAAAAATGAAACAATTTTTAAAAATTAAATTAAAATCCTGTTGCTAATTTTGGCAAAAGAAACCAAAGCATTCCTAGAGTATTTGGAGAAGTTGTTTAGACTTTACATAATAAAAATTCGTTCAAAGATAGTGTGATTCTTTTCACACCTGAATAAGATGATGTCACTCCCCTATTCAAGACCTCCCAGTGGCTTCCATCTCATTTGAGTAAAGACTAATCCTCAGGAAAGCTGTTTAGGCCCTAAGAGATCTGCTTCTCAGCCCAATCACCAGACGTCAGTCCTATTCCTGTCCCTGCATCCAATCCACTGCAGCCACCCTGCCTCTTTGCTGTTCCCTGGATGGGCCAACTAGGCTTCTACCTTAGGATGTTTGAACTTGCTCTTTGCTCTGCCTGGAATATTCTTGCGTAGGTTGTATGGGCAGCCTGTACCTCATTCCCTTCAGGTTTTCAATCAAAAATGCCAAAGGTGAAGCCTGTTTGCCAACCTTATTTCAAATAGTTTTTTCCCCATTGCTGTGACTCCATTTCCTCATCATCTGGCTTACTCTTTGCCTTAACGGTATCGCCTCCTGATAAACCCTATGCATACTTCGTTTTTGCTCGTTATCTGTCCCCCTGCATTCTGCTGGAATGTAAGCTCTATGTAGATAATAATTACATCTTTTTTGATCACTGTCGTATTCCCCAGAGCCTAGAAAAATGTCTCATACACATTAGATACTCAATAAGCATTTGTTGAATGGTAGAGCATGTTCATCAGGAAAGTATTCAAATCTCTCAGATAGGGCTGCTGCATATGGCTGTACAGTAGGGTTGCATTTCTCAACATAGTCTATGTAGCCAGCATCCACTGGAGTTGTGCAGTGCAGAGCCTGTGCAGCCATGTGCTATGATCCCATTCTCAATATCCCAGTAGATTTCAAAATCAGGAATTGGAGGACACCAATGACTCTAGAAGTATAATACAGCATTAGAAAGTTGACAAATTATTTCACTTTCTCTGAAGCTACACAGGATGCAGAAACTACTTTTTATTATTCTCTAAGTTTCAAAAATGTAAAAAAGTAGATTCTGTTCACTTATTTACAGGATGCTGGCTATAAGTTGGCTGATGGCAAATAAAATTTTAATCATCATATATATATGGGTGAAAATTTCAAAATAAAAAATGGTAGATAGGTGACCATTTTGGATAGTCCTTAAAAACATACTAAAAAATGTATGTTATTGGCCTTGACCTTAACTTTATGTTCTTGAATTGCTTTCAAATAGAGGCTAATTCTTTGCAGAACTTGCTTGAGTATTTTTTAAGTTATATGCTCAATTCTGGCTTGATTTGAAAAATATAATCTCAGATAATTATTTCCTTATCAATAGAAATCTCTGTAGTCAGATAGAGACTACTATCTGCCAAGCACTTGTCATGCATTATCAGTTCCTTCTGACAACTCTATAAGGTAAATGCCATTCAGCCAACCATTATGGCTGTGGATACAGGTTCAAAACTGTGAGTGACTCGCATGTAACTTATAATGGTGGGAAAAGGGTCTAATTGAGGCAGCCAAAGCTGCCACCACCCCATCCCTCCCCCTAACTCCTCTTACAAAATAAATCATTGGTCTAATAAATTCTAAACCTCTTAATATCTCAATAATATTCATGTTTAACAAGTTTAACACATTGAAGTGTCAAAATCATTCTAAATTGGAAGCCCCCAGGAATAGACCAATTTAGGTACTAAGAGATTAAATATTTGAAAAGGAGAGAGAGCCAGGCACATGTATTGATTTTTGTTTGTATTTGTGAACAAACAGTATATCATCACTTACTAGGTCTCAGTAACAAAAGTGGCACTGGTCCAAGGTCTTGGTGTCTGTGTGCGCCCATGTGATTGTGCAACATATGATTTTGGATGTTCTGATAAAGTGCAGGACATGTTTTACTTTAAGGATTCTTGGACCTGCCAATTCTACTTCCTGCATATAAGAGGTCATTTTCATGCCATCTGACTTCTGCCCTCCCTGGCAAATCAACCACCTGCCCCTTGGTGACATTATTCAGACCTCCATATAACAGTTTATCCCTCTGTGTGTCCCCATAAGCCTCCTAAAGGTTGGATTGAGTCTTATTCATCTCTGTGTCCAAGCACCTAGCATGGCATCTGGCACATAGGAGAAAGGCAATAATAACCATTCAAAGAGTGCACAAATTAACGAAAGAGTCCCCCGAATGTTTCAAAAGGGACTTACTGATGATCATCAGTGAACCTCACACCCCAAATGTCTCTGTGTGGTGATTCATCCTTTTTTAAAAATTCTCTGTTTTGTTCTGCAAGCCTGAGCAGCCCCTTCTTTGGAGTTCTCTCCTGCTCTTTTCCACCATGGTACACTCCTCGTTCTTCTATCACTGCAACCTTCCTTCCAGTTTCTCCTCTAATGCCACCTCTTCCTCTCCTGCTCCCCTATGTGAATACTCACTCCCCTATGGGAAGACTCAGTGTTGCCCCTTTTGTAGGTCAGGTCGGTGGTCAGTTCTGAAAGGGTCAGCATTCAGTTCCTACCTCTGTGCCTATCAATCCCCATTCTGGGTGTCCCCAGAATCCCCATTCTTTCCTTGCCAACCTCTCTGGCTCCAGATGCCCACCCAACACCCCATATGCATGGTTCATACTTGCCTGTAGTTCAACATATCTAAATCCAAACTCTTCATTTTGTCCTCACCCCAAGTCATCACCCCACTCCATCCTTATGCCTTGTACTCCAGGCACAAAACCTTAGCTTGATACTGACCACCCTGCTCAGGACTCTTAATCTTTCTTTTTCCTTCTTCTTCTCGTTGTGGGGAAGTATAACATCCTTAAGAATTAATAAAAACTATGAAATGTTTACCCAATATGGACAATTGCAACAATCTTAAGATCTCAAGGGTTTCATGTTAGCCTCTAGAAACTATCTATAGACTGAAAGTCAAAAAACTCTCACCTACAGAGAAGTCCCACACATTAAGTGGGCACAAGATGACCAAGGATCGTTAAAGATATCTTTGGGTTATTTCTCAGATTTGCCTAGAGCCAAGATTAACATCCAGATCCTTCCTGATGCTCGAGATATTTCTACACTAAAGAAGAATTTACTCCTAGCTTCCAGGACAAGAGGACAGCCATTGCTCTGGTGTAAGTGCAGGTGCAATCAGTTTCAGTGCCTTTGGTGAGCCAAGGAATGGGGATTCTCAAGCAATGTGGCATCTGCCTCAGTGTCCTATTTAGGGATAGCACGTATGTGACATTTTTGAGTGGCACCACCTTCCTGGGGACACAGCTTCTACCATTGAGAAATCTATATTCTAACCTGTCTAAAATTAAGAGCCAGACAAAATAATCTCTGTATTGGTTTCCTAGGGTTGTCATAACACATTACCAAAGACAGGGCAGCTTAAAACAACAGAAATTTATCATCTGTCAGTTCTGGGGGTTGCGAGTCCGATCAAGTGTTGGCAGGACCATGCTCCCTCTGAAGCTGGTGTGAGAGAACGCTTCCTTCCCTCTTCTAGCTGCTGGTAACTCAGTGTATTCTCTGGCTTGTGGCAACATACCTCAGATCTCTACCTCCACTTTCGTAGATGTCTGTCTTCCCATGTGTCTCTCTTCTCATGGTCCTCCCTCTGAGTCTGTGTGTAAATATCCCCTTCTTACAGGGACACCAGTTATACTAGTGATATCTGCGATGTCCCTACCTCAAAATCAAGTCACCTTCTGGGGCATGGGGGTTAATCCTTCAATTCATCTTTTGGGTGGAGGAGGGGACATAGTTCAAACATAAGAATAATATCGAAATCTAGAAGACATCAGAAGTCAAATACTGTAGTCTAATTCATGAGCCCAGACTGGTTTCAAAATCTGCCTCTACACCCTGCCCTGCATAGCCACTTGCCATCATCAGAGTTGGCAAGAGTCTTTGGTATGGAGTAGAAGAAAGAGAGGTGATCAGTTGACATTCCATGATTACAATAACCTGTGTTTAAAACGTGAAAATAGATTAAAAAAATCTACAGAGAAAAATGACAAAATTTATTTTCTCCAAAAACCAAATGGAATAAAGTATCACTTTTAACCTTAATTATATTCCTTAATAATTCTATTTGTTTATTATTCCATTTGCCTTGGGCAGTGATGCTAACTTGTTAGTCTGTGTAGCAGTTTCTTATGAAACCATTTTTCACAAAGGCTTAAGGAGAAAGAAACATTTACCATGATTTGCTTAATAGACTATTTTTTTTTTCCTGAAAATGGAAATAGCATTTTGTCAGGACCCTTCTTCCTTTTGTTCAGACTTGTGTTTTTCTCTTAGGATGTTTTTCATACAACGGCGAAGTATGAAGCAAAGACTAAGTAAAAGCATTGGCCTGGGAGTGTGTATCTGAGCCCTGGCTTTCCTGCACCTACTCTTACATCATTTCACCTCTCTGAGTGGGCTCCAGGTGCCCCGTGGAGAAATATTCATTCATACATCCACTCCTTTGTTCATTCATTCATTCATTCATTCCCTCTTTCACTAAACAAGCAAAATCTGAAGGACTCAGCAGGAAATATGAGTGAGGCACTCTATCTGCACTCACTGTTGGGGAAACTCGGGGACCAGTGCAGGCTACAGAGGAATGATAGAAGAGCACATGACCCCACTGCCACTCAGCCACACACAGCTGCTGTCTGGCTTCTGAGAATCCTGGGGATATTTTTTAAAGATGTGTTTATTAATTTGAGAGAGAGGGAGAGAGAGAGAGAGAGAGAGAGAGAGAGAGAGAGCATGAGCAGAGGGTAGGGGAGCAGCAGAGGGAGAGGGAGAGGGAGAAGGAGATTCCTTGCTGAGCAGTGACTCTGATGTGGGGCTTGATCCTAGGGCCTTGGATTCATGACCTGAGCCGAAGGCAGACGCTTAACCCACTGAGCCACCCAGGTGCCCTGAATCCTGGGGATTTTTAGAAAAGAACCAGAGATCCATATTTTGGTGTGAAGTTTTCCAATTTCTAAATATTGACAACCAATTAAAATATTTTCAAACAAAACACACTTCCAGGCTGGATTCTGTCTATAGGCTGCGACGCTTAACCTCTGTTCAAAACCAATAAACAAATATTGATTGTGGGACAGGTGCTGCTGAGCGCCGGGAACAGAGCAGTGCATACCCCTCCATCAGTAGCCATCACTGAGGACAGATCACATTCATCAACTGCTCTGAGTCATCCTTGGAAGACGTTATGCACATCATGTTGATGAATCACTGTCCGGTATCCCCCTACCTCACTGGCCACTCCTGCTCTGTCTGCCTTCCTGATTCCTCCTCCTTCTGACCTCTGACTGCTGACATCATTCCAGCCTTGGTCTTTTTTTTTTTTTTTTTTTTTTTTTCCAGCCTTGGTCTTTGAATATCCCTGTGTTTCCTCACATCCACAGTGACCACCTTAGCCTTGTAACTCACCAGGTGTGATCTTGCCTCAGAGCCTTGGTACTTTCTCGCCCATATTCCAGAGAACTGGTTTCCCTAGATGACCTCATACAATCTAATGACTGTATACATTTTTCCTTTGCTGAACATTTCTTAATTTCTATCTCTGGCCCTGATTTCTCCCCCTAAGCTCATGTATTAAATCGCCTTCCACTTGTGTCATTTTTACCTTGATATTTAAGTGACATCTCATATTCAGTGCATTTACTAAGTTTTTGGCTTCCCTTTCAACCTACTGTTCCCAGTGTCCCTATTTTCAGATGGTGCTGTTTATTCACTTGATCAAATATAACATTTTGAAACTCAGCTTCAGTCTTCTCTTACCATTACCACCCTATCCAGTCTATCAATAAGCCCTGCTTTCTCCACCTTCAGAAGATTTCCTAAACCCGAGCACTTTCCAGCACTCCTGTCATGACCGCCCTGGCCCAAACCACCAGCCTATATAATGGTGCCTGCATTTTCACTCCCTCCTTGAGCAGAGTGACCTAGCAGTTATGTTGCTCTTGGTGTCCATCTCATTTCTGAAATCACAGCCCCACAGGCACCCTGTGATTGGGCCCCATTAGTTGACCACACCTTCCTACCACCACCACTGCTCTGCTATCACACTGGCCTTTTTGTTTCCTGGGGCCTTTGCATGGGCTGCTCTCTCTACTTGGAATGTTTTTCTCCCACGTAGTAGCTGCAAGCCTCAGCGCTTGACTTTCATCTGGACTTCGCTAAAATGGCAAACATCTATCCACAAAAGCAATCTCAGAAATGATCCTTAAGGAATGACCTATCTGTGTGTCTTCTCTGTGTCTCCACCATGACAAGATGAGGCTGTAGGGCAGGGACCTCCCTATTCTATCCCTGTACCCAGCACTCATGGGGGGCTCCATCAAATTTGCGACATATATCCGTAAGTCTTATACTTTTAAATACCACTGTTCTGACAAAATTCAAATCACCTTTCTGGCTACTTACTGCTTAATATTTTTCCGTCAATCTACAGACAGATAAAACCTCAAAGGTAAAGGCTTTGTACAAATAAGCTCTTTGCTTTACAGCCCAAAAGGTGTTTCTGGGTCATGTTCATGTTTCCGGCTGCCTTGATAGGTCACATGGAGACTTGCTCATAAGTGACAGCTAAGAGCTATTAAAATTCATGGATTGGCTTGTTGGGCCACTGTGAGCAACTCAGTTCCCAAAAGCCTGGTTATAGACTTATGCTGGTATTGGACAAGATTTCCACTACTCTGCTATAAAATAGGGACACTGAAATACTTTTGTTTTAGTTTTGTTTCATTTTTATTGTGGTAAGAACATACAACAGGAGATCACCCTCTTAACAAATTTTTAAAGGCATGACACAATGTTGTTATCTACAGACAAGTTGTACTGCACCATTCTAGAATTTATTCATCTTGAACAACTGAAATTGTATAAAAATACGTTTTTTTCATAAAGGGAAATTCTTTCAATTCAAAAATCTATTTTTTTATTCAGAGATTGTCTCTTCTTCTTTTTTTTTACTATCATAATATTCCTTTTGTGTCTAAAAAGGTTTTCTTAACAGATGAGTTTTATTGTTCTTTTTTCCTTAATGTCCTTACTCAGCAAAAGAAAAAGTGGGCAACTCTGTGCCAGTTTCCCATACTTCTTAGGAATTATTACTACTCCATAAAATTCAAAGATAGGGACCTACTCATCCATACTCTCTGGCCTGAAATCCCCACCATCAGACTCACTGGTTTGAGTCATGCACACAAGAAAGGCTTTGGCATTAGTAAGTCACTGGTAAGTCCACATGTTACCGGAAAGGAACCCAGAAGTTCCTCAGGCCTTTTTGGAGGACAGATTGATCCATTGAATAAGCAAATTTTCATTGGTGAGATGGAGGAGTGGTGGTTGCTCAAGCCTCATGGAGACTTTGAAACCTAGAACAGACCCAGAACATGTCTGTTTCAGTGTGCGGGAGCAAGTCCCCAAGGAGCCAGAGGCAGTAGACATCCAGTGCAAGGCTCTACACCAGAAAAGGGGACTCATTTCTGGGGCTGGGGAGACCAGGGCTCTTCTTGGGGGGGTTTCCCCAATGACAGGCTGCACCTGTTTTATAATTTCCTCATGAACTGACCTGCTAATACTAAGTAGTATATTCTTTCCACTTGGTTTATTTCAATTTCCTTTGGCTCAAAGATTACAGTCTAGTTTGTATTACTCTTTCTCAGCACCATCATGATCAAGAAGAATAAAATTGACGGAGGACAAATCTTATCCACCCCCAGCACCGACCTTTGGGATTCAGGGAGTGAATGTTAACATATTTGTTTGTGACCAACCTTACCTGGCCATCCTGCCTGACCCACCAGCATTTTGGGGATATGTCTAATGAGAGTATTTTCTTATGACCGAGCTGGTGGTAACGGTATGGGTAATGAATGGTAAGCCCCTTCAAAGGTGAGATATTGCCAAGAGAAGGAGGAAGGGAAAGTGACTCAAAGGTTTTGACCCAGTTAAAGGAAAACAAAATGACTATTTCACCTTGAGACATGTTTATGTGTCACTTAGTCTACTGTCATTTAAGTGACATTTTGTATTGTTAAAAAATTATTGCTTTTAGTTTTCGACTGAATAAGTGATATGGATACTAAGGTACATTCGTGACCATCTTAATATAAAAGCATGCTTGTTGCAAAGTAGGATACATTATATATTGGTTTTTTAAAAAATACCTGTCTGGTCCACATCTCAAATCTCATTCAAAAGAACATTTCAAGTGCTCCCAGCCCTCAGTAAAATCATTAATAATGACACCAAAGATATTATTTCCACACCTGCCATAAAACGAAGCACTGACCCAGATGCTCAGGATGTAAAATTAATCATCAGCAGCTTCATTTGAGAAATTTAATTCACATCGCTTCTCTTCTGCTCCCGTCGGGTGCTTGGTTGTTAACAGGAATGGTGATCGCGGGAAAATATGGGGATAGCAGAATTCTTAATGAAGAATCCTGGCAGATCCAGATGTTCTGCATGGTATGTAAAGCTGCAGAGAACGAAGTTCATTTCCTAGAGAATTCAAATATCTTTGTCCATTGATTTATTCTAAAGCTGTCATTGGGCCCCCACTAAGTGCTGAGCACTATGTTTGGTGCCTAAACAAGACACAAGTTCCCCCCCCTGGAACTCACAGTCGAGTAGAGGAAACAAGAGACAAGTCAACAAACTAATCAAATAATCACAACTTATCAAGACTGCTGTTCATTCAGGAAATACTGAGTGCCCACAGAGTGACAGGCATTGGGCCAGACACTGGCAATATAGCCTGTTATAAGAGCAGCACAGTTTCTTGACCTCATGGGGTTTTTGTTCCAGTGAGAGTGACAGAAAGCAAATCACTAAAAACAGTACCTTCTACCCCCACTCCTCCAAATATTTAGTTACGTTCAAGCCATGAGAAATGCTAAGCTGGAAATAAACTGGGATAGAAACCGGTATGATCAGGGAAGAATGTAAACAGAAAAGGTGGCCTGGGATGCTTTCTTCAAGGAGCCGCTTTCTGAACAGAGACCTGAGGGACGAGGAGGAGGCAACCATGTGGAGAGAGAGGAGCCCTGAAGCCTGGAGATAAAAGTACTTGCCTCTTTCTGAAGACAGGACACAGGGTGACTAGAGCTTGATCAGTCCATTGGGAGAGGGTACCCCCAAGACAGTAAGTAAGAGAAATCCTGTAGGAGTTTGAGTCCTCTGCTCAGGACTAGGATTGACACAAGAGGATGACATGTTCCCATTTGCCTGTTGAGATGGCCGCTCTGCCTAGAGAAGGAGTTGCAGGAGGAGGCTGGTCCTCAAGATCATTTGAGAGTCTTTCCATCATCCAGATTGAATTACTTTTAAAATTCCAGGTGTCTTTGAAATTTTTTTTTAAAAAGCCTGTGTGACCATCCAAGGGACCCCTTCATGCTTAGTTTGGAACTTTTATCAGGGGTCTGCAGTGTCCTCACGGTAGACTTTGTCAGATGGAAGAATTGCACCGGAAGAGAGAGGATTCAGTTAGTTAGACCTCCTGGCCATGTTGATAAAACATAGTCTTATGGATCACTGCCTGGTGTCCAAAAAGACCAAGCTCAATTCGAGCGAGAGACCAACATTCTCCATGAACTCTATCACTTCTATCTGGTAGCAGGCCACAATGCAGAAGAAACTTCTTTTAAAAGAAAATCTTCTTTAATTTCCTTAATCTTAAACTTTTCTAGCTGACCTCCTGTGCCTCTGTCTCCCTTTTGTCTCTTAACTTCTTCCACTGCCCCCCAAATCCTTCACCCACCAATCCGTGGCTGTCCAATATTGCGCCATATTCCTCGAGAGACATGGACCTGTAAGACATAGTTCGGGCTCTCATGGGTTTTATAAAATAACCGAGGAGACAAATAGCCATACAGAATTAACAACCAAATACTAAACTATTTGGCACTAATTTTTTGAAAGTGACTGTTTTAGGAAAGAGACATATGGCCTGCAAGAGGCGACCAAAACATGTTAAGAAGAGCTTTCCGGGCTAGGTAGAGATCAGCTCAAAGGAATGACTGACCTTCATTTTGGATACCCTATATCTGTGGCTTCCATACATTTTTCCTCGGGGACTTCTGGAGGCATCTAGTCAGTAAGTCTGAGTATAGATACCAGGAATCTGTATTTTTAGAAGCTCACCAGTGATTCATATGCATGGCCAAATTTAGAAAATATTACTCTAGATGATGTCACCACACCCGGAAGCCATTTGTTCTCACACTGCATAGACCTAGTAAGCATCCCTGAAAGTATTACTTAAAGTCTTAAAGTTTCCGTTTGTCTTCCAAGGTTCCAATAAGGCACAAAAATATGGTGTCTCCAGGTAGCATTTTCCAAGTCAGGATAAAAAAGATCAGGCCTCTGTCCCATACCCTTTGACTTCTTATTCCTATGCCAGTTTTAACTGAAATATCCAACAGCACAACAGCCTACAAGTGATTAACCATAACTGCAAACTATAAAACAATAGCAAGCCATACCAGTTATTGCCATGGGCACCACTGGGAGGGGAGAGGAACCAGGATGTGAAGCCATAGGGATGAATAAGCAAATAAACTGGGGATGTTTACTCTGAAGAAAGGAAGATTCAGATAAAACATGATAGCCCTCTCCAAATATTCACAGTTGGAATGATGAAAAAGAGGTAAGCTAGCTCCATGGAAAGAATGAAGACAGATGTTTGTTCAAGATGAGTAAGAAATATATGAACATGCCTGGAGGGTGAGTTCCCATCTCAAGAACCGTTCAAATAATGCAAGCTTGGGATTTGTATTGTCTCCTTTAAAAAGTTCCACGCCAGGAGTTTAAGAGGCTGGCTCATGCAGAACTAATTACTAAAATGGCCAATCCAAGCTTAGCAAGAGAAATTTTCCCTGATGTCAGTGGTGGAATATTTAGTTGCCTGGCAACCAGTAAATATCTATGACACAATGGAAAATCATTGGTTTGTGTCTGGGTTGATTGTATAGTTCCTAATACCACACTTGGTTCATTTCATTGATGATAAGTATTCCTGTTATAGTTTATTACATCAAAATGGTGCTGAGCTACAACTTTACACAGTTCTAATCTTTACCAAACACTAGCCAGCTGCCTAGCCTAGCCCAAATGCACACAGGAGAAATAGATGTTTGGCCCATACAGGAGGCAACAGGATAGGAGGGAGAGAACAGAATAATTTGGAGATCTGTAAAACTATTAAGTGGGATTAATCTAGTGAGGTCCTTAGAGTGATGGTACAACTTTAATCATGAACTCTCCAACTTCAGGATTCTGTGGGTTTCTACTAAGGGACTTAGACCAGCATTTAAGGTATAGAATAAAGTTTAAGTATAGAGCAACATATATATAAGAGACTTTCATCATAACTTTCCAGTCACAGTCCCTAGAAACTGACAAAATATATGGGGAGAGTTCCAAGGTTTGATCTCACTTATAAAGGGCTGCTTTACATTATAAGACCCAAAGAGCTGCTATTTGTCAAACTTCCACATTAAACATCTGCCAAGATATCTTATTAGGTAGCTTTTCTTAGTGTTAATGACTGGGTACATAAAATAAACCATGCAACCCTGTCAATGTCAGGTTCTATCTACACTAAATAATGGGGACATTCATTTCCCCTTGTCAAAAGTTCATGAATAACAGAAGTAAAACCAGCCAATCATCAACGTAGTAATGAGTGTAAGTTTATTGTACATGCAACCAAAAAGACAGTTTGCAAATCGGGAGAACTCAGACCAAGACAGGGAGTGAGGCTCCGGGGTGCCTTGCTGTAAAGCAGCTTACGTCATAAGCAAGTGGTTTATTATTCACAGTGACTGGTTATAGTACTAGCATTTTCTTAAATCATAGAGAACTTGTCCATGGTTACCTCCCATCAACACTGGGAGACAGTTCACGTTTTGCTTTTGAGGTTCGGAGACTTAAGCAAGAAATGATCCAGGTCAAGTTAACCTTGCAAAATAAGATAAATTAAACTTCGTTTGTATGACTAGCCAGATTTTTGTCTTCTCAGGAAATTTTCAAGGCTGGTCTCTGGTTGCTTTTTGATTTGAACACCCTCTTTTGTTTGACTTCTCAAACCCAAATCATAATTTTAAAAAGTGATTGATTTTGATTAATTTCTCTTTCTCCCCAAAAGATTTAGAATTGCTTTAGGTAACTTTTTATGAGCCAGTCCAGGACATTTGTACAACAATATAATTAATAGCACTTTTAATGAAAATGATGGTATATTAATTGGTAATTTTTGGATGAGTGTTCTTCCTAATTACTTATTAACCTTTAAATCAGATATACACAAGGGGATAGAGCAAGATTCACATTTTTGAGTATCTGAAATCTTTTTCAAGGTGGTTTTTTTTATAAAAGGAATCCAGAAGAACTGTTTTTTTCCCCAGAGGAAACTCAAAATTATATCAGGAACTAAATGTGGTGTGATGCTTAACACATTAATATGCTATAGAAGTTTTTGGTATACCTATTCTTGGCACTCTAGTGAATCATCAGTAATAGAAGTATGGTTTAATAAGATAGTAAAGATGATGCCATCAATTTTCCTTTATCATTTAAATTTGCAGGTAGTTGCAAACGGTGCTGAAAAGAGAAAAAAGACTATTTTTAGTTGAGATGTTCTATTTGAGTATTTCACTCTAAATATTAGAAAATGAAGAAGCCTAGACCCACAGAAGATCTCTAGATCTTTGGCCCCAAATATCAAGTCTGACTCCATGTGACTAAAAAAGCCTTGATAGCTAAAGCATGACATGAACCTGGCTTATTGCCATTTAATCAATAGGTCCATTTAAATGGCGGAACATAGACTGAAGAAACAAGTGGACTTCAGAAGGCAAGAGTCCAACTTTACCTCCTCTGATGGGAGAGGTTATCCCACCGTGGAGGTCTTCTCTGTGGCCCTGCCTCTTTCCAAATTTCTCTTAGGCTTTTCTGCCTAACATCCCTGTTGAATAAGACTCACTATTTGAAGGTCTATGTTGCTTTTCACTCTTTGTGGAGATTCGTTTTCTACCTGGGCTTTACCTCTAGGCCTTTGACTTATTAACTTTTCTACTTTGTCTCTGCCTAATTCATTCATCAAACAAATTTACTGAAGCTTGATATATCTCAGGTACTGTCTTTGGCATGGAGAATATAGCAGTGAAGATGTCATCCTGATTTCAAGTTGGTGATAGTTTGATGGGTGAGGGTGCGATGAAGTCAGAAATGAGTATCAGGCAACTGTCACATGGTATGATAAGTACTAGGAAGAGTATCTGTGTGCCCAGGAGCATGGAAAGTTCCAGGGTATATGCTCTGGAAGTATCTGGGAGCTAGCCAATTCAGACTGGGGGTTGAAGGAGATCAGGGAAACTTCTCATCAGACTTGACTAGGAAAAAAGAGGTGATGGTAGTGGGTAAGAGGGTGGAACACACCATCTCTGAGTCTTTCTTCTCTGATTCTGTGAGGCCACCTGTATTCTTAGTCATCCCATCTCTGCCCTTTTGCCTGGTTCCATTAGTATCCACCTTCCATGTCTTCCTATTGGATGGTTATTTGAGTAAAGAGCAGACCCTGTGAGGACCATTCCTTGCACCATTATGGAACAATGAAGAATAAGCTCTGCTTAAAGGCCCTGCTGCAGGTCAAAGAAGGAGTCTGACTATTCATTCTCCTACAGGGATTCCCAGAGGTCTGTATGGAGTTGCAGGTGAAGTTATGACTATGGCTCTACTCACCATTCCAAAGAAGAAATAACTGCCTAAAACAAGAATTAAGACAAAATGTTAACTTGTAAAAAAGAGCAGCAATAAATACATACACACATTCAAGAATTTTTAAAAAATGGGTAAACAAAATGTTCCTTGAAAGGAGAAGAGACAGGGACGCCTGGGTGGCTCAGCAGTTGAGCGTCTGTTTGCCTTTGGCTCAGGCTGTGATCCCGGGGTCCTGGGATGGAGTCCCACATTGGGCTCCCCACAGGGACCCTGCTTCTCCCTCTGTCTAGGTCTCTGCTTCTCTGTGTGTGTGTCTCATGAATAAATAAATAAAATCTTAAGAAAAAAGAAAGGAAAAGAGACAAATGAGAGAAAAATCATTATCATCATCATCATCATCATCATCATGGCTGCCATTTCTTGAGCATATCTACACATTGTCAACTGTACCAGCTATTGTCTGGGTGTTACATGTAATTTTAAAAACGGTCCTGGAAGGCAGGATTCTTTTTTTTTTTTAAGATTTAAAAAAAATTTATTAGTGAGAGCCACAGAGAGAGAGAGAGGCAGAGACACAGGCAGAGGGAGAAGCAGGCTCCATGCAGGGACCCTGATGCGGGACTCAGTCCCAGGACTCCAGGATCACGCCCTGGGCCAAAGGCTGGTGCTAAACTGCTGAGCCACCCAGGGATCCCCATGGAAGGCAGGATTCTTAAAACAAGTCCTGGAAGGGTCTTTGGCACAAAGTATGAGCTCGGTAACTATTTCCTGAATCAATGAAGACATCAGTGCTTCTAATTGCTTGGTGTCTGCCTCTCCTTCTCTCCCACCCCGAGAACATAAATTCCTTGAGGGCAAGAACCTCATTTTGATGGCACCTGGGTGGCTCAGTGGTTAAGTGTCCACCTTTGGCTCAGGTCATGATCCTGAGGTCCTGGGATCGAGTTCCGCCTGTGTCTCTGCCTCTCCCTCTGCCTGTGTCTCTGCCTCTCTATCTCTGTCTCTCATGAATAAATAAATAAAATCTTTTTTAAAAACCCTCATTTTGCTTTCTTCCATATGCCAAGCACCTAGAATGGAGGCTGGCACATGGCAGGTGCTCAATAAATATGCCACCTCTAAAAGACAAGAAAACTGGGACTTAGCACAATTCAGTATTTTATGCAAAATCACACATAAACTGGAATCATTTAGGACTTGACCTCACATCAACCCATGTTCTTCTTTCGTTTACGTCACACCAGTCAAGTTGCTTCTGTACAATCATTCTCTAATTATCTCAGGCCTGCTTGAATTTCAGAGATACTTTTCCATCTGTCATTCACCAATATGGTTTTATTTTAAGGACTTAGCACAATAGCATATATTGGTAAATATTTAGGTCATACCTGTTAATAATTTCAATTATCAACTTTCCTAAAAAATAATTTTGGGGGGAACAGAAATGGAAAAGCTTTATTCCTACTGCTGGTGCTGGGAAAACCATAGAGGAATACACAGGCCAGAAGGGGTTGTCTGGGGGCACCCAGGTGGCTCAGTTGATCAAGTGTCTGCCTTTGGCTCAGGTCATGATCCCAGGGTCCTGGGATGGAGCCCCTCATTGGGCTCAGGGAGTCGGCTTTTCCCTCTCCCTCTGTCTCTCCCTCCCTCTCTCTCTCTCTCTCTCTCTCTCTCTCTCAAGTAAATAAATAAAAATATTTACAATAAAAAATAAAATAAAAAAGAAGGGGTTGCAGCTGCGGTGGGCTTCAACTCCTGGGACAACACAACTTAGTCTCCTCAACAGAATTTATTTACATTATTAACATGTAAAGACAAACTCACTGATGCATTATGACTCATCCTCATAATGAAGGTCATTATGGTAACCAGGCATGTGTGGGCAGACTGTAATCTCAAGTACAAGAGTGTAATGAAGTGCCTAACTTGTCACAAACCTGGTTGGTTTGGGAGAAAGGCAGCAATCTGTTGTGATCATCAGAATAGTCCAAGTGACTCAGTTTCATGAAGTGTGATCATCAAGGCATTGGGTAGTTTATCGCATGAAATTGCAGCTCTAGATTTTTCTGGTTCTTTCTCTAATATTCTTTTCTCTCTATTTTTCCCCAGTAGCTGGACAAAATTAAAGATTCCTAATATCAACAGTGTTATAGAGAATGATACACTCTCATATACTATGGAAATATAAATTGGCTTATACTTGTTGGAGGACAATTTGGAAATACAAATTATATTCTTAAATGTTGATAATATTCAAGTCAACATTCCATTTCTAGATATTTATACTAAAGAAATACCTAATTATGTGAATAAAAAAAGCATGTACTAGAGTGTTCATGTCAGTAGTATTAATAACAGTGAAAAGTAAAAAAAAAAACAATAAAAAACTAATTAGGAAGGTCATCCAGGGAGGGCTAAATAAACTATGCGCCACTGCTACTATGAAATGCATGTGACACATAAAAAAGCATTGTGGAACCACTCTTTCTGTCTGTCATCTATATAAAATACACACATCTGCCTTGGAAAAATCTCCAAAATATATTGTTCAGTAGGAAAAAAAAAGGCTAGTTGCTATATTTTATACATTAGTATCTGTATTTAAAATGTATTCCAAAAGATATTTCTATAGGTACAATATATGCCTATACAATATTTAGGGATATACTGTATGCATTATATATGTATTGAATATCATATTGTATGTTATAGCACGTGTTATATAATAGATAATATTTACATGTGATACATGTTACATAATTGTATATATTACATAGTGTATAATATTTTATATATTTTATATGTGCTACAATTGGGTTGCAACAGCTAAGCTATAAGCAGACACCCGATAATCATATGGCTTTTAACCACATGATACAGACCAATGAACAAAAGGTTTATGTCACTTTCATACAGGATGTGGTAGGAGCGCCACAGTCAATCAGGGTTGGGGCTCCTCCCGTATCATGGCTCTGTAATTCTTTAAACCTTAGAGTCTTCAAGTCTGCATAGTCAAAGCTGGCTCACTGCTATATCCAAGTTCCAACCAGCCTTAAAATAAAGGAGAAAATATGGAAGAAGTCCACTTACTATCTCAAGGGTCACAAATTGGAGATAGCACACATTCTTTCCACTCCCAATCTTTTGGTGAAAACTTAGCCAAACTTCCACCCCTAACAGCAAAGGGGCGGGGGTGGTTGGCAATGCAGGCCCTTGCTAGATGACCACATATCCAACCACAGATTATTAAGGTGGAAGTGAAAGGGGATGATTTTGGTGGACAGCTAGCTGTCTCCTCCACTATATAGAGAGTATAACACAAATAGAAAACAGGGGTAACATGAAGTTTTGCTCTCCAGTGAGGATGGGGCAGCATATCAAAGGAAATCTTTGCTTTATCAGTATTCTTGGAATTGTTTAACAAGAGTAGGAGAGATTATGACTGCTGACAGCTGGCAGGGAGGTCAGTTACCTCATCTCTCCAACTCTGAGTGGGTGGTAGCTCAATGCAGCCCACTTGACCTCTCTACTGACCTCTCATAACTCATGCAATATTGCCTTTCTCTTCATCTTACTCTTCGTTTCCGATATCTTTACTCCACTATCCATCCACGGTAGCCACCACTGAAATGCTCAACACCTACTGGATTGTAATTTTATTAAAAAGAAAAGTTGTCCCTGGCTTTTCTCTGTGCCCTGAGATTTGCCCGTTCATTCTGTAACTTGCACAAATATATTGAGCATTAATGACAATGCTAACTACAGTAGGAGATTGAAGTAATGAGAGAGAATTTGGGTTGACGCTAACTTTCCCTTTCAGAAGGTCTGTCTCACTGGCCAAACAATACACCAGTGTCTAAATAGATGAGTTACAGTGGCAGTGGATATGCCCAAGTTAGTGGAACACCCATTAAAGAAGGAGGACTTCATAATGGTGAATGGGGACTGGAGAAGGAAGTTTAAGTAAAGACCTCTCAGTGAGATGAGACTGGAATAGGGTCCCCAGGCATATGGGGTGGCTGTCAAGACATAAAACTATTGATGTATTTGACAGACGGAGTGATCCTTTGTTGTTCGCCTACTATACACTATATACTGTGCCAGGCAATTTTGCATTCATCATTCCACTTATCCTCACAACAGATCATTAAGGTAGGTAGCCTAATTTTATAGATAAGGAAACAAAGGCAAAGAGATCTTATATTAGTAATTCAGGGTCTCAGAGATAGTAAGTGGAATAGCTGCAATTTGTGTCCAGACCTATCTATTTTCTGGATAGATCTAGATTTGTCTGGTTTCTAATTACCTCACCATGTCTGAGAAATCTTTCAGGCAGGAAAAGCAGGGGCAATGTAATGGGATGGATCTGAGTCTGGTCTGCTGAGATACTGGAGGAGAGCTGGTTCAGTAGCAGGATGTCATTCTATATACTCTGAGGCTGAGGTCATCCTGGTGCCTGAGCGCTGAGGTACAAGAAGATTGAGTTACTTGTAGGAAATGCTGTATCATGCTTCGCTTGGCACTGAGTTATCCCCCAGCCCTGGGACAAAGAAGCTCTACGAGTCAGTCTACCTCCACTGGCCCAACTTAACAATTTAACCAGTTGAGGAAAGGGGTTTAGTTTGCAGAAATCCCCCCTCTCCCTAGCCTATAAGCAAATGGTGATGAGAGCCCTGCATTGTTCCAGATTACTTATGGTCACTAGAGGCAAGAGCAGGCAAGGTCTTCATGTCCCTGACCTACATGGGCTCGAGAGTAAACTCTGCTACTTCTGTCACATTTCTTCTGGTTGGACCCTTCCTCAGTTCATCATGAGGTGACAGTATTGCAGTATTTTCTCAGAGACTGTGCCCTTTGAAATGGCTCTGGATTTCTGCAGCAATTGTTTGGCACATCCTCAGCCTTGGAGATTGCTTAGCTGTCTCTCACTGGTACTGTGGATGTCTTCATTTGCCTCTCCCTCAGGAAGCCCCTCTCATCTGGAAGCCTCAGCAAAAGTTCTCTTCCTACACTAGGTCCCCTTCTTTCATTCTCTGACCCATGCCACAGACAAGTCCCAAATCTTATTATTTGAAGAGCTTTCCTCTAGAAGGGCCTCATTATTCCAATCAGTCAAATGGGAGAAGCAAATCCCAATCAATTAGAAAGATACGGCAGGAGGATCCTGCATTATGGAGAACCTGAATGCTAAATGATGTAGTTCATAATTTCTCCTATTATGGCTGGGGGTGAGATCTGGTGGGGAAAGCCCCAGAGTTCCTTAAGCAGAATGAAAGGATAAAATTGAAGTTTATAACCTGTAGTCTGGTAACAGCATGTAGGATTAATTGCAAGTGAAAAAGAGACTGTGTCTCACCACGATTCTAGAATATTAATATATGCCCGGCACTATGCCAGGGTTCTAAAAAGCATTGTTTCACTTAATCCTTACCATCAACCCTGTGAGCTTGTGCCCATTTTGTGGGTGCAGCAACTGAACCTTATAGAGAATTTCATGTTTCCACTGGCTGATAGGTAGCAGAGCCCAGTCTGATGCCAAGGATTTCAATCCAAATACAGCGGGCACAGGTATGTCAGTAGAGTGAAGATGGAGAAACTCCCAGGAGGCTGGTATGGAGTCCATACTTTATGAGGCTCCAAAGTCTGATGGCTCCAGGAATAGTACTGAAAGGAAGGGAGAGGGCATTCACAGGAAAGGCTTGCAGATTGACAGCAAAAAGGAAGTCAAAGACAAGAGAGAGAGACACGTAGTGAGCACCCAGGCATATGTCAGTGGTCATATCACCAATCTCCACAATAAATTTTTTAAAAACTATTTATTTATTTGAGAGACAGAGAGAATGAGCTGGGGAGAGAATCTCAAGCAGATTCCGAGCTGAGTGTGGAGCCTGACTCGGGGCTGGATCTCACAACCCTGGAATCATGACCTGAGCTGAAACCAAGAGTCAGACGCTTAACCGACTGAGCCACTCCGGCGCCCCTCTCCACAATAACTTGTGGAAAAGATCATATTTTACCCATTTTGTGGTTGAGGAGATGGGTTTAGAGATTTTAGGTGCTTCTACAGCTCCTGAGTAGCAATGCAGGGAGTCAAACCGTGCCTCGAGTGCTTCCCAATCTGGTGTCTTCGGTGTCTCATTGCACTGCTTCAAACATGGCTTTGAGCATGAGTCCGAGGCATGGGGAAGAATCACAGTGCCATTCCTAGAAGTGGGGAAATCATCAGGGAGAAAAACATGTGAGTAGGCATGGGCAAGAGAAGTTTTCCGGGGGAGAGGTGGCAGGTGTATGTTTAGGTAGAAATTTCTTAAATATCTGGGGACTGGAGCTGTAATGCTGGTTTGAATGGCAGAAGTCAAGAGGCTAATGCCAGCCCCTCAGGGAAAAACAAGTAGTCAAAAGAAGAGGGCACTGGGGGCCAGGCAGTAGGGTTGCCCACATGTAGCAGGCGGGAGAAACGGCAGGTGACAGCACAAGAGATGGAGAAGTGCCGGCCCCAGAGGGGAAAATAAGAGGGTGCCCGTGATCAGAGCCTGTGCACATGGAGGACATGTAGGGGAGGTTCTGAATCCAAGCGTGTCTCCTCCGCCAGGTGGCTGTCAATTCATTCCAGTCTGCCCAGCCTGCCACCGTGATATTTTGAATCATGTCAAATTCATAAAGAATACATTACATTCTGCTAAATGCTGTAACCACAAAGGACAATGAAGTATTTACTCTCTTGGGCACCCACTGTTTTGGGTGGTAAGTGCCCTGTTTTCACAGCAACTCCCTCTAGCTGGTTATTGTTTTCCGATAAAGTATTTGCTGAACATTTGCCTTACATAAACAAATAGAAAAATAATAATAGTGTATATTCCCTCTGAACGTTATAGGAAAGTGTAGGCTTCCATTTAATGAGGTTTGGAAACAACATAGCAATTTTGATGTCCTGTCAAGCTTGTTAAATTGTGATTCTACCAGGATTTTATGTTGAGCCAGAACCAGCACATCCCAGGGTATAAATTAGGCATAATTGGATATGCACCGATTCTTTCGGGTCACTGGGATAAATTTAATGCTATAATTGAATAAATGATACTGTTGTGGCCTGAAAAGCTCTCTCCCAAAACTTCTAGCTCACTCTCTGGCAGTAACTGGGGAAGTTGAGTCTATTCTATGATTTTGTAAGTGTTTTTACAAATCTAACCCCACATCTGAAAAATGGCTCCAACCTAGACCTAGTAGTTTATATTTTCAATGGAGAGGGCAAGAATTTGCATTTTTTAAACGTTCTCTGATTAATTCTGTTGGAAAGTCATATTTAGAAAACACAGTTCTATGCTATTCAGAGAAGAAAGCTGTGTCACGTATTATATCTACCTAAACCTTGTAGGGATTGGCCTAATTGGGCTAAGTAGAGAGGTGTTTACTTAATTGCTTATACGAACTACAAGTTAAAGACATATTAAAATTTTTGTGTACTTTTTTGCCTAGGTCAAACATATAAAAATGGATTTGTTTACTTTTAATTTTAATTTAATGATATCTACTATTGTCCTCTGGTATGTCATCCAAATTCTTTAATGCACCCGACCTGGACCAGCAGTGTAATGATCTGATAAATGAAGGATTTTATGGTATATCAAATATAAGAACTCTGAAGATCTGGCTTTATTTTTTTTTAAGAGTTTTATTTGTTTATTCATTCATGAGAGACACAGGGAGAGAGAGAGAGGCAGAGACACAGGCAGAGGGAAAAGCAGGCTCCATGCAGGGAACCCGACGTGGGACTCGATCCCAGGTCTCCAGGATCAGGCCCTGGGCTGAAGGCGGCGCTAAACCACTGAGCCACACTGAGCCACGCGGGCTGCCCGAGATCTGGCTTTAGATTCAATATCTATACAATTGATAGGCTAGCTGACCGTAAGGAGGTGATTTGCAAAGAGATGATAACACTGCTAATATCTAGGCTGCTTGTTAGCTCATAGAATTTTCATAAGCCATCAAATGACGTGACAAAAATGACAATGCTTTGAAAACTATTAAATGCTTACAAAGAAGTGCATTGCCACATAGAATTAAAATAATAGGTTACCTCCAGGACAGTGTCCAAGGGAAGGAAACGTGAAAGGGAGGGATTCTAACTCTGCTCAATGTAAAGAAACTCTGTTTGACTTTTCTGCCTTCTACCTGATTTATATATTGGTTTTCTGCTAAGGCTTCTTTAGAAATCTGCTGCTGAAAAAAAAAAAAAGAAAGAAAGAAAGAAAGAAAGAAAGAAAGAAAGAAAGAAAGAAAGAAAGAAAGAAAAACAATTGAAAATCTTCTGTGTTCTATTGGGCTTTTTGCCCATATTCATCTTCTTTTAACTACCAGCCCACCCTTAAGCAAGTAACTGCTCATTATCACCTTTACAGAAATTCAAAAAAGGTAAAATTCCAGTGAGTTTCCTTCCTTGACTTCTTATCAGGAATTCTGGTTAAATTCTTGGGTGGAATTTAAAACTAATGGTTAAAGTGTGTTTTTAGGTGAATGACTATTCTCTAATTTTCTTTCTATCCCTATGCATAATTAAGAAATTACTATAATAAGAGAATTCCTTTGTAGCTAATTACAATCTATTACATTAGTTGGAAATAAGAGTGAAATCTTAGATTTACATATGTTATCAGGCAAAATGAGCAAATCGGAAAACCGATCAGTCCCCAGTGCTCATTTAATACTGGGTTGATATGGCTTTAGCTTAACTGTTTAAAAGCCTAAATCATTACTTCAGAATTTGAAATCATAGATCTGCAGGCTATCTATAGTTTTTGTCAGATTCTCATAGCAGGTTTCTCAGGAAGAGTTCAAGACATTTGACAGTAAGTTCCTCAATCAGTCATTGACATTTCTAAGAGGAACAAGGCAGAGGAAGAGGTGGAGAAGGCACAAGAAAGGAATGGAAGGAATGCATTCACTCCCACGTGCCTGGGTGCAGGCCTGCGCATGTGTGTGCCCTCCTGCATGTACGTGTGCGCACACACTGCTTAAGGGAAAACACAGCAGAACAAAATTCCAGTGGGCCTCTTTCTGCCTCAAGCATGGGGGCTTGCTGGCTGAGCAACTTCCACCACTAGTCTGCACATAGTCCATTTGTCTCTTTACACAGAGGAAGGGGGAATAATAGAGACCATTTCTATAACCACTTCTCAACCTTTGTCTGCTGCATTGCAACCTGATTGTTGTTCCCAGTGCTCCACCAAAATTCACCTTGAACAGATCACCAATAGCTATTTAAATACCATATTCAGTGATCACTTTTGTGACTTTTAATTTTAGTTGACCTCTCAGCAGTATTTGACAATGCTGGGCACTTTCACTTTCTCACCGGATATCACTTTGTCCAAGCCATACCTTTTATTTCCTCTCCTTTCCTCCAAGACCTGTATTTGTAAAGCCTTTAATCACCATCTGAGGCCAAACTGGTGATGGCCTCCTCTTGCCACCACTGTAACTTAAATGATACATATTGCAGGATATTGCAGTGATTTGTGCACATTACTGGTAGTCTGGCCTTGGGCTACCAGTGTGAATGCCTGGAACATAAATGGGAAGTTCACCCTTTGGTGATCCTCATTTAACTTTTGCTCCCTCTGAGCAAGGAACAAAGTAGCAAATGCTTTTAGAAAAGCCTGAAGGGATTCCCAACACCAAGTAAGGGAGGGAGAAAAATAGGTGTCCTACTTATTAGCTCATTTTCCATGTGGAAAAAATATGCATGGTAAGTAGAAAGCCTTTGGCCATTGGTCTCCTGGGGCTCGGTAGAGACTGATACTGGTTGCCAAGCAACAGGAACAAGGCTCAAGGACTTTCTCTTCTAGCTGAGAAGCATATTTGGATGGGTTCTCAAACAAGATGTCTGGAATTTATAGGGAGGCTCAACCTTGGTTAGGTCACTCAATGTTCATGAGTCCACCAGCATGCCTAGCCCTTTTGAATCTTGATTCTTGTCAATGTAGCAACTTACTCAGTATCGTATTGTGCATGTGCCTGTTATCTCCCCAGTTAAACTGAAAATTCTTTTGAAGATAGAAAGGACGCCTAAATCTTATGGATCCTATCTCCCAGTGTTCAACATATAGTATATCTTCGATAAAACCATATTAATTGATTGTTGGATTATTTGAGCTACTGTTCTAGTTCGTTGTCAAAGATCTTCCTTTTATTTTTCTTAGTGGACCTAAATTTATTGACAGTTGTGGAGCAGACTTTTACCTTTCAACTTTTAACATCCATTGATTTTTCCATTGTGTGTGCCAAAGCCTTAAATTGATTCCAGTTGTTTAAAAGAGATGTATATTTTTCTTCTACACACTTTAAGGGAAAAAAAAAAAAGACTAAATGTGTTTTTCCTAGACTAAACCAAAATCAGATATTTTTTCCAGAAATGTATGAATAAACAACAAAGTGGTTACTTTAGAAGCTGATATGCCATTATTTTGGATTTCAGAGAGGTCAGGTAATTTCATATTTCTTGTGACTCCAGGTGAAAGAAAAAAATATTTAGTCAGCAACAGGAAAAGGAAGAGTAAACCCAAAAGCTCTCTTGCTCAGATTTGTGATATAAAAACTGAACAATTTAATGTAGAAGCAATATGGCAAATTATATTAGGGAATATGTTGCTTTTAAGATAAAAGAATATTCATGACATTTTTTGCTGTTTAAAGACAAAATAGTTCTTTCATGATCATAGAATCATAAAATCTTGAATCTGGGAAAGACTTTAGTGAATTAAATTATTTTTCACCAATGCCAAGGTGGTGACTCCTTTAGGGAAAGGATTGTATTTTTTGCTTCTTCCTCAAATGGCCACAGTGCTGAGTCAAGAGATGTGCGCTCAATTCCCTTAAATAACAGTCAATGATGTGGATCATTGCTACAGATTCACAGCCATAGGGGGTAAAACGAAGATCTCAACTTCACTTTCTCTTTGGTAACAGCCCATTTTGACCCATAGAGCTATTACAATAATAGGGATTTTGTCTTTGGAATTTTCCCTGTGTCACTCATCAAAATGTCATACAAAGAGCTACGCTGGTGCTTTTGTTGCCTGACAAGCATTGGCCAGCTGCCATAATGCCTGCAGGCCTCAGTTGATAGAGAACTGCGCATTGACCTGCCCATTCAGAAATTGTTGTGAGGGCCTTACCTTTATATCACCACAGTACAGTCACTTACAATGATTCCAGATCAATACTCCTCACAGAGTTCTCTAGGAAGTCCTACCAGATGTCACTTAAGGGTAATTAACACATCTCTCTCAATTATGCATGCTGGTAGAAGAATTTCAAACATTTGGCTGGATAACTAATTCATCCCCTCCATTAGAGAAAGGTCATTCCTCTGGCCATCTGGATATTTACTTTTCTTTAGAAATGAACTTCATGGAATTTTCTGTCAGGAGGAGAAAATGATGAGGACAAAGGGAATTTCTTAGTAAAAATATCTGTCTCCCACTCACCATGCCCACAAACCACCAATCTCAAGTGATACCTCCAATCCTTATTTATTCCACTATTAACGTGTATCACACTTCATGGATGTACCGTTAGGACAAGAGTTGCCTCCCATGACCCTTATGTGTTCTTATTGATCTCTAGAGCAGACTATCTCATTTACCTCTTATGTGTTCATAAAAGGCACCTGCCACAATGTTGGGGGAAGTTAGCAAAGAAAAGGTGCTAGGAGGGCTGAGATGGTGGGTAAGTCCTGACTCTGGAAGAAACACAGAGTGGTCATCATCTAGTGATCGAATCCTTATCTGTCAGCCAGGTACACAATACAAAGCCCTGTGGGAGGAGAAGACATGCCTGAGTGGGACTAGGGAGGTGTGTAGTGGAGGAGAGGGTGCCTGAGTTGGGGGTTGACCTCAGGAAGAGGGCATTCTCCACAGAAGGAGCCTCACAAGTGTGGGCATGGAGGCAGAATGTTTGGAATTTGAGAGAACTATAGGTAGACTGCAGTGTAGAGGAATACAGGGTGTGTAGGGAGATAAAATAATAATGATATGTTGAAACAGGGTTATGGGAGAGCCTGAACACCAAAGTGAGGAATTTGGACTTAAGTCGGTAAGACAGGACACTGAAAGATTTTGAGCAGGGGGATGAAAACTTAGAAAAATGACCTTTGTGACTGTTAGATGTTGAAATGCATCCCCCCCACCACCACCAAATTCTTTTAATGAAGTCCTAACCCTCAGTATCTCATAATATGGTCTTATTTGGAAATAGGTCCTTACAGAGTGATAGAAGTTAAAACAAGCTCATTAGAGTGGGCCCTGGTCCAGTGTGATGAATGTTCTTGTTAAAAGAGGAAATTTGGGGATGCCTGGGTGGCACAGTAGGTTCAACATTCAACTCCTGATCTCAGCCCAGGTTTTGATCTCATGGCCATGAGTTCAAGTTCTGCATTGGGCTCCATACTGGGAGTGAAGCCCAGTTTAAAAAAAAGGGGGGTGGGTGAGGATTTGGACACAGAGATATGAATAGAGAGAAGACAATGCAAAGAGACACAGAAAGAAGATGCCAAGAGGGGCCTGGAACATACCCTTCCCCGGAGCCTTCAGAGGGAGGGTGGGCCTGCCAACACCTTGATCTTGGACTTCTAGCCTCCAGGACCAAAACACAACACATATCTGTTGCTCAAGTTGCTCAGGCTCTGGTGCTGTGTTATGGCAGTCCCGGCAGACTCACGCAGCATCAGTATGTGAGAGATGGGCTACAGAACGCGTGCTCTACTAGCATGCTCTAGGAATGCAAGAAGGTGACCTCTTGGGATGGGGGTAATGGGAAATCAGATGAGGAGACAGAGAGAGGTGCTTCCTATTGGGCCCCTAGCAGAAATGTCAAGGTGTCCGGTACAGCTCCTGGGGCAATTTTTTTTTAAGATTTTATTTATTTGAGAATGAGAGAAAGAGAGCACAAGCAGGGTGAGAGGCAGAAGGGGAGGGAAAAGCAGACTCCCTGCTGAGCAGGGAGCTGAATGCAGGGCTGGATCATGACCTGAGCTGAAGGCAGATGTTTGACTGAGCCACCCAGGCAGCCTCTCCTGGTGCTTTGTTGAGGGTTTGGATTAGGCATGAAAAGGCCAGGGTCCTAGCTGGTCTTAGCTCTGATTCTGACTAGTGATCCAGGCAAGTCTTGTCCTAGGACTTGCCTGGTGTGCCCATCATAGACAGAGAGGACTGCACCACATCATGGCAGATTCCACATCTGAGAACATTTGGATTTTACAATGCTAATTACATGAAGTTTTGTGTTAGGTACAATAAATACACATTTGTATGTGTGCTTACGTGAGTGTGAATGAGCTTTATAATCCAACCTGTTTCTAAAAGGAATTTGAGGGAACTTTGAGAATTCTATATCGTTTTTAAAAGGGACAACAAAATAGAAAATCAATCTGAAGGAAATGAGAAACATATTACAGTCACCTGAGGTGAACTCCCTGCAGTATTGGATTTGAACTTTAACTCTGAGTTTCCTGGCAGTGAAGGCAAAAAGAAAAACATGTGCTCATTGTCTGATAAAAATCAGTGTAATATGATTAGTTCTTGAGAAAAACATTCAGATAGGCTGAGTGCTCAGATAAGATTACATTTAAGGATACACTGATTCAAGATACATTAAACGCCACACAAAAATCCATACTTTTTAATCCAATGATTCCACTTACACTGAGGAAATAAAAATGGCAGGGGGAGGAGCCGTGTGGGAGAAAACGCTTGTCACGAAACTATTTATGAACGTGTAAAACTGCAAAGAACCAGAGTGGGAGAAATAGTTAAGTTAATTGTGATGCATCCATACAGGGAGTTTAGTGTACGCATCATAAACAAGACTCCCCAGCTGTTGAGAGGAACAAGTTGATGATAGCCTCCATGAGAATAATCAAGAGATACAATTATTTCTTCACCAAGATTATAACAACATAAAGATATGGAAAACATCAAAGGGAGTCCTCAAAATAGTAATAACTCTGAAGGGTGAACACCCCCCCCCGTATATACCAAATTTTTAATAATGTTTACAATTAAATTTAAGAGAACAAGCCAACTTGCATATTTAAATTTTACTCGTCGGCTCTGCTTTATGGGATCTCATTTTTTTAGCTAAAAGAAAAGGAAAACATTTCAGAAATGCAAAAACAGCAAACTGAAACTGTATTATTTGGGAAAAAGCTGTTAATTCCTTGAAACAGCTTTTGGTTTTCAGAAACGATTTTTATAAACATGCGTGGATGTTGATGGTCATGCAGAAGCCCTCCTTGTTTGCTTCTGAGGTCCTTGCAGCAGGTGGCATGAAGCACATGATAAAGTACTAGTAAGGGGCTAGGGATGGCTTAGATCCACGGTGGCCTCCCAGACCTCCCCATCTTGATTAAATCTCTTCCTTTGACCCAGCCACCAGTATTCCTCCTCCTACTTTGACCTGCCCCATTGCTCACTGCTGATACGAATTCTCTGCACCACTCTCCATCTTGTTATTTCTTTGAAGAAAGGAAAAGAGCGTGGACCCCTGGTATTCATTTGAATGAAACCAACTAATTACGACCAAGAACTAGCTCTTAACATTGAGTTGAAACATTGAAAATGTTTTCATTTTCAAATTCCCATGGCATGTGAGAACAGTCTAGAAATGAGCCAGCCCCTGCAATCACTTGAGAAAATTGGCTAGAAGAAAAGTATAGGTGCATGTATCATAAACTGGTCTGGCCACTGGCAAAGCACTCCCAAACACACAAAAAAAACCAATGTAATAAAAACCACATTAACAGGATGGGGTGGGGGAGACTACATTATTTCAACTGATGTAGAAAAAGCACTTGATAAAATCCAGCACCCTCTCATGATAAAAAGAGGGAAGTTCCTCTTCTGCTAGTAGCATGTCTTCCTCCTCATTTTACAATTCTAGGTATTTCTCCTAATTTCACTTATTTTTTTATGATATTGACTATTTTCTTTTACCTGAGCAAAGGGATTAAGAAATTACTTCACCCTGGAGGTGTCTGTATGTCTCAGTTGGTTAAGCGTTTGCCTTCCACGCAGATCATGATCCCAGGGTCCTGGGATTGAGCCCCACATCAGGCTCCCTGCCCAGCGGGGAGTCTGCTCTTCCCTCGGCCCCTCCCCTGCTTGTGCTCATGTGCACGCAGGCTCTTTCTCTCAAATAAATAAAATATTTTAAAAAATTATTTCACACTGAAGTTTCAATAATTTCAAGGTTATTTTCATAGTAAAAGGCCTAGGCCAGGGATCCCTGGGTGGCGCAGCGGTTTGGCGCCTGCCTTTGGCCCAGGGTGCGATCCTGGAGACCCAGGATCGAGTCCCACGTCGGGCTCCCAGCATGGAGCCTGCTTCTCCCTCTGCCTGTGTCTCTGCCTCTCTCTCTCTCTCTCTCTCTGACTATCATAAATAAATAAATAAATAATTTAAAAAAAAAAAAAAGGCCTAGGCCAAAAAAAGTAGGAACTATCCCCTCAAAATGAGTCTCTCACGGTGAGGTTCAGACCCAGGAGAGTGGGATGCTTTTCTTTCCATGGTCTTACTCCTAGTCTACTCCAGCAACAGCTATTGAGTTTAGAATTGAAATGTCAATAGCCTGCAACTTACATTCATTTATTATTTATCACTTAACTACTTACAGGTTTTTGAAGAATGAAAATTCCTTTTGGAACATTGAACGTTTTTCTCGGAGCCTCTATGCTACCAATTATGTTTTTATTATCTGTATGTTGAGAACACACCTTATTTATAAAGGTTACTGTGAATTCAGTTAACTGTCATGTGTTTGAATCTGCATTTTATTCCTGACGGCAGCATTTTATAACCTGGGAGGCTGTTAATACATGTATTTGCAAGACACTCTTTATTCACTGCCAAGCAGTGTTTTGTGGCACAGGTCTCCATGTTCCCCTGACAAAGACTCCCCTTCACCAGAGTAGCAATGCTCTACCAAGGGAAACAGATTATTTCAGAGCAAAGTGAGTTCCAGAAAACCCTTAGAAGGAATTGCACGTGGGACACCTGGGTGGCTCAGTGGTTGAATGCCTGCCTTTGGCTCAGGTTGTGATCCCGGGGTCCTGGGATCGAGTCTTGCATTGGGCTCACCACAGGGAGCCTGCTTCTCCTTCTGCCTCTCTCTCTGTGTCTCTCATGGATAAATAAATAAAATTTTTAAAAACACTTTAAAAAAATAAAAAGTAAAAAAAAAAAAAACAAAGGAATTGCATGCATGTATGTTAAATAGAAGCAAATGGCCCTGTCTCAGGGCCACGAGCTTAAAGATGGAGACTCCTGTGCTGTGTCCTGAGTTCTAAAGCTGTAATGCCTCAGCACCCTGACATTTGTCAGGCTACAGGTAGGTCCAGTGTATTCACTTTAAATCCTGAAAATTGAAACTGAGTCGTCAATATGATTATCCTGAGGCAAATTTTCAGTGGTTTTCTCTGTTTTCCTCTTCTCCACACACCCAGCTGTACGCCTGCCCTCCCTCCATACACCGTCGGGCCCCTTCACAGGGGGAGAAACCCATGTTCTGAATAGTCAATATTCCCTTTGTGGGCTACTCATCAAATTAAAAAAAAAAATCTTATTAAACAGAAGGGTAAAACTGGAGGCAATGAGATTTGAGGATGATTTTTTTGTTGTTGTAAGCTGTAAATCAGGTTGGCACAGTTTGACCAGGACTTTTCTGAGTGGTCAGAAAGACCTTTTCTCCTCTTGCTGTTTATTTTTTGAATATTTTATTTATTTATTCATGAGAGATGCACAGAGAGAGAGGCAGAGACACGGGCAGAGGAAGAAGCAGGCTCTCGATCCCAGGACCCTGGGATCGAGACCTGAGCCAAAGGCAGATGCTCAACCACTGAGCCACCAGGTATCCCCTCCTCTTGCTGTTCTTCTAGAGGAGCATCTGCAGCCTGTTGCTTGAACAGCCTTTGCTGGATAGCCTTATCCCCCTGCCCCCCACCCCCACCTGGTGTGGATGGCCTGATCCATCCCCAGCTGTTTGGATTTTGAGGTTGAGGTGGAGGCTGCGGAGAGCCAGCTGTCTCCTTTCAAGGAGGAGAACGGGACAGGTCTGGGGGCTGGCATGCTGGGGATATGGTGGCCCCCATTCCTGGGCCTCTAGTATTTAAGCCCATCATGATGCCCCAGCCTCAAGCCTGCTGCTTGATCACAAGAGCAGTGCTGCTAAATGGGGATATGTATGAGATCAGCAATATTTAGTGATTGGGAGTCTGACATAATGCACTTTCTCATAATTTATTAAAGTTGCTAATACATTTGAAAAATCTGCGAAGAACATGGAAACCTCTGGGTAATATCGTCCAGTGCATTAACCCTCCATTGATTTTGCATCTCAATCAGAGTGAAAGCCAAAGTCCTTCTGACGACCCATAAGGTTCTGCACCCTCGGGTCACCTCCCTCCCCTCAACTCTCCAGTCTCAGCTACTCTTCTTGCCCTTGCTCTGCTCCAGCCACGCTGTCCTGGTTGCTATTCTAGAAGACTCTAGGTACACTCCTGTCTCAGGATCTTTGCAGTTCCTGCGATCTCTTACCAGACTTGTTCCTCTGCCTGGAAAGTTCTCCTTGAGACCTTTGTCAGACACCCCAACAAAAATTGCAAAATTATCCACCCACTCATTTCTGCCCCTTGCATATATATATTTTTTTCCCTAGCATTTATCACCACTATACTCACTCTGCATTTTACTCACTGACTTTGTTTAGTGTCTTTCCTGCCCCTTTCAAATGGAAGCTCCTTGAGGGTAGGGACTCTTGCCTGTTTTGCTCATTACTCTTTCTCTGGTGCTGAGAGCAGTGCCTGCCACAGAGGAAGTATTAAATACATATGCATTGAGTGAATGACTGACATGGTAGTGAATTCTGTCTGGGGACTTGATGATTAGAAGCATCTGCCATGACATCTCTTTTCCACTGAGAAAATCAGCAGGTTAGACACTAAAGTCAACAACCCTAGGGTTGGGGGCTTCCCAGTGAGGGGGAGGAGGCCAGATGACAAGGTGCAAGGAGCTTTGCCCTTGGCTCTCAAGAGGCTTGTTGGAATCCTAACTCTACCACCTATAGGCTTTGTGACCCTGACAAGCTGTTCAATGTAGGTGAGTTGCTTCTCTCTCTTCACTCAATATGTGAAAGAAAGCTCACAATACAGAACTCCAGAGTTGTTGTGAGGGTCAGGGTAAAACATCTGGCGTATAGCAAGCCTCTGTGAAAATGAAAGCTCTTTCATATATGTTAATCGTTTGTATTAATTTGTAGCTGTTTGCATTATTGGTAAAAGTAGAAATTCACATGCCTGTTGGCATTTTAATTTTAGGGAACACATTGAGTCTATTTTAAAACTCCTTGCAATAGTATTTTTGTCCTTATAGAGAAAAAAATAAGCCTACTACCTACACTTCTATTAGATTCCAGTGTGGATTGGTATTATTTAAGGATCTTTAAATGGGAAGAAGTGGCCTCTGAAGCAGTAGAAATCATCTTCTGTCTGTTCCTACCGCCCTCCCTACCACAAGATCTCATCCCACAAGGTTTACAAGGGTCTGGCCTGACAAAATCTGTGTCTTCCGAATATTCATTTGTTAAGCAAACACTGATGGTGTACATGTCTCTACCAGGCACTGTGCTCTCCATTACTGACTTTTCTGAGGCACGTGGGAGAGCTTCCCCTTAGGAGCAGCTTGCGAGAAAGCCCTGAGACTGAATCCTAATGATAAGAACAGGTGTAGTGTATAAGGCACTATCCGAGAAGTGCAGGGAAGGTGAAGACACTTTCTCAAGGGTGGTTGGAGAATAGTTCACATGGAAGAAGGTCAGTTCACCTGGGCCTTGGAAGGGACGTGGAATTTGGATCATTTGAAATAGGGAAAAAGAGGAATGGAAACAACTTGAACATAATCATAGAGAAGGCAGGAAGTCATTGGGCCTTGGGTTTCCCAGCTTTGACTGGAGTTGGGTCAAGGCTGCATGGTTCTAGTGGAGGTGAGCCTGGAAAGGAAGCTCTCTGCCTGACAACATGGTTGTCACAACTTGCTCACAGAGAAGGACATGTGGACATGATTTAGGAAGGAATGGAGTTTCTGCAGGGTCCTGAGAGGGAGGAGTAATGCACCCAGGGCTATATATAACTGAGGAGGTTTATTCACGGCCATCAATAGCTTTCACATGCCCAGACCTACCAAAATGTGCATCACCAGATCACACCTTTCTCCTGAAATTGAGATTCCAGTATACAGTTGCTTGCTAGAAACCCCTACTTTGCTAGGCTATGGGCATCTCAAACTTAATGTGTCCAAAACACAACTCCTGCCATTTCCCCAAACCTGCTTGAACAATGCCTTCTGTATCTCAGTTGCTATCAGTTCTATCCTTCCAGTGGCTCAGACCCAGACCCTTACTGTCCTTTTGCTGATCTCTTTTACGATCCATACCCAGTACATTGGAAAATCCTGTTGGGTCTTCCTTCCACGTATACCAGGACCTACCATTTCTTGCCTCCACTGTCACCAGCCTGGTCTAAGCATCATAGTTCCTTCCCAGGATGACTGCTGAGCAGAGCTGATCTCCTTGGGACTACTCTGGCCCACCTGTCTATTCCCAAAAATGTCGGGTCATGTCACTCTGCTGCTCAAAATCTCCATTCCTTCAAAGTAAGAAAGGCTTTCCAATGGCCTAGAAGGCTCTCCATGACCAAACTTCTGTTACTTCTCCAACCTCCTTTCTAGCTCTTCCACGGCTCAAGGTACCAGGTGCATGGGCTCCTGGTACACCTCCTGGTTCACTGGTCTTAGACATGCCAAACATGCCTCCTCCTTAGGGCTTGTGTACCATTTGTCCTCTCCATCTAGAACATGCTTCTCCCAGACAAAGGCCATACCCAGCTCTCCACTCCCTTTGAGTTTTCACTCCAAAATTATCTTCTCAGTAAGGCTGGCCCTGCCTACTCAGTTTTAAAGGGAGGCCCACCCCCCTACAGCACTCTCATCCCACTTACCTCACCTTTCTTTCCCTCAGAAAGAAAGGCACATTCTACTCTATAACTTACTTATTTGTAATACTCATTTATTCTTGCCTGTCTGTCCTAACTAGAAGCTAAGTTCCATGAAGACAGGGGTATTTGTGAGTTTGGGATGAAGGCCAGAGTGCTGCTGGAGGGGAGGTGGATGAGGGTCTGTTGTCAGTGTCAGGCCACATCCAAGGGCTTGCATTGGCCTGAAAGTAGCATGGGAATGAAAAGCTAGCCGTGATGCAGGAGACCTAATGGCCATATATCCAGGGCCAGATAACCCCATTAAGGGCTTTGTGGTGGATGAGGCACCAATCACAAGGGTAAAGTGGTCCTGTAAAATTCAGTGTTCCAGAGCTATGGACTGCCATCGATCACAGAATCAACCAGGTGAAACTGAGTAGATAAAAATGAACAAAATACTGGTCCTGTAAAAACAGCTTAAAACCTCTCAGTAGTCCCCACGAAGTGTCAGACTCTGCATCCTGGACAGATAGAAGTTTCATGCTGGAGTCATCCAAAGGAGGTGGAGAGCTCCCCTCCTTACGCTTCCTGGGGAAACTGCCCTCTGCTGGGGTTATAGGCTTTTTCAATAAGCAAAGCAGAGATACATGTCTAACACATGCATGCATAATTCTTTTTTTTTAAAGATTGTATTTATTTATTCATGAGAGATACAGAGAGAGAGAGAGAGGCAGAGACACAGGCAGAGGGAGAAGCAGGCTCCATGCAGGGAGCCCGACGTGGGTCTCAATCCCCGGTCTCCAGGATCACGCCCTGGGCTGAAGGCAGCACTAAACCGCTGAGCCACCCGGGCTGCCTTGCATGCATAATTCTTAAGCTATAGTTTGATATATGTATAATCTAATTATCTCCCTGAAATCCAAGGGCCTCACCTCCTGATTTCAAAAGCTTGCAATCTCCTCATCAGAGGGTAGCCTCTGGGACTGTTAGTGGTCATCCTGCTGCTCTCATACACAGAGATGTGCTGAGAGTGGCCTAATTTGGTTGTCCCCTTCAATTATTAGTTTGATGTATTATAATTCAACCATATTTATAAAATGTACTCTATCACTTTAATTGGATTTGTGAGAACATAATGATTTATGAAACGTTACGTAGATCCTTTTGGCTAATACTAGACTTAACTACTACTTATTACTATGGTTTCTTCCCTTTCTCTATTCATGTGTATATGCATTGCAAATCTACATATCTAGAGTTACTCAAAGATAGGAACAATTTATTTTTCATCTTTGTATTCACTTGGGCCTAGCATCATACCATGCATATAGTAGAAATCAATAATTTATATTCTTTTTTAAAAAATATTTTATTTATTTATGTTTGAGAGAGAGAGAGAGAGAGAAAGCATGAGTGGGGAGAGAGGCAGACAGGGAGGGAAAACCGACTCCCTGCTGATCCCCAATGTGGGCCTTGATCCCAGGACCCTAGAATCATGACTTGACCCAAAGGATCCCCAATAATTTATATTCTTAGAGCATGGCAGTTTGGGAGTCAGCCTAAGTATGTTCAAATCTTACTAAGCTGTGTGACCTTGGGCAAATGACTTAACCTTTCTGAGCCTTGGTTTCCACATTGCAAAAGGCGGATATAAATAAGACCTACTGCAGAGGCTTATTATGAATACCAAAAAGTTCATTTATTAAAGCACTTGCCATGCTGGGCATATCATAAGCATTCAATAAACATATATTTATTATGATTATATGAACAAGTGAAAGAAGCACAGTGATGAAGAGCACTGGCCCAGGAGTCACACTGCCTGGGATGAACTCTGGGTTCTCTTACTACTTGTTTGACCTAGGACAAGATCATCAGTCTCCCCAGGTGTCAGTTCTCCTAACTAGCTATCAAGGAGGTATTACTGGTACCTCCCTGTCTCATAGGTCTGCCTGTGACAATGCATGAGACACTTAGCACAGTGCCTGGCTAATATAATAAGTAGTCAATAATAATAAACCTACATTTGATAAATGTTACCAAGTATTATTAAATAAGTAATTATCTTTTTAAAAAAGCACGAGGTTCACTAAATAATGGGTGGATTCAGTTTATACATAAATTTGACCAGCAGTTTCTGGACTCTCAGAAGCTTAAGTACCCAACCAATAGCATGGGGAACATTTGGGGTTCCCTGATAGAAAATACATCTTCCATAAACAGGTTATGGGGAGGTCCTAAGAGGGAAAGGAAGAAATGTCATATTTCAGTGTTTGGCTAAATCTGACCAGAAGGGACCCCAGACTCTGAAGATAGTTCTGCCCTCTAGACCAAGGAGATGCTGTCCCTGAGCCCAAGAGTTCTGTCTCAAAGACTCTACCCTCCTAGGTACACTTTGGAGAAACATTCAGCAGCAAGAAGTCTGAGAAAACTTAGCAGGGCATCTGTCCCCTAAGGGTGGGTGACAGCGGGGGCAAACCCAGAAAGATGATCCTTGGTGGGTGTGTGGATGAGGAACAGTTGTCCCTAGTAGGCCACAGACCCCAGCCTGGGGGCAGAGTTTTCCGGATGCAGAGGCCAAGCAGAGCTCCCATCAGGGAAGGATCCTGAATGAAGACAAGTTCTTAGACCTTGAAATTGGAGGTGAAGAGAGAAGCTTCATGATACCCTAGAATATAAGAACTGGGACATCCAGTGGATGAATAAGGTCAAGAAGAAGGCAGAAAGTTGTAGCTTGGATCAGGATCGCCATGTAGCCATCAATACTGGGGATACTGAGTCACTAGCAGCCTGGGGAAAGACCTGATCTCAGTACAGGATTTTTCTTAGGAGCCCAGGAATGAATGAACAGGTAAGGGGCGGGCAGCCTGGGTGGCTCAGCGATTTAGCGACACCTCCAGGCCAGGGCCTGATCCTGGAGACCCGGAATCAAGTCCCATGTTGGGCTCCCTGCATGGAGCCTGCTTCTCCCTCTGCCTGTGTCTCTGCCTCTCTTTCTCTTTCTCTCTGTGTGTCCCTCATGAATAAATAAATAAAAATCTTATTTAAAATAAACAGGTAAGGGGCGCAGGAGGGTGGAATAACAGCAAACCTGAGCTGAACATAGCAGGCCCCTTCTCTTACCCTCTTCTCTACCACTTTTCCTCAGCGCATCAAAGTGCCTCGCTTCATGAGGGAGACCACAGAAATGCATATCGACCTTTGTCAAAGCAACTTCAAAACGTTGGCCAAATTTACACATTTTCTTTGACTTCCCTCCTGCTTCACTGAATGATTCTCCCTTCCCCCATCCCATGCAATTTTAATATCAAGGACAATTTTTATCAAGTCTTTCTCTGTAATCAGGATATAAAAATTATCCCAACATTTCTCTTTGAAAATGGATCTTCAGAGACTCAGTAGGCCTTTATGCATTACTAATGAGTTCTTTAGTGAAACATTTTGTCTTTTACTAAAATAAATCTCTCCTATTAAATCTTCCATATGAAAAATCTGATAGCATTTAAGCTGGCTAGTTTCATTTGTAGAAAAATCTTTGTGCTTGTGAAGGATTTAGGGGTTGTTCCAGTTTGATTTTGATCAGGAAAGGGGATCTTCTTGCCTGATCTCATGAAAAAAGTTAGAATACACATTCGCAGAACAAAATCTCTGTGTTAGGAGATAGCAGGGTCTTTTGCTGGCAAAGCCTCCAGTCTCACGGAATGCAACATTATCTTGCATTTCTTATGGGTCACTGTATTAGTTTCCTCAGGCTGCTATAACAAGAACCACAAACTGGGTGGCTTTAGAACAACAGAAATTTATTCTGTCACAGTTTTGGAGGCTAGAAGTCTGAAATTAAGGAACACCTGCACCGCCATACTCCCTCTGAAGACCTAGAGAACCATTTTTTTCAAGGCCTCTCTCCCAGATCCTGGTCACTTCAGACGTTCCTTGGCATAGAGATAGCCAACTTCTCCCTGTGTCTGTTCACATTATCTTCCTCCTGTATAAGTTTCTCTCTGTATCCGAATTTCTCCTTTTTATAAGGACACCAGTCTTACTGGGATAAGACACACTCTAATGACCTCATCTGAACTTCAATGGCTCTGTAAAGACCCCATCTCCAAATAAAATCACATTCTAGGTACAGGGGCTTATCCTTCTGGGATGATAACATTGACCTTCCACTTCACCTCCCCAATATCCATTATCACACAAGGCTGCTAATCCTGTTCTAAACACATCTTTCGTATGTTAGGCCAAAAAAAAAAAATTGTTAACCAAAGCTCTTCCACTGACTGCCAGTGGCAGTGGAGAGGGGGGACACATTTTTGTAACTTGGGACCAGAATTTAGTCCTGGCTGACTCTGACCTGGCCTTGGAAAGTAGCTTCAAATCCCTCTAAGCTTCATTTTCCTTACCTTTAAATTAGGGTGCCATATTACAGGAATGTTGTGAAGCTGTAATAAGATACTGTGTCTCAATAATGCTTTTCAAAGGTGTGATACAAATGTTCTTTTGGATTTCAAGTTTCTTAATAGTGGCTCTGCAGAAAGCAGCCTTGGCGGCCAGGCTCTGCCATGACTACCTGTGTGACCCTGCGAGGTTAGTTACCCCATGTACCTCCCATATTCCATATTCCATAAAATGAGAATATTAACAGTGCCTCTGTTAAGATCTTGCATGGAAGATCAGAGTATAATCTATGAAAAGCACTCTGAGACTGCCTGGTACATGATACGTGCACCGTTACATAAGCCTTAGCTATTTTTGTTAAGGGTCGAACCACTTCTTAGTACCTTGTGCATAATTCCATCCCAGTTTCTGGCATAGAGCAGATGCTCCAAAAATGTTTGTTGAATGAATAAAGGAACAGAAGCATGTGCTCTGCCCTAAGGAGACAGAGGGATGAGCTTCCACACTTCTGCTATGTGGCTGTTCAGCTTCTCCTCCAGCAAGCAGTGGTACAGGCGGCTATGCCTACACCTTCCCAGGCAGTTTTTTCCTGAACAAAGTGCAGCTTGCTTCTGGGAGTCTAGTTTGCTGGCCAATCCCGTGCCACCAAGTCATGCAAACCAGCCTGAGAGAAGTGTTCTCTTCTTGTGTTGCTAAAAATGATGCACTCTTGAAAGGACACTCTGTCTTGCCATCTTCTTACAGAGCTTCTTCACTCAGTCTTCCTCTTTTCCCTGGTATCTTTCCTAATCTTCCTCCCCTTGCTGCCTACCCCTTCCCCATGCTTCCATGCATTCCTCACCCACCCTTCTCTCACCTCCTTCTGGAACAGCCTTCCCAGATCCAACACCAGCAGCTAGGGCACTCTGGCTTTGTCACAAGTATATTTATAATCAGGTGTGATGTGTAAAATATGTTAAAATAAATACCTCCCAGGTGGGCAGTGAGCAGTCAGATTGCACCAAAGCTAGGTCAGGGAGGCCCCCTGCTATGCCAGATTTAACGCTTTGATTCCCAGGAGTGTATGTGTGCGGGGGTGTGTATAGGATTCCGGGGAGTGGCTGGAGCGACCAAAGAAGTGAGGAAAACACCTGACGCTTGTGACAGCAGCTGTTTTCTAACTGGGATAGTACTTCTTGTCTTTTGATAAATGGCACAGCTGTATAGGACTGTCTCCCCTAAACATCAGCCATTAAGGTTCATGGCCTATCTGAGTCCCAATTCCAGGAACAACTTGGTGGGGGGGGGGGGGGGCGGGGGGTAGGTGATTCACTGCTTGGTTTACAGATCAGACTGTAAAAGACTACACAATAACAGAAGATGTATAATAACATTTTATGTCTTCAGATAGATGTCACAGTAGCCAGCTTCTGGAATTGCTAAACATCAATGAGAATAAAAATGGCAGCCAGTATTTACTGAGCATTTACTTTGTTCAGGTGATGTGTGAAGGCCTTTATGAGGAATTTAACTGCCACAGGAGTTTGGATTGTTTTCATTTTCCAAATTGCCAACTCTTCCTCCCTACTCATCCCCCATTCCACATACAACCAACTAGATAATCAGTTGGAGATTTTGGCTTAACTGTGGAATGTACCTTCCTTTAAAGTCATCCCTGGCCCCTAAACTAGTTGGAGCTCCCTACAGTGTATCCACACGGCACCCTGAATTCCACCTCTCATGGCATTGGTCACTCTTGTTTTAGTTGCCCATTTATTATCACAGGGCTTGGGGAGCACCTGAGTGGCTCAGTCGGTTAAGCATCCAACTCTTGATTTAAGCTCAGGGTCGTGAGATCCATGCCCATCTCAGAGCCTACTTAAGATTCTCTCTGTCCCTCACCCTCTGCCCTTCCCCCTGTTTGCTCTCTCTCTCTCTCTCTCTCTCTCTCAAAAAAAAAAAAAAATATATATATATATATATAATCACAGGGCATGGCACTTCAAAGTGGCTCAATAAGATTTGTCAACCAGAAGAAAGGACAATTATTTGATAATATGCATGGAGAGCCTTCTGTGTAAGTGTCTCTGTACTGTGAACTTTGAGGAGAAGTATAATAAATAGACTAGAAACATGTGCCCTTCCCCACAGGAAAATTCTTACTGCTGTGATATTAATATTTCATAGAGCTTCTGTTTCACCCATGGCCATGGCAATACACACATCTATGAATGTGATGTTAGGAAATCTAGACACTCTGAAGTCAAAGAGCTGCTAAACTGGTTTTGTGTTATGTTGGTATTTTCTCACAATCCACACTCACCATGTACCCCTGCGACAAAAGACATTCACCTTCCAGCAGATAAAATAATTTTCAAATGAAGCATCTGATGCCCAGAAATTAGTTTCTTTAAATCTCTTGTGAATGCAGGGGCAATTTTTGGTCTCACTGATTCTCTCCATTGGCACATTTTCAGTTAACATCTCAACTGGAAAGACCAGTGAAAAAAGGGTGTGGCTCCTGAATTAGAACTGACAAACAGCTCTTTCCAATCACAAGACAAAAATGGTAGGAAAAACTAAAACTGGAGAGGCAACCAAAATCCATTTAAAAATAAAGATTTAAACATGCTTTGAAATGGCAAACTACAAACAACCCTCTTTGTCTTTCTTCCTTGTTTATCAATTTTTATGCTTTGCCTACTTAAAATGGTTACAAAATTATGCCTTTTTAAAAAGATTTTATTTATTCATGAGAGACACACAGAGAGGCAGTCTCCCTGAGGGGAGCCCGATGAGGGACTCAATCCCAGGACCCCGAAAGCACGAAAGAAGATGCTTAACCACTGAGCCACCCAGGCATTCCACAAAATTAGCTCTTAATGGCACTCACCAGCAGTGCTTTAAGGAATAAGGCAGTTGTCACAAGGAAGGAACAAACAAAACAAAAAAAGCAACCTACTGAATGGGAGAAGACGTTTGCAAATGATCTATCCAATAAGGGGTTACTATCCAAAACATATAAAGAACTTATACAATTTAGCACCAAAAATAATAACAATAATGATCCAATTTAAGAAATAGGCAGAGGACCTGAATAGATATTTTTTCAACAGAAGACCTACAGATGGCCAACAGACACATGAAAAGATACTCAAGATCAATCATCATCAGGGAAGTGCAAATTAAAACCACGATGAGACATCACCTCACACCTGTCAGAATGGCTAAAATCAAAAGCACAAGAAACAACAGGTATTGGTTAGGATGTGGAGAAAAGGAATCCTCTTACACCGTTGGTGGGAATGCAAATTGGTGCCGCCACTGTGGAAAACAGTATAGAGGTTCCTAAAAAAACTAAAAATAGAATTACCATATGATCCAATAATTCTACTACTGGGTTTTTATCCAAAGCAAACAAAAACACAAATTAAAAAAGATATATGCACCTCTATGTTTGCTGTAGCATTATTTACAGTAGCCAAGATGTGGAAACAACTGAAGTGTCCATTGATAGATGAATGGCTAAAGATGTGGTATAGATATACAATGGAATATTCCTCAGCCATAAAAAAGAATGAAATCTTGCCTATCCCTGGTCCGATCTAGGCATGGACCTAAAGGGTATAATAAGTAAAATAAGTCAGAGAAAGACAGATAGAATACAGTTTCACTGATATGTGGAATTCAAGAAACATAACAAAGAGAGAAAGAAAAAAGGAGACAAACAAAAAAAACAGATTCTTAAATACAGAGAACAAATGAGGTTGCCAGTGCCAGATGAAGGGGATGAAGAGTACACTTAACATGATGAGCACTGAGTATATATAGAATTGTTGAATCACTGTGTTGTACACTTGAAACTAATATAACACCGTATGTTAATTATCCTTCAATTTAAAAATTAAAAACCAAAAATTAAAAAAAAAAGAAAAGAAACAAGGAATGGGGCAGGTGCATTGGCATTTTGGTCCTGAGTCCCAAATCTATTCACAAAGCACTGGTGATGGCTCTAAGTTTCCCCCAGCCCTCTGTGGATAACAGATGGAGACCCAGAAGCATTTGAAGCACTCTCTAAGGAAGGTAAAAACATTATCCATGGGGGAGGGCTCTGGACATCACCCTATACTCCAGGTGTAGCAGCAGAATGACACATAATGCCGGTTCCGGGGTTTTCTGGAAAGAAAAAGCAAACTAAACTACAGTTCCCACTATCACTTGAGCCAGTCATTCTCATCCACTCAATGTGATTGAGACTTCCTCCTCTCCCACCTCCCCGAACTCATAGCTGTGCAGTCGTTGGCGGTGGGTAAAATTGGAGGTGTTGGTAACTGCCTATCAGCATTTGTGATTTTTTCCCTAGTTTCCCCATCTGGCCACTTCTCCAGTCTTCCCAAGATCTTCCCACACGTTTCCTCCATACCATGGGAGTGAGGGATAAAGGAACACTCTCCAGAAAAGAGAAAATCAGATCGTAAATATGCCCTTTTTAATCTGCCTTTAATAAGTACAGTATTTTTATGCTTTTTACCCAAAGAGTATTACATACATAGACTATAAAAGATAAGCTATAATATAATTGAGCTAAATTACTAATAAAGAGAAAGTGCTTATTTTAAATTCATACATCGTATTGATGATCCGGGCAACTGCTCATTTTGATGGAAGTTCTGGTTATCATTTGCTTGTAGCGATTCCCCGAATTCAGTTTCCTCTAATTCCAAAGTCCTTCTGTGGTTGTATTTTATTTGCTCTATTATGTAGTTGGAACTAATAATACAAGGAGCTCATGTGGTTCAATTAGTTTATTTAAATTCAAAAGAAGCTTAAAAGCCTAATCTGTCACTTGCCTTAGAGTACAGCTATATTAGCTGCATAGTTAATGTTATAAATTAGGCCCTGATGTGAATAACCATTTTATTCCCTTTTACTTGCCCATATCCTTCCGGAAATGTGCTGCAGGAGGAAGAGAAGGCTCAGGCCAAATGTTAAACGCAGGCTTTTGCCACCTGACTTAGACCCATTAAAATGATAGACCAGTACAAATCTGCTCACCTGGTCAAATCAAGGCTTTTATTCCTTACCCCCCACCCAACTTTGAAAAAACTTGAGAGTTCCTGAAACCATAGGCTGTGACTCTCCCAGCCAGTTCAGTCCCTTAGAAATGTCTGCTGGATGACTTGGATGTCACGAGGACCAAAATGGTGGTCTGTTTGGTTGAATTTCTCACTTTCAAGCTGTGTACGCTGTAGGTACTTAATAAATCCTCCTAGACTTAATCAATTTTGACTTAATTCACCATTCTGCCGGCATGCCTCATGCCTGGTCTGTCACGTAGACTTCTCAACTATTCTCCCAACATGCCGAGGCTGTTGCCAAGTAAGTCCCAAGTGTCTCTCTTTACTGTAACTATTGGTATGTGGAGCTTTCCCCTTTTACTAGATTAGGAACATTCAAGAGGAAAAGGATGTGGAATAGATGATGTGTAGCACATTACTGTGTTTTCCGAGCAACTTTTGCTGCCTCTTGAGCTGTCACAACCACAGAGGGAGCTGAGATAGGGGAATATGATTGCCCCCATTTGACAGATGAGAAAATTGAGACAAGGACCATTATAATGATTTGTAAAAGTTCGTATAAGTATTTGGGGATGAAGCCACAACTAGAATTCCAGGATTTTCCCATTGTGTAATGCCTGTTTGCTTTAAATTCTGGATGAGTCATGCCATGTTAATCAGCCCTGGCAAGTTTCGGCAGGAGAAATATCAAAGAGAAAGAGATCTGAGGCTCTTCTGAAGAGAGGAATGGCCAGTGTTGGTGCTGATCGTGAGATCAAGAGTAACAGAGGGTTAAAGAGCTTCCTACCTCCTGGAAGCACAGGGATAGACACTGAACTAGGATTAGAGAGGTAGTTTTTAATACCACTTATTTTTCTCTATCATGTAGCAAAGACATTGGTTAGTAGTAGTAATGATGAGGATGCTAAGAGTAAAAATACCAAAATCTTACAGAAGGCTTACAGTGTGCCAGAAACTGTTCCAACACTTCATGTGCATGAGCTCTTCATCTTTACCAGGAGTCTAGAGGTAGGAACTATTGTGGTTCCCATGTTCCAGATGTGGCAACCAGACGCCACCAAGCCCCATGGCAAGAACAGCAAAGCTGGAATGGAGCCAAAGTCCTAGTTCAAACTGCTTCTCCAAGAGAGGTTCCAAGACAGAACAGGTCTCAGGAATGTATGTCTGGGACGAGAATCGATCCTCACATCAGGATTTTGTTAAGCTGGTCTCACACACATGGAATGCAGAGGAATCTGAGAGCCTCTTCCATGGCCAACTTTGGGGTGCAAGGCAGATTCCTGGACTCAAGCATTCCCTGCAGGCCACGTTCAGAGCACATATATCTGCTCTCCATCACCAGAGTCGGCACCTGCCCTGCCGCAGCTTGGCCTGCTAGCTCCAAAACACTATCACATCCTAAGAGCAGTGAGTGGCCAAGACCCAACTGGTAGAGGCAGAGTTCAGGGGGTCAGACAGTCACCCTGAACCTCAACCGGAAATATTCTTCTCCAGAAGGACCTTTGTAGAGTCTGTTGATCAATGAGTCAGCCCCCACCAAGACACAATTCAAATTATCCCGAAGTGATACATACAGCAGGGGCCTATTAACTGTTTGAGTTGTACATCCTATAAAATCCATAGCTTTTCCCATGGAAAACAAATGGGATGTATTCCTTTAGCTATTCCTGTGGGCAAGAACTCCTATTGCTAATCCCTTTAACAATCCCCTAATTAATCTGTTTTCTTTTCAGCTTCCATATTTTAATTGACTTTTTCAATTAGGAGCATACTAGAAAAAGATTCTAAAAATTGCTTGTTTTAAAATAAGCATTTAGAAAATCTCATTTTCCAATTATGCTTTCTTCCCCTCACACCGACCTGATTCTGAAATCTTTTCTTAGCCAGGACTGGCTGCATTTATCCGATCCCACGCCATGTAATGCAAGGCCGTGTAATTCTGATAGCTCCAATCTGTTGTTCGGCCAACTACAGATTACAGTGTAGCATCTTTCCACATTCTGGTGAGAATCAGCATGGGTGCTCTGTATTCAAATCTTCCATGGTCACTTTAATAAACTTGATTCGGGACTCCTGGGTGGCTCCGTGGTTAAGCATCTTTTGGCTCAGGTCCTGGGATCGAGTCCTGCACTGGGCTCCCTGCTCATCGGGAAGCCTGCTTTTCCCTTGCCTCTGTGTCTCTCGTGAATGAATAAATAAATAAAATCTTTAAAAATAATAATAAAATAAACTTAATTTGGCTCACTTCTAACCATCTTCCCTAATCTAAATATTCCTGAGATAGAGATTATTTTTGAAGGTAGAATAAACTGCAGAAATTCTATTAGACTCCATAAGAATTCTGCATTTGTTTTTAAATAAGTAGTCTCCACATAATGCAAGCTATCATAAAAGTAGAGAAAGTAATAAATAGAAGTAGCATAAAGCCTAGTAATCAGGGTGCAGTTTTGCATGTAATTAGTGTAAGACTAGGCTCTGCTCCTGCTGAAGAATGCTATGGCAATAGGTTCAATCCCCTTGGCTCCAGTCTGCTACCTGTTTCCTGTCTTCTCACACCTGCTCCGACCCACAACCCCTTCCATCCTCCAGCCTTGGGAAACTTGATAAGCTTGTCCCCAGATGGTACAATCACCTAGCACATTCTCCTCTCACATTCTCTTCCTCTCATTCTCACTTTGTATTCTCTCCCCTACACACACACACACACACACACACACACTTGGGCACCAATCGCTCTCTGCCTTGCCACGTTCCTTCTTATCCTTTAGGTCCCAGTTTAAATGTCACTTCTTCAGCTCCCATCCCTGACCAACCGGTTTCAATTTTGACCATCTTCCACCACTCTCTCTCAGCATTCTACTCAGAACACATATCACAATTTATAATTATACATTTGTTTACTTCTTTTTTTAGATTTAAATTCATTTCGTTAACATGTAATGTATTATTGGTTTCAGAGGTAGAGTTCAGTGATTCATCAGTTTGTATAACACCCAGTGCTCATTATATCACATGCCCTCCTTCATGCCCATCACCCAGTTATCCCATCCTCCACCTTCCCTCCCCTCCAGTGACCCTCAGTTTGTTTCCTATGATTAAGAGTCTCTTACGGTTTGTCTCCCACTCTGATTTCAGTCTCGTTTTATTTTTTCTTCTCTTATACATTTATCTGTGTCATTATTTGGTTAACACACATCTTTAACACTAGACTGCAGGCTTTCAGGAAGGTAGGCAGCATGTCTTCTGTTTGCTTGGCTTTGTCTAAATAGCTCTTGTCACAATGCCTGGCACACACCTAGTGAGAGCTCAGTAAATGTTGAATGAGTGAATGAATGAGTACTAGCCTGGAAGTACACCGAGAACAATGGGGAATGTGATCCAGACGACTGGTTGTTTCTGTACCACCACAGGGGCGGGCAGAGCACCTGAATGTCTCAGGAGCTTTGATCCCCACACTGGCTGTTCAGATGGGCCCATCTGCCTGCCTTTGCCTGGGCTCCAGTGTTTGATTTCCATAAGACTCTCCACATGGACTTCGCCAATGGCGCCCTCCCATCTCTATCCCACAGAAACTGTGCCGTCCCCTTCTCTAGATCCTGGATCCTACTTTTCTTACTTCCCCAGACACAGGGTTTAACCAAGAACTAAGAGAGGGAGAGTTGAAATAAAACAAAATCAATCCTAGAGGCCACAGGAAGACTTTTCTGAGACATTTTTATCTTTATTTCTTGGACTAAAATCGGGAGACACTACTTTTGATGCTGCTGTTGTGTTTTACAATGATATACAAAGATGCTTTACATTTGTGCATGCTGCCCTCTCCCATTCGGTTATGACAACTTGCTATGATAATCAGCAGTTTTGTGCAATGATGCATATCCTGACAAATCTTACGCCTTAACAAAACTTCCTTACAAATTGTTTACTGTGTCAAATAGCTTGTTATATTTTGACAGTTGCTTTTCCTTTAGGATTTTAGAATCCTGTAGGATCCTTTACTAAAATTCGGCCTAGATTTTCCCAGTTCTTGAATTAGTATTCAAGACACATCCATGGTGCAACACACTTCACAATATTAATACTAGATTGAACTACAGTGCAGGGCTGTGCACTTATTTTTTATTTTTATTTTTTTTTAAGATTTTATTTATTTGAGAGAGAGAAGGCAAGGCAGCAAGAGCATGAGTGGGGAGGGGCAAAGAGAGAGGAAGAAGCAGGCTCCCTACAGGGAGCCTGATGTGGGCCTCAATCCCAGGACCCCAGGATCATGACCTGAGCCACCCAGGCGCCCCAGGGCTTTTTCTTTAAATGTGAGTACTTGCAGAAATACCCCAGAGAACTGAAAATAATTTTAAATATACAATACTTGAATAAGTATAATTAAGTAGCTTTCATCATGTTTTGAAGCAAAACTGTTTTATGGAAGAACCAAGAAGACAGTCAGAATACAACTAAATTTGTGATCTGCACTTCCTGTAAACAAAATCATATACAAATATTTTATCCTTCTTTGGTAATATTAACAACATTGCTCAATGCTGACTATATACCAGGCATATGTACCTCTAAAGCTTATGCATACATTAATTCATTGAATACTACAACAGCCCTTAGAGGAAAACACAGATTTTAAAAAAAAAAAACCTGATGCACAAGAAATGCAAGTAGTTTGCTCACAGTTACACAGATAGGAAAGAGCAGAACTAAATTATGTGCCCAGGAGTCTGCCTCCAGAACCTGTGAACTTAAACATTTCTCTGTCCTCCTACAAAAGGATAGATGCAGGCAAATAATCTTTTTCCATTTCCAAACTCTCATATGTATTTTACTATATTTTAAACTGTATTATGCATCCTTATTATTATGTAATATAGGTGCACCCATTTTATTTTATCAAGGATGACACTAGATTTTTATCTTTTCTAGATTTTAGCTATTGCTAATTAATAGCTTCATGTAGTGATGTCACTGAGTCAGGTAGACATGAGTTTAGAATCCAGCTCTTCCACCTACCAATTATATGACCTCGGAAAAATTCCTTAATATTTCTGAGCCCATTTGCTATTTTATAAGATAGGGACCATTATAGCTGTTGTAAGGGGAAAATGAGATAACCATGTATAGATTGTCTCCAACATGGGTGATCAATAATATGCCTTAGTCTGAGTGTGTAAGTAAGAACACTGGGAAATTGCATTAATTCCCATGAAAAAGAAGGTTCCATCAATAAATTAGTAATTCAGTGCTGTAAATCATGTTCTCTTGGCTGAAAATAGTTTATACAGTTCCTTAAGTGTCCCTGTTGTATCAAGAGATCATAGCATTTACAAGAAAACCATATTTTTCTAGCCTAATCGAAATTTGTACATGTAGCTACAAAGGATTACATTAGAAGACTAGTGAATCAAAGGGACAGTTATATGAATGAGCAAAATTGAAGAGCCAAACTGGTAGAAATGTAGACATTTCACAAATTCGATCACCATTTTATGGTATTCTCCTTTCCCAAATGCCCTCATTAGGACCAGTCATATGTTTGTGCACACAGGCCTATAAGGTATCTTGTTTCCTTGAGCCTTTCTGGGTGTCAGCCTCCAGGTGAAGTGACTGTGCCTTGAGTGTGGATTGACGTTGTCAGAGAGAAGTCTGGGGTGCATATCTTCTGTACAAGAAATATCATTCTGTTTAATCCTCTCCTACCCCTGCTGATGGGCAGTAGCTATGTGTTGTATCCCATGAACCACCTCCCATCCTGGATGACAAGAGTGTATTTGGGCACTTGGCATACAGGCAGCACTCTAGAGACTGATCACACACCTGTGTTGTGGGAGCTAGCCCAGTGCAAATCCTTCCTAGAGATTCAATTTTTGCAAAGTCAGCAATTGTCAAGGGGGGACATCACAAAACAAAGAGCAAAGGAAAGTCAGGATAAAAACTATCCCCCCAAAATTGTGGAGAAAAGTAGATGGAGAGAGAAAAAGACGGATTCCTGGGCCTCTTTGATTTAGATTATTTTTCACTGTAGATCCAGTTTACCTGTGTCTTTATGAGAGACCTTGCAATAGTTGACCTGGGATGGCTGTTTCACACATAGGAAGCTGCATGATGCATTCACAATATGAGCTTGAGACCAAGGAGACATACTGCGATATAACTATTGTTACAGAATTTTATTAGCAGAAATGGTACCAATTCCTTCTGATGTCCTCGGTACCTGCCCATGTCCTACCTATGGAGGGTGACACAATCTCTAATGCTAATAGTAGAGCCTCAGGACAGCATCAGTTTATGAGCCCATACCACCAGAACTAAGCCTGCCACTGACATCTGCCCTTCTCCACGGTGGTGGGGGAAGGTTCACACGGGATAGGGAGCCTTCACTGCCAAAAGTGCAGCTGAAATTAGCAGGAAACGGAGTGAGAACTCCAGATGTTTAGAATTAGGATGACTATAAACAAATTTGTTTCCCCAGATCCACCAAGCTTGGCATTTAAAATTATTTTTATATCTGGTAAACAAACCCATATTCTCTTTTCTTGGTTGCAAATAGACTAATTCTTTAGGGAATGATAATACTCACACTGGTTAGCACAGTTTGCTCTTCTTTCTCCAGAAACTGCATAATTCACACATCAACATGTTTCTCTCGATTGGTAATTCTGAAAACTTGGGAATTGAGTATGAAAGCTACATTTGCAATTACTCTTCAAGGCTGGTTTTATGCACACCTGTCACCTAATTTTTTTTTTTTTTTTGCTGTGCCAACTTTAACGTCAACATGTTACATTAGCCATAAACACTCTTAACTGTGTCATATTGTGGCATTAAATTTGATACTACTGTCATAGGAGTGGGGCAGGGACATGGGGTAACAGCTTTTGGGTACCAAACTAATTAGCTGCAGGTAATTATCTGAGTATATGCCTGGAATTTTTCACTAATGCTTCTATTACTAAGAAATACCCACTCCTATGTGACCATTGCCTCTTTTTCAGTGATTTGAATTAGGGATATCTTCAGCCAATCCAGAACATGGATCTCAAGAAGTTCTTTTTACTCTCCCCACTAGCACAAATTAGCACAAATTTGGCACCTAATTATTTATATTCGGTCATCACTCCAGCACACACAAACCCTCATAGGGCAACTTCAAGAACTGCTTTTGGTAAGTCCCAATAAATATGCTCCTCTGGTTGCCTTCTATACTGCCGAGGAGAGGGGTCTCCCTTTAGTCCTAGCACTCACATTTCTTTAGAGTCTGTTGTCAGAGTTGGAATCCATCAGAAAAAACAACAGCAAAAGAATCTCAGGACACTTATCCACTGAACAGGTTTGAGCAAGGGTGATAATCATCTGATGCCTGATTCATTCTGTGTATGTCCCAAATCTGTCGTATGTTCCAACGTGAGCACCTGTGTGCACGTGCACAGGCACACTCACACGCAGGGGATCCTTGCCTTTGTATACATGAAGCAGTTGTGAAATGGTTGATAATAGATGAAAGCTACTCTTAACAGCCCTAAAAATCAAAACATTCATTTTGCAGGGCCGTTGTTCAAGAGAGAACTGCAAGTATCTTCATCCTCCAACACATTTAAAAACTCAACTAGAAATTAATGGGAGGAACAATTTGATCCAGCAAAAAACTGCTGCAGCGATGCTTGCCCAGCAGATGCAATTTATGTTTCCAGGAACCCCACTTCATCCAGTGGTGAGTACATCACATCTAATGATGGGCTTGATGATTCAAGTGTTGGTGCAGGCAGTGCCACTTTGACCTAAAATGGCCTCCCTCGACTCTTGTCTCTGGTCACAATGAAAGCAAATAGCATTGTAAGCTAAATGGATGCTGAAAATTGGGTTTTTGAAATTATTTAAATGGATAAAATGTGTTGGGGGAAACAGTAGGCAAAGAATTTTCTAAGCGGTGTCTGGGAAATCTGTGTCCCTCCAACTCTTGCTCACCAGTAAACTCCACACTGGGACCATCTCAGAATGGAAAGTGTTCTCCATTTTCGTCTAGAGCATGAAGTGATGATCTATGTAAAGGAGAGATTTCGATGCCGAATATGTTGTTGGCAACCCAGCAGATTGACTATTTCGTTCAATGGCATCGTTTTAAGGATGAGCAAAGGGAGAAACCGGAGAATTTAAATGACTTACTCAATGTCATGTAGCTCATAAGCAGTGGGGTGGGCACTGGGACTCAGACATTCTGAGTGAGAAGCTTTCTGCAGTCTACTCCTCCAAAAACCCCGCAGGCACCCCCGGAGAAGGCTGCCTTAGCCACCAGGCCAGCAAAGGGTGTTTCAGCTGTGACCAGGACCACAAGATCAAATGCTCAAGGGAGTTCCATCTTTGAATATATATTGTGTAATATTTTCTCTTTGATTTCAGTGTTTGCAAGTACTTCCTTAAAGGTCTGGAAATTGTTTTAGGAATGAGGCCCTGGGGGAAAGGAGTGCATTTGGCTTCAGTGGATTTTCATTTACATTTGTGAATTATTTGTTAAAAACAAGCTAATTAAAAAAAAAAAAACACAAAGCCAGTAAAGTGAGCGAAATTTGCTTTTATAAAGAAGTACATACACAAAAGACTGTTGTTTAAAAATTAGTCTTTATTGTGTGAAAAGTCTATGTTATTGAAAAGTGCTGAATTAAAAAGGATAGCTACCCTAGAGATGTACTTTCTTGAGTGTGTGATGAGATGGAGAGGGTGGGAACGGTCCTGGAAGACCGAGTGAATCAGGGAAGATTGTTAGCAGCTCTGCTTGTCTCCACGTTTCTGCTCAGGAATGGTGACACAAAGTAGCCAGGACCCAGCTCTGCCCAGGGAGGGGGAAAAAATGCCAGGTGCTGGGGACTTCAACATAAATGAAATACAGTCTTTTGGAATTAGACAGTCATGAGACAGGCAAAACAAGATTAAGACACAGGGAATTATGGTTTTGAATGAGGCAGGAAATACTGCTTGGAGAAGGTCCCAAATAAGTATATCTCAAAGAGTGAGTATATCTCAAAGGATGAGTATATCCCAAAGGATGTGAATCAGGCTGAGCCTCGATATGAGGACAGCATAGACAGAGTTATGAGTACACTTAACATCAAATATAGGCATTTAAGTGGATCTGTTTAGAACCGGATACATGTATAATTTATGGCTCTCTATTGATGTACACATATAAATTATTTTATTAAATTACCTAAAGCTAAAATAATTTAGTTATCCATATTAAATAGTGTCTGTAGAAATGAATTTAGAACCACCAAGGTCAACATAGTAGCACTGCATTCTGTGTCTATGTCATTCATTTTAATCATTCATTTTTTATTTATTTAGAATTTATAAAGATTGACCTTGGCACCTAATAATGGCAAATGTTAATAAGAAAATTCCACTCCCGTTGTTAAATAAGTTGAATTTCTTTTTGAAAGTTATGTTTATGTATTGTCTCAAATATTAATTAGAAGTTAATAACCATGATTTGCCTATGGAAAAAGGAATATTGCATTTAAATATTTCAATAAAAGTTTTTAAGTACTAAGAAGTCCCCGAACAAAAAGTGTGATAAACTTAAAAATCACGAACTCTACAAACAAATAACTTCAGTCTTAGGAATGAATTGGTGGCCTAATATAGTATAACAGGCCAAATAATGGCCCTGAAAGGTACAGAGAACATGTAAATGTCACCTTATGAGAAATCCAGGTCTTTGCGGATATGATGAAATGGGGCATCCTGAGATGGGGCAATCCTCCTGGATTAAATGCAAGCACAAGCAGCCTTATGAGAGAGAAGCAGAGGGAGAGTTGACACATATGGAAGAGGGGAATGGCAGTTACTTACAAATGCAGAGATAGGTGGTGAGGCCACGAACTAGAGAATGCCAGCAGCCACCAGAAGACAGAAGAGACAATGAATAGATTCTTCCCTGGAGCCTCCAGAGGGAACAACAAATGCCAGTACCTTGATTGGGGCCCAGTGAAACTGACTTCAGACTTTTGGCCTTCAGAGCAATGAAAGAGTAAGTTTGTGTTGTTTTAAGTTGCCAAATCTGAGAATTTGTCAGACCAGCCACAAGAAACTAATATATGCAGGAATTACGTAAGACAAATAGACTGATAAGCACAAGTAGCAAGTATCACTCCATTTTTAGGTTCCCTTCTAAGCTAACCTTCTCTAGAAACTATGGATATTTTTTCCACTCCCTCCTAGCTTCCTTCTACCCTGAAGCTAGTCCCTTGATGATCTCACCAGTGACCACAATATTGCTAAAGCACTAGTCTCTTTTGCTTTTGATGTGTTTGTATGAACTCTTAGCCATATCCAATCCATATAATCAACCTCTCCTTTGTGGAATGCTCCTTCCTCTCTAATCTGCCTTCCTCCTTGGGAAAGGGCTGGAGACGTTGCCCATTGTGTTCCTCTACTATATGTAGAGCTTCCCAGCATGGGACATTTCTAGTATTGACCCTCTCCTTCATGATCTCATCCATTCCCATGGCTTTAAATCACCTGTAAGCTGAGAACTCCCAAATCTATATTTCCAGTACTTTCTTCTGAGCCCTAAGTTCGAATATCTAACTTCCGACTGGACTCATCTTTAAATTTCTCACAGGAACTTGATGTGTTCAAGCCCGAATGGTCCCATTTCAGTAAATGCAACCAGTAGTTTCAAAACCAAAATTAAACAGATTCTCTCACATCCAGTTCATCAGCGTGTCATATCTGCTTTCAAGTCTGTTTCTTTCTCTACCTCCCCAAGCCCTCATCTGAGCCTCCATCAGTCTTCTATTCAAAATACCTTAGAAGCATTTCCTTTCTAATCTGTCAATTTCCACTCTTGCCTTATCCCAGTGTATTCTGCATACAGCAACCAGAGGAATATTTGTAACACATGAATGCATCATATCGCTCTCTTACTTAAAACCCATTAGTACTCACCCATTTCATTAGAGACAAAGCCTAAACATGTAACCATGACTATGATCTAGAATGTTGTCTGTGGTCTGGTCCCCATCAGCTCACCAAATCATCATGGGCCACTCTTTCTGTATTCCCTGAAACCATACAGAACTTTCAGTTCTGTGAACACACAAAGCTCTTGCTTGCCTCATGGCCTTGGCCCTTGCTGGAAGTATCCTGCTGCTCTTTACATGTTAGCTTCCTCTTATCCAGAAGGACTCCAAATCCATCCCCTGTGACCCACCACCAATCTCCATCACTACCAGTGAGGCCTTTTCATTTCTGCTTATCCATAAAAATACATAAAAATAAATTGTAATTTTATTTGTTCTTTCCATTTGGGTTTAAGTTCAATAAATGTGCACACAGAGTCCTGGTATACTGTCTGGACCAATAAATACTTACTGAGTGAATAAAAACTCAAATTCACTATATTTTAAAAGTCTCCTTCCGTTTTTCCTCCTGGAAGTTTTTCTTTTCCTAATTCCTAACAGGATATAACAGTAATTCTTCTTTTCTTTCCTTCCTTGCCCACTGCATGCTTCCTCTCTCAACACACAACCTTCATGGGTATACTCAAGATAAAGAAATCGGTGGTTAGAACTAATAAATGAGTTTAGTAATATTGCAGAATACAAAAATCAAGACACAGAAATCTGTCATCTTTCTATACACTAATAATGAACTATGAGAAAGAAAAATAAGAAAAAAATCCCATTTATAACTGCATCAAAAAGAATAAAATACCTAGGAATAAATTTAACCAAGGAGGTAAAATATCTATACACTGAAAATTATAGGATATTGATGAAAAAATTGAAGAAGACAGAAATAAGTGGAAAGATATTCCATGCTCATGGATTGGAAGAATAAATATTGTAAAAACAGCCATGCTACCCAACATGATCTGCAGATTCAAAGAATCCCTATCAAAATTCCTCTGGAATTTTTCACAGAACTAGAATAAATAATCCTAAAATTTGTGTAGAACCACAAAAGACCCTGAATAGCCAATGAAATCTTGAGAAAGAACAAAGCTGAAGGCATCATGCTGTCTGATTTCAAACTATAGTACAAAGTTTGTAGTAATCAAAACTGTACAGTATTGGCATAAAAACAGACACATAGATCAATATAACAGAACAGAGAGTCCAGAAACAAACTCATTCATATATAGTCAATTAATTTACAATAAAAGAGCCAAGAATATCCCATGGGAAATGTCTCTTCAATAAATAGTACAGGGAAAACTGGACAACTACAGGCAAAAGAAGGAAACTGGACCATTCTCTTTGCCATGGACAAAAATTAACTCAAAATGATTAAAGACTTGAGTGGAAGATCTGAACCCATTAAATTCCTTTCCTAAAAGAGAACATAGGTGGTGACATCAATCCTGGCGACGATTCTTGGGATTTGATAACAAAAGCAAAGGCAACAAAAGCAAAAATCAACAAGTGGGATTGCTTCAAACAAGCTTCTGCTCAGCAAAAGAAACCATTGGCAAAATGAAAAGGCAACCTATGGAATAGGAGAAAATATTTGCAAATCATATATCTGATAAGGGGTTAACATCTGAAATACATTAAGAACTCGTACAACAGAATAGCAAAAAATGGGGAGAAGATCTGAATAGACATTTTTCCAAAGAGGACATATAGATGGCCAACAGTAATGAGAAAAGCTGCTCAACAGCACTCATCTTCAGGAAAATGAAAATAAAGATCACTAGAAGATATCACTTCACATGGGGGCACCTGGGTGGCTCAATTGAGTTAAACATCAGGTCTTGGTTTTAGCTCAGGTCATGATGTCAGGGCCATGATGTCAGGGTCTTGAGATTGAGCACAATATTGGACTGTGTGGTCAGTAGGGAGTCTGCTTAACAATCCTCTCCCTTTGCCCCTCCCCCCACTCATGCACGTGAGCATGCGCTCATACACACACACACACACGCACACACTCTCTCTCTTAAATAAATAAATCTTGAAAAAATATATCACCTCACATCTGTTAGAATGGTGTTATCAAAAAGACAAAAGATGGGCATCCCCCATGGCTCAGCGGTTTAGCACTGCCTTCAGCCCAGGGCCTGATCCTGGAGACCCGGGATCGAGTCCCGCATAGGGCTCCCTGCATGGAGCCTGCTTCTCCTTCTGTCTGTGTCTCTGCCTCTCTCTCTCCCTCTCATGAATAAATAAACAGAATCTTAAAAAAAAAAAAAAAGACAAGAGATAACAAGCGTGATCAGGATATGGAGAAAAGGAAATCCATTGCATTGGGAATGTACATTGGTACAGCCACTGTGGAAAACAATGTGGAGGTTTCTCAAAAAATTAAAAATAGAACTACCATATGACCCATCACTTCCACTTCTTGATATTTATCCAAAGAAAATGAAACACTAACTTGAAAAGATACCTGCACCCCTTTGCAGCATTATTTACAACAGCCAAGATGTGGAAACTACCCAAGTGTCTGTCTATAGAGGAATGGTTAAAGAAGATGTGGTATACATACAATGAAATATTTTCAGCCATTAAAAAGAGTGAAATCTTGCCATTTTCACCAATGTGAATGGACCACAGAGGCATCATATTATGTTAAGTGAAGTAAGTCAGACAAAAAAATATAGTATATGATCTCACTTATATAGAGAATCTAAAAAACAAAAACCAAGCTCATAGATACAGATAGAAAGATTGGTCGTTGCCAGAGGCAGGGGAAGGGAGTTGGCAAAACGAATAAAGGGGTCATAAGATACAATCTTCCAGTTATTCAAAAAAAAAAGTAATTCATGGGATGGTAATACTCAGCATGGGTACTACAGTTAAGAATATAGTATTGCAGAGTTGAAAGTTGCTAAGACAGTAAATCTTAATGTTCTTATCATTAGACGGCTAATTCTGTACTTGCAGGTGGTGATAGATGTTAGCGACTTACTGTGGTTGGTGATCATTTCACAATATTTACAAATACTGATCATTACATCGTACATCTGAAACTAATATAACGTTGCATGACAGTTGGGCATCAACTTGAAAAAAAGAGAGAGAATGAAGTGTGTGTGTGTTTGTTGGGGGGGAGGGAGTAGCCTTGATTTGGATAGAGATTTAAGAGCCTAATCAACCCAGTCCTCAGGGACAAGGTCTTGCATTGAGCATTCTGCCTTCCAGAGATGCTTCTGGAAGTAAAGAGAGGGGGCTTAAGGGATGCCATGTTTTAAGCCTTTCAGTTTGAGTGCCAAATACCTACCCTTTGAAGTCAAAGCTTTCTAAATGTATGAACTCTCATGCTCCTGGTTTAAAAAGTCAACAGACTAAATTTTAGGACCATAAAATACCTCAGGCCACTTAATCATTACTGATCAGCACTGATCCTTCCTTGCTGCTACAAAATATCAAAGAACGCCTACTGCATCTGCGTACATGCGTGTGTGTATGTGTGTGTTTATGAGGAAGAGAGAGACAGAGACAGAGACAGAGAGGTCTAGGTCTTTGGACCTAGATTTACGGGTATCACGCACGGAGAAAGAACCCTGACGTATGAGAAGCTGAAGAGAGAAACACAGGAACGTGTAACCAAGTACAGAGATTAGAAATAGCAAGGCCAGCATTTCAGAAGCTGTTTTCATCCAGGAAACGCTGTGGCTCTGGTCCTCTGGCCTCCTGGGCTGCAGCTAGTTCTGAGAGATGACAAGGACCCAGTAGATCCCATCGCAGACAGCCTGGCAGGAGCCCTGGTGCAGAAACCATGCGGCCGACTCTCCATGGGGCCTGCTGAGCCAGGACCGGAATCACTCAGAGGGCTGCTCTTTTTTCGTAGCTGCGGCTGAGAACTGAATTCAGACACAAGGACATGGTGTCGGTCTGGACTCCATCTGGGGAGTTTAACTTGAATCCGGGATCTGAGACCTACTTTTCAAGGGGCAGCCGCACTCAGCACTCCACACCACTGTTGGGAGCAGCCTTGCACCTGCCATCTGGGGAAGGCCCTGGCTGATGGTGGGGCACAGCATCCCGCCAGCGCTCTGGCTTCACACTCAAAGACATCAGGGCAGCTGGAGGTTTTGTCTCTCTTCTGTTTTAAGAAATTACCAACAATATCTAGGGAGTACAGAGGAATGGAAATAGCCCCAGACTGGGAGTCAGGAGTCCTGGGTGCTTTGCCCTGACTCTGTCTCAGCAGCACTGACCTTGCGTAATCCATTTGGTCTCTACTCTAAATTGCTTTCTCCTATAAGTTCTCACAGCCACCCTTGCCCTTCACGGATATTGAGAAGGTTACAGAAGACAATGCATATGAGAATGGTTTGAACACAGTGAACCCTTCGGAGGCGTAAGGTATTACTGTCAACAGTAATAATAATAGAGTGCCCATCTCTGAAGATGACCGTAACTGTGCTGTTAACTTATCACCTTCAGTAAAAAACATCTGTATTAAAAAAAAAGAGAGAAAGTATCTAATTGAATCTATCTTCATAAGACCCATAAACTTTTAACTTCAGCTACACATGAAAGTATGCATTTTCCCAGCTCCTATTTCAAAAAGGAGAAGCTAAAAAGGAAAGGAAAGCATTTACTATCGTTTAATAAAAGTTTATATTTCTAGCATTACATTACTAAGCTGATTATATTCCTGTTATAGAATCAGTGGGCCATTTGGAGGAAAAACTTGACTAATGCTCACTTTTATGCTACCAATGGTAGGTGCTATTTGCTGAGTTCTGACCATGGGAAGTGGGGTAGAAGTAACACCTGGTTTGGCCCAACTCTTTCAGCCAGAGAGGTTAACTTATCACTGCCTAGGATAAAAGTTAACCAGCAGAGCTCTGGATTTGAATTCAGATCGCTCTCAGTCTAAAATCTGTGATCTTATTTTTAAATAACACTCTCTCCGAGCCATGTTAGGGTTATCGTTAGTAAAACAAACTGCAACATTCATTTTAGATCATTAAATTAGATGAACAAGTAACTTTCATTTTGGAAAGCACAATCTTCCTAATTGTAATAGATTTGTTGTTATGTAAAAAGGTTTCAGGAAATGAGTTTTGAGGTTCTGACATCCCATTGATGGTCAAGGTACAAGCTGTATTTATGTCACCACACTGACCCTGGCTTCAAATGATCCACAGGAGGGAGGGTTGGGAATATCCTGCTACAGGAAGTCAAAACTGGGGGTGTGGGGGAGGGTTCTTTTCTCTCAATGTTTACTTTGATAATTGGTCTCTGGGTTAAATTACACATTTAGTACAAAGAAGCTTTAATACTTATTTTCACTCTTCATCTATGACAGTGGTCCCCAAACTGGGCCACACATCAAATCATGTAGTAAATTTTTTTCAATGCAAATTTCAAGGCCCCTATTTAGACCTGTTGAGTCTGGCCATATCTCTATTTAAGAAATTCCCCACAGGCATTTCTGATATAGCTAAGTTTTTGAATCACTACTGTGTGATTTATGACCTTTTGGGGTTGATTTTTTTTTAATTTGACATTATATAGTCATACCATTTAAATCACTTGGCTTTTGTTCAATAGCACTAACTCATGAAAGCTATAGTTCCTGAAAACTACACCTTTCTGTAATTATGGCTCAAATGGGTTGAAAATGGAAAACATACACGTATAAAATTTTGGAGAAGAAAAATCCTAATTTTCATCTATTTCCCATGTTGAGACCTCATGTTTCAACTCTGTCCCAAAGTGAATTTTATGTCTGAGCCATAAAGATCTAAGATCCTCTCGTGGGAGGGCTACAGCAGCACTCGCAGACCATTAGAATCACCTCTTGCAGCCCCCAGCGATTTCGGTAAAGACTTCCAGACTCTCTGAGCACTCCCAGCACAGACTATCAATATTTCACTGTTTTCTAACATGAGCGTTCATAAGAGATGTTTTTCCATTATTGCTGTCAACAAAAAATTTGTTTAATAAACATAGATTGTTATTTATCCCATATGTTCAACAACTCATTCAGAGCCATAAATAGAAAACAAGAATGTTACTCACAATGTATAAATAGAGCAGTAGTGTGATATGACCAATAGCATGGTTCGGTATTAGAAAATTGCATTGACGTGTGATGGCAAATATCTGCAACCTGCCCTAAAAAATAAAGAAATTAAAAATCTCCTAATAACTTAAAAAATAGACCAACCAACAAAAACTGTTTGGATACAGTTCAGTGTAAAATTTATTCTAAGAAAAATCTTTAGCATCTTAAATTTATTTATTTATTTATTTTTGCATCTTAAATTTTTAACGTTGGTCCTAGAAAAGTGAGGCAGAGTTTATTATTCTCTTATATTCTTTCCTTTCTGAGAGGTGTATTTTTAGGTGAGGTTTTTAAAAATAATCATCCCATCAAGCCCCTTGTATATTTCTTCTTATCCACGGACAAGGAGTGTAGCAATAGAGAAGTTTAAGTAAGGTACAGTATGCCGTTATCACTGCTGCATTGATTTTGACCTAGGAAACCAAAGCAACTTTTAATGACCAGTTGAAAAATTGGCCAATTGAAAAGTTTATGCTCTTCCATCTAACCTCTTAGGAAGGGGTTGGATCTAGAAATGGTTGTGCTGGACATGAAATAGCAGGTCTCTATGAACATTGCCTATGAACATGGGCACATGCATGCTAATGACAGACTATGAGAATGGAACATGCTGGGGAGTCTGAGCAAATATAGGCCCAAGTAATCCCTGCTTTCTGAAAACATAAAAACTCGATCAACTGGAAAATCAGGCGCTTTTCAAGATTTTTCTTTATTCATCTCCTTTTTGAGATCCACGGAGGAGAGATCCAAGATGATGAGTCAGTATTCCATAGGTTTTACTCTCTTACTAACATTCAGTGTTTGGAATGATGAGCAATTACATTGACAATTATTATCTTCTTTTCTTGAGAACACCTTCATCGAAATAAAAGTCTTACCTGCTTGCTGTAATCAGGTTTCTATGACATTCTCACATGGTTTGGGGTATGGGTTTAGGAAGAGATGATCTATATGGATTTCATTTTTATTAAGCAAAACAAAATGGAAATTTAATGAACTTTCACAGATAGTGATTTATGCAACTGACACAAAGAATCTTATCAATAATGAGTGAGTTTTGCTCAAATGACACTTGCTGGTGATTTTTTAAAGTTTCATTCTAAAGAAATCTTTGTCCTGTGTTGTTTTCCCTTAACAGCCCACTTTTCCTGTAGGTCCCGCCATAGGGACAAATACGGCGATTAGCTTTGCTCCTTACTTAGCACCTGTCACCCCTGGAGTTGGGTTAGTCCCAACGGAAATTCTACCCACCACACCTGTTCTTGTTCCCGGAAGTCCACCCGTCACTGTCCCGGGCTCAACTGCAACTCAGAAACTTCTCAGGACTGACAAACTGGAGGTACTTCAATTATATTTGTGGTTTGAGATGCATTTGCGGTAGAAGTGTAATTATTTGTAAGTGAGCACTTGTAAGATATTAATTCAGTCTTGCAAAACAGCCATGCACACACACGCACACACACATACACTTCATCTAAAAGCCATGCATTTGTAATTCTATGGTTTCAATTTAAGGCAAAGTATAAAGGAAATTAGTCTGTAGGAAAAAAATTAGCTTAGTACAAACAAAATTCACCCGCGGGGAATGTGTGTTCAGGGGCAAAATATTTAACAACCAGTAGAACTACGAATCAGTCATGGCTCCTGAAGTCCTTCCACTGTGCTCGGCGTTAACCTTTGATGGATCTTGGAAAGGTCTGAGAATGAACAAGTGATAAGCCCAGCAGTCAGGGCAATGGGGGACACTTTGGGACAGGGGTAGGAGTTAAGGAGAACTGACTATTGACCACTTGGTATGATCATATTTGAATATTTTAAGAACTAGAATGGTTATGTTGGTATGTTCCAGAATATCAGCCCTGATAGTATTGTTGACAAACAGGGGAACTGGAAGCTGGGCAAATTATTTATCAGTGAACATATTTTATTTAACTTAAGTTCAAGTGTTCTATAAAAGTCAAGAAAACACACTCATATATTTACAGAACATAATTCATAAGTCATGAGTCAAGCCAACCCTGACGGGGTAACATTTCTCTTTAATCAGAATTAAAGGATTTATCTTAACTACTATATCCTGTGATATTTAATAGAGCATTTTATACAGGTGTGTAAAGATTCTGATAGCTTTTTCAATGATCTCCTTTAATTCCATTACCCATTAAAGTTGTTAGGTGATGTATGTATGGTCAGGATGTACACTGTGCTTTATGTTGGATCACTGGAGAATATCCTTTCCATGTGCATTTGTTTAAATATTTACCCAATAAAAAATTTATAAAAATGTTTACCTGATAAATATTGAAGGCAATAAAATGTTGCTACCTAATATCAACTTCAATCTGGAGTATATGGATCCCAAAATGAAACGACTATAGAATCTAACAGTTATAGCCTAACAGCCTGCCCATGTGAATGTAGAACAGACCTTTTCTGGTCCGGGGAAAGTGTTTGGGGCTCCACCTGCTGGACCCGTGGAGCTTTAGTGTTCAGTTTTTGAAGTGTCTGGTTTAGAAAACAAATTAAATCAAGCTGAGTTGGGAACAAATCGTCCTCCCCAACAGGACTAGTAGATATTGAAAAATAATTTACAGAGACTTCAACAGGGCAGCTTCCAGCTCATTTCAAACCAGGAATGAAGTCGGCAGCACACAGAGACCCTTGGTAAATGCTTGATGGCTGGTCTGCACCTCTGATGTAGTCTCAGACCAGAGGATTCCATTTAGAGAGGAAGGCTTACTCAGAATTGATGGGAACGTCTGAGTAATTTTTATTTTGTACATTTTACAAACTAAAGATGGAATACTGGCTTATATCCAAAAACAGGAGGAAACGACGAGCAATTTTGTGACTTATCTGTTTATCCTTCAAACCCTCTTGGCCACTGGTCAGTGAAACTATTTTGCAAGCTCCTTTGACTTTCACAAGGCTTGACTGTCACTTCAGTGACCGTTCATGGAACATCACTGATGGTTGGGATGCCCAGCACCACTTAAATATATTGACTTTGGAATTAGAGCTTCAAAGGAAAATAACTTACAATTTTACTAGTAATTCTGCCCTGCTAATGATATAAGTATTATATCTATATATTATTCATGTCATCTTATGTTATTGATATTCAGGGCAGAATTAAGAATACTCTTTAAATTTTCTTTATATAGTAAACTTTTGATCCACCAGAATTCTTAGAGGATGGAGCATTCTAGTTACTCCAGGCTTAAGGATAACTAAGGACTAAAAAAGCAACGGCAACACATCGGCACTTCAAACTCTATTTCCACTTCCCTCCACTTATTTCTCTCTATCTCTTCCCATATTTCTCTCCTTTTTATCTTTCTGTCTGTGCTGTCATAAGTAATAATATAGTGACCCGAAATGCAAGTTTCAATGCCTTAGATGTAGTAGTTCTGACTTAACATACTAAGCATAAGTTATCTTTGTGGAGTGAGGGGTCCTAGGGGAAAACAGGAGTGTTCAGATTCACCCCACCCGCTTCCCATCCTCCAACGAGGAGGAACAAGTTTATTTCCCCCAATGCTACGCCCTGGAGGCCTGATCTGTGATGATACCATCCCTCCGTGCAAAACAAACAAACAAACAAACAAAAACAAAAAACAAAACTTACGGCATCCCAGAGTTGTCAGGGAAGGAGACAATCTGGATTTGCATTTAGATGCCCAAATTATGTACTTGTATATAGGTTCATATGCACATAGATCGCGTCCTCGTTGTTGTATCTGAAGCAGATACAGAGATATGCACACCAGCCACAGAGAAAGGGAGGCTTTGCTGATTTTCATGTCAGCTCCACTGCAGACTTTGACTTAGTCTTCTCAACACAGAGTCTCACTCCAGAAAAGAGGGCGCAGCAGAGCTCACATCAGCTTGCCAGGGATTCTGGTTGAGTTCTGGACAATATCACATCTTTATGGAAACGGCCCCAAAGCCACCGCGACAAGAAGGGACAAGCGCTTATCCCTCTGTGGTTTTGCGTTAGCCTACAGGGCTGCGCCTGCGGAGGCCTTCTCGTGCATCGTCCGCTCTTCTTCTCCCGTGTCCTAGGTATGCAGGGAGTTCCAGCGAGGGAACTGCGCCCGGGGGGAGACCGACTGCCGCTTTGCACACCCCGCGGACAGCACCATGATCGACACGAACGACAACACCGTAACCGTTTGTATGGATTACATAAAGGGGCGTTGCATGAGGGAGAAATGCAAATATTTTCACCCTCCTGCACACTTGCAGGCCAAAATCAAAGCTGCGCAGCACCAAGCCAACCAAGCGGCGGTGGCCGCCCAGGCAGCCGCGGCCGCGGCCACAGTCATGGTAAGTGGGGCGCGCCCGCCGCGCACCTTCCTCCGCCCGGGCCCGGGGAGCCGCGGGCGCCCCGCGGGATCCAGACGCTGCCCCACAGTCGGGACCTAGGGAAGGCTGCATTCCTGCTGCTCCGCTGCCTAAGTTCTGTTGTCGTTCGCCCCGTTTTGTTTGGTTCGGTTTGGTTCCCCCCCCCCTCTCCTTCCCTTCTGCAGCACAACAGGTAAATCCCTGAGGCGCAGGGACACCCCCCCTCGCCCCTCGCCCCTCGCCCCTGCGGGGAGCCCGGCCGCGGGCCGCTCCTCCTCCCCTCCTCCGCCTCCTCCTCCGAGCTGTCCACCGGAGCCCGGCGCACCCGCGCCCAGGCGGGGGCAAGAAATGCAGCCGAGCCCTGCTGCTGAGAGCCCCGGGGAGGGCGCCTCGGGGCGCAGCCCCCAAGCTCAGAGGCTGGCAACAGGCAGCCGGCCGGGGACCCGTTCCTCCCCACCCCTGCTTCTCCCACCCTCCTTCCAGCTTTCTCCCTCTAAATGAACTTGTGTGCACAACATCAAGCCGTGAAACGGATGAAAGCGGAGCTGTCCTGACCGGTGCTTTAAACCGGGGAGGGGGGGCTGTAACCCAGCCCGGAGCCCCTGAGTCACTGCAGTGTCCCTTAGAGACCACCTGCCGCCGCCTCCCCCTACTCCTCTTCCTGCTCTTGCTCCTCCTCCCCCTCCTCTCCTCCTCCATCCTCCTGCTGCTCCTCCTCTTGCTCCTCTCCCTCCTCTTCTTCCTTATCCCTGGGGAGCCTGTTTACAGCTCCAGACTCTCAGGCCCCCCACCCCAGACCTTGGCGATCAGAATTCTTTTTTTTTTTTAATGTATGATAGTCACAGAGAGAGAGAGAGAGAGAGGCAGAGACACAGGCAGAGGGAGAAGCAGGCTCCATGCACCGGGAGCCCGACGTGGGATTCGATCCCGGGTCTCCAGGATCGCGCCCTGGGCCAAAGGCAGGCGCCAAACCGCTGCGCCACCCAGGGATCCCCAGAATTCTGATTTTAAAATATCCTCAGGTGTTATGGATGCACATTAACAGTCCGCAAGCACCTGCCTACAACCCTGGTTTCTCAAACTTGGCTGTATTTTGGAATTACCTGAAGGGTCTCAAAAGGTTCCAAAGTCAGCCCCCTTCCTCCAAAATTTCTTATTTAATTGGTCTGGGTGTGGCCGGGGCAGTGGCCTTTTTTGGAAGCTCTCCTGGGATTCCCACGTGCAGCACAGTTTGAGAACCATCACACTAGGTCGTAGAAATTGCTAATTAATTTGTTTTAACATGAGATCTCTGGCTTATCAGAAACCTGTTATAATATATAGAAGACACTGTGCATTCATCCATTCATTCGTTTACTGATTCATTCAAAACATGTAATGAGACCTGCCATGCATCAGGCACACTTGCTAGATGGCATACAGAAATTAAGCAGGTTTTCTTGCCCTAACTGGTGTGTTGATCGTTAGGTATGGAGCACACATTTTTTCCATTGCACCAGGCACACTTGCTAGATGGCATACAGAAATTAAGCAGGTTTTCTTGCCCTAACTGGTGTGTTGATCGTTAGGTATATAGCACACATTTTTTCCATTGCACTGGCATGGAAACCCAGGTACCCAGGTACCCATCATACCTGGGTACCAAGGATATCCCCCAAGGCTAGTCAGGATTCTGGCTACAAGAGACAAAAACCCAACGGAAATGGTTTATATTAAAAATTTGGACTTCGTGTGGTGCCCTCCAAAGGGAAAAGAAGTCCAAAAGATGGTAGGGGTGTCCGGATTCAGAAACTGAAAAACCAGTAGGGCTCTGTTGTTTTTCTCTTTTCTGCTTCTCTTGGCATATCAGCTCTATCTTCTAAGACTAGGTTCTCCAATGCAACATTGACCATGAATCTGAACATCTTTGGATACACATTCTTATGTCTTTTGACAAGAGAGAAAACAGCATCTTCTACATTGGTTCTAATTCTACAAGAAACAAGCAAACTAAATAATTAAAGGTCATTCTGGTGGCTCTCCTCATGGTTAGAATAATAGCACGCTATGATTGGCTCAGCCTAGGTCACAATAGCCATCTCTGGCCATGGGGGTATGAGATGAGGTCCTGGGAGTATGAAAAAAATTAGCCCCTACACCTCAAATACCTGTTGACACAACAAACCACTGGTACTAATCGTGACCTGCGACCTGAGCCCTGAATTTATCTGAGCTTTGATTGGATCTGCCTGTTTATGAGAAGTGCCAACTCTAACATCCATGATCAATATGTACCTCAGTCATCGAGGAACAATGCACATGGTATATGTCCATGGTGGGTGACCTGGGTTGATAGGGATAAGAGAAAAAATGGCCACTGACATAAACACCTCATTCCTTAAGAGGAATTTTAAAATCAAGACTGTGGGGGCACTTAGTGGCTCAGATGGTTCAGCATCTGCCTTTGGCTCAGGTCATGATCCAGGAGTCCTGGGACCCAGCCCCTCATTGGGCTCCCTGCTCAGCAGGAGTCTGCTTCTCCCTCTCACTCTGTGCACACACTCACTCTATCTCCCTCTCTCTCAAATAAGTAAATGAAATCTTTAAAAACAATAAAAATAAATCAAGACTGTACTCCTCTGTATGCCCTGCCACGTGCCCTTCTGCTCATTTTCACATCATACCCATCAAGATGCGTAGAGGTTATTACAGTGGATGTCAGTATATTTAGTTACCATAGTTCCCTGGATTGTTATACTGTGCCCAAATTTGGAGTTCTGATATTTCAGGGAATCTTGCAACATCGTCAAAGACAACCCAAAGGAATACAGTTTCAGAACAAAAGCCAGCTTCTTTCTGACAATGACATGAAAATTATTGAATCTGTCATGTCTTTTTAGTTGAAGTGAGAGGCTTATTTGAACCAGCCTAGATGCAGTTGGATAAAGTCAAAGTATTCTTACTCTAGTGGCAAGATTACTCAGTACACTGAAAAAAAAAAAAAAAAAAACCTCTTATTTTATTTCCTTATTTAAAAGAACAAATGGGAGTGATGGTTGCAGTCAGAAGATATCAGTATTCCATTCACCTGGGTTCCATATCCCAACACAAAGAATTTCTGTAGTGCAATTTGTATTATTGTCCAGGGATTTCCTCTTCTTTTGACTAATTGGACCCTGAAAATGCACTTAAAGCTTTGATTCCAGAAAAGGAGACATTTATTTCTTTTAGAGCCTGATTCTTTTACAATACATCTTAAAATGTGAGCATCATCCTCACCAGATTTTTTTTAATGTGAAAATAAGCCAGACAGAGCTTCTCTTTGGTAATTTTCACACAAAGGGTATCTGATCTTCAAGCGAGCAATCTTTCTTTACACACTACAAAATGGGGCTACACAGGAGATTCCTGTTTTGTAAAAGGAAACAGGACCAGCTGCCATCAGCTTGATAAGTTTCAGTTGTCCAAGAAAAAACATAAAGGAACTTTGAATTCCATCCTATTTGTCCACGTCCCTTTATTCCAGATTAAAATGGCAGCTCTGATTATTGTTGTCCGGTTTTTCTGACTTCTCAGATTTTTGGTCCTTGCCCGTAATGCCTGGCATGGGCACTTGGTTTGCACGCCTTGACTTGCAGTTGGATTGTTCTTTGATCCAGAGAAAAGAAAACCTGGCCGGATGTACACAAACCTGCAGGTGGGCCCAGAGAGTGCAGAGGATCCAAAATGTTGGTGAGGCCAGCAAGAATGGATGCCAAGTGTCGAACATAGAGTAAACGCTCAAATAAAGAGAACCTCTTTCTCTGCTTAGATGCCTAAGGAAACTCCCAAGACCCACCAGGCCCCGTAATCTCTAAGGTCTAGTCTGGGCCTGAAGACCTTTCAATGTAGCTAAACATATGTCGGCAATTGTATCCTCTAAAACAAAATATCTGTATACTACTAGCTCATATTATAATATGATTATTAATCCACACAGATTTTTTAAAAAATACATTCTACACATGTGCCTCAAAGCATGAGGCGTGCAAGATACTTATAGGTATGCTCAACCCTCCAAAACCTTAGTGTTTCCTTGAAAAGACATGACAGCTACATCTAGTAAAGGTAACCCACAGCATGCAGTGGGGAAAAAAGGAGATGCTCTTGCCGTCCAGCATATTTGAGAGCTCTCAGTTTCTTCAGTTCCTAGATTATTCTAATTTCTATGGATGCTGAGTTTCATCAGTCTAAGATCAGAAAAAAAAAAAAAAAAGAATATTAACCTTCCAGGTGATGATGATCCTAGGGAGAAATATTTAATATTTCCTTTTCTACTTGGAGAGTTCATTAAATGTTGCTTTGTTAAATTGAAATTTTGTTCATAAGGACCAGCCTTTGGAGACATAATCACTCTTCCAGTTAGCGCAGCAGACAAAATCAACCCAACAGTAGATTTGCTCTGGAACTCCCAAAGACTGGAAGGGTGACAAGAACTGAGTCCAGAAGGTTGAGGCCAAAATGATTCTGGGTTTGTGTTCTCCGTGTACTCTGGGAGAACAGGCTACGCAGTCTTATGTAGTTGGCACAGATATTTAAACTTAAAGAAATGCATTAATTTTGCAATCTAAAAACTCTACGGCAACCAAAGATTTTAAAGTAACGTGGTGTCATGGAAGTTACATAATGGGGGCCTTCTATCTATCTGAAGGAAGAATATTCAGCACAAAGAAACTTTCTTGTTGTGGAACTCTCTGGGTTTTAAAAATGTTGGAGTTCTACTTTCAGAACACTGATTTTGTATTATTTGATGGCATCTATCAAGACTGCCTTCCAAAACATTGCTCTCCTGGTCATTCTAAATCTCTTCTCTGCCTTTAATCCTTTCCCTACCTACTTTATTTCTACCCACCCCCCCCCCATCTTTACTTGACCACCTGTCATCTCTATACCTTTGATCCTGAATCATCAAATGATGATGAAAAACCCTTTATTTGCAAAGGAAAATATCTTAATTTTTTCCCATTTTGAGAGTTTAGTACTTAGCCCGTTTTATTTCAAATGCCGTAGTTCTATCAGAACTTTAGAATATCACATTTTGTGTTGATTATACAAACCTTGGGGATTTACCTATTGTGCTACACATAGAAAAGGGGTATTTCATTTTTTATTTGCATTGGAGTTATTCCTTTGTTTTGTTTTGTTTTGTTTTTTTTTCACAGAATTCCATCATAGAAATTTTCCATCTTTTAGAGCAATTATTAAGGATTAGGAAAATTTTCTCATTGCGGCCTAAATCAATCAATATTTGTTATTATTTCAGCTGTTTAAATGAGACTATCTGCCCCAAAGTATGGTTATAAGTTAAAAATATTATTTTACATCTAATATTTCAAGCAGTCCTTTGCTATTTTTTATTTTTTAGCTGTTTGCTATTTTTAGCTGTTTTACTCATTCTAGGAGAGAATTCCACTTCTCATTAACTGGGTTGGTCATTGATTATAACGAAAAGTACACACAGAATTATTAAAAATATAAATTACTCTGATAGCTGAGAATACTAAATACCTTTTTAAAGGGTATTTTCTTAGCATAACCCGGTAAGTTGTTTGAGATAAATTGAATTATAATTTCAAATGTAGTGGAAAACATAGAATGGATGATAAGTTAGTCTTTAGAAACAGAACAATGGACTGAGTGTGGGAAATTTGAGAATCTTACTATTCAAATTCAAAACTTCTTAAGTTTGGAACCTGATCCCGCATTACCAGTTTCACACTAGCAGACTGAAGAGAAGAATTGAGACAATTATCCACATGATTCAGACAAAAAATTAAGATCCAAACCCAAACAGTTTTGCTTCAGTAATCTTGTGTTTGAATATTTTTTTTGCCTGAATTTTTTGTCTCAGTTTGCCACTTCATTTTGTTAGGCTAGATCTTTACTAAAAAATTACTTTTTATAAAAGTCAAAGATTATATATATATGTATATATATAATTGTTTTTTTGCCTTGGATCTTATACTTAGTGCATTCGTTATTTTACATTCGAAAACTAACTTATCAGAAGTTCTTCAGCCCTACGGCCCTTGAAAGTTCTGCATTTTTTTTCTGAAGCAATATAAAAAATGCTGATGGTGTGTATGCAAGCTGCTGTTTTAATTAACTTTCCTGAATTTCAAACATCTATATTTTACTCTCTTATATGCTTTTAACTAAGGTATAGTAGATGCATTTTTGCTTCGATACTAATTTAAGGTGTAATATTCATTTCTTTAGAGAACATTTTTGTTGTTGTGCATGCCTAGTGTTTTGTACGTTGTATATTGCATTCAGAATATTTTTTTCCTTCTCACCTATCCACAATGCAATGCCGTTCCCATGATGCACCTCTGCTTGCTGTTTACCTGTATGTTAATTCGCTTGAATCCCATTGGCCCACTGCCATCATGTGCTCGCTGCCTGTTATTAAAAGACTCAGTCGACTGCCAAAGCAATGAAGCGACCTCTCGAAGCATCTGTAGACCTGGTACTTTGACCTTTCACCTTTCGCTTTGCATGTAGCTTTTCAGAGAACCATCTGAGATTTGTATTACTTGTAAAATTGGTTGCAAACAATCATTATTATTAATGAATGGAGAAAATCCGATAAGGTGTTTAGCCATCTCATTTTCATACGTAATATGTGAAATAAATTAATCCTAACAAATTTTAATACCTTTTCCAAAAAAGTGAAGCAAATTTAAACTTCTTGCCTCGGAAAGTGCTCATTATAATTCTTATTAACCTTTAAATCCAAGAAATTGCCGTTTAGTTAATGAAGAGAATAGGTATTAATAATAACACAAACGCTTCTTTCCCCCGTTAGAATAATTTAACTCATTTTAAAAGCTGGAGCCTATTTTTTTTTTATTTTTAATTATTTATTTATTTTTGGTGTTGCTTGATAGTTTTTCTTTTCCTTAGTTGAGATGCTACCGTTTTGGGTTACAGAAATCATGCTTTCGCTCTCAATAACAAATTCTCACTCATTCGACATTGCCCGCTCTTTAAATTAAGGTGCATGGCAGAGGCATCTCCTTAGCTGTCATTTTGAAACAGAATGTTGTAGTTGACGATCTCTGTGGACACCGGAGGTGTGGTTACTTTGAGTTATACATGTCTTCTCCAATTCTTTATTATAGGCCTTTCCTCCTGGTGCTCTTCATCCTTTACCAAAGAGACAAGCACTTGAAAAAAGCAACGGTGCCAGCACGGTCTTCAATCCCAGCGTCTTGCACTACCAGCAGGCTCTAACCAGCGCACAGCTACAGCAGCACGCGGCGTTTATTCCAACAGGTATGTGCCCTGACAGTTCCAAGTCCTGTGTCCGTGTGCCCTTCGGTCATGTGCTTTCTTCTCATTCCTCTCAGCTGTTCGGTGGCATCTAGTTTGCTTGTAAAGGTACAGTCCAGACAAGCCTGAGACTCATCATTGTCCTAGCTATCGAGATGTAGTTACTTTGCTTGGAAGGATAGCTAAATGACTGCTAGGATTCTAAAGCCAAATATTTTATAGTTAAGTGATAGCCGGAACCCATGAGAAGCAGAGAGATCTCAGTTAGGCCTTTCGGTTTCTTGTAGTTACACATGCCGTGTAAGACTGTTTATGTCAATGAGACCTTTTTATGTGTGACAATTGAAATTTGTCATTAACCCTGAATGACCTAAAAAATAGCAATTCCAGTAAATACTAACCTTTTTTTTTTCTGTTCCTATTCAGAGCACTAAAAACAAAACAAAACAAAACAAACGAAGGCTATTCAAGTAAAGCAATCCTCCACTCATATTTTACATTCATTCTATCTCTTTTGCCATCCTTCTCAACTTCACCAAGTGCACAAATAGATAGAGCTCTTATCCTGATTTCTAAGCCAATGCCTGATAATAGTAGCTGCTAAGGTCCATTAACGGTATCATTCCACTAAGAGATGAATTCTGTTAGTCACAGAATCTTGAAGCGTAAAGGATTCTTCGTGATCTCCTCATCCAGGCAATTGTTTTACAGATGACAAAACTGAGGCCCCCTAAATGGGAGGTGACTTCCCAAGGTGGCACAGCTAATGACACAAAAAACCACTACCTAGTTTCCCCGTGACCAGCCCAACATACCATGACACGACACCACCGAGCTTCCACATGTGGAGTCACAGGGTTCTCCCTTAGAGCTTGGCAGACATAAAACACCAGATAAAAATGAAGAAACAGAAGTGTGATCCATAGCAACCATCCCCCTTTTTTTCACCCACCTCCCTGACCACAGACCTACAAACACCATATAGGAACATAGAATCACCTTAAATGGATCACGGTTTTGACTTTTTGGTCTGCATTAGAAGCAGGGATAATATCCTCAAAATAAATAAGATTTCCTAGGGTTAAAAAAAAAAAAAAAGAACCAGAGAGTGACTTAGGCTTTCATGAGGAGATTGTCCATTCAGGGCTTAGTTTTGAGGTCAAAGTTTTCATCCCATGAGAGTGACTTGAAGGTTTATATAGATATACAAAAATTTTGTCAAAAAGAGCTTGTTGGTCCTAATCTACGTGATTGGACTTTTCAGGCTTCTTATTTATTTAAATCCTGTAGCATATTAGGCATTAATGTAGGAGGGAGAAGAAGAAATATTTCTACGGTATTCTTTGTATAAAAGCTACACTTTGAAAAAAACTATCAACCTGTTGACAATATTAATTATAGTAAAAATATAAATTATGTTAGCAAAATGGTTCTTAGTGTTCAGTTTTCATATTTCACTTCTGCTCTTCTCTTAAGAAGACTTACAGACCTATAGAGTAAGTCTTTACATGAGTATTTATTGGGGCTTCCCTGCTATTATATTACAACTTCAGCTAGTGACATTTCAGTTCAGATGTAGCCCAGCAGTACTTGTACTCGTAATCCACTAGATATAACATCTTTGTAAAATTTGTAAAATAATTACTCGTAGGTAAACTTACCTCGAGGTCTTCTATGATTTCTTTAAATACTTTATAGACCTCATCACTAGATAGTTTAGGAGAAAAAATTAGGGAGGAATGTACCAAGGGGTAAAACATAAAATGACAAGTCTGTTTCTGGGACTGGGTAATAATTTCACTACAATTTCCTGGGAATGCTTTGAAACCCTGGAACTAAGTCATGTGAAAGTCTGAAGGCCTCTAACTTGTATTTAACACTTCAGTCCAATAATGAGTGCTCTGTTAAATCGCTGAAAGAATTCTCATTTAAAAATATTTCACCTGGAAACCATTTAGAGACTTCCAAAGCAAGAATGGATAACATCCCTTATACAATGACGGATTATTTGTTGATGAATCCATTGTATCGAGGACAGATAGGCTGTACTGGCTGCGGTGGTTGTGCACTTCTGCCCCCTGCTGGATTCTTTAAAAACTGTCCAAGTGTGTCCAGCAACCCTCAATTGTGAGGACTTTGGGAGCCCAAAAGTGGGTCCTAGCCCACTTAATTCTGTGAATTACAAGGGTTTCCATCTGTAACATGATATCAATATCATAGTGAAAAACTATGTGGCTCTCATGCTCTGAAATGGTATTTTAACTTCTAAGAAGTTTTCACATGTTTTCCTTAAATGATGAAAGAAAATAATTCAATCAAAAGGAAGTTAGCATAATCTTTCCCCCACTTAAATGCATAGCAGAAATCTCAGTGTTTATTTTGGCTCTAGTTTTTATTTCAGGCTTTCTTTCTCATAAACCACATTTTCAACTCAATTTTAAAATGGTAATGATAATCATTGTTAATCACTGTTGTCTTAAATCTCTGCAAGTTAAGTGATGATGTTCAAAAATAATTTTTGTGACTTGGTAGATGGTGGGCCCATTATTTTAAAATGGACAGATTTTGATTTTTCTATAAATACCTTATATCAATTATCATATATATGAAACACAAAGCATCTTATGTTCTACTGGAGGTTACCCTTCACTGAAAGGCCATTCATAGTGAAATTTTGGGTGTTGTTTTTTTTTTAATCCCTCATTTTTATTTCTTTTTTTTTCCCCATTGAGGTACAGTTGTCCCATAACATATTAGTTGCAGGTGTATGATATAAGGGATCAATATTTGTAGGCACTGTGACTTGACCATCACAGTAAGTCTACCTACCATCTGTTACCCACAGTGAAGTTTTTGATAGCTTATGAAAACTCCTCCATTGACACAATGTGAATTTGGATTTTAGGAATTCTGTCTCCAGGCTGTGGAGATAGTAACATAAAACATTGTGCAAAAAGGGGGATTCTTCTCCAAAACCATGCTAATATAATTATCACCTTGTTGATGCCCTAGCACATTTGTAGTGGGTGAGACTTTTTCTTTTCTCTTTCTCTCTCTCTCTTTTTTTTTTTTTGATAGGGATTATTTTAATCTAGGAGTTATACTATTTCTTTGATACTTTAGGCAAGCAGAAACCACATACACTTACAAAACTAGCAGGGTAATAATTCTTGGCATCTCTCTGACAGGTTTATTGTGAGTTACACTGTAAGTGTTCTTATAGGCATTGTCTCTTTAGTCTTCAAGATTGGTCTGCCAGTGGCAGGCATAATTATTTGCATTTTGCAGGTGGAAAAACTGAGGCTGTGTGTCTGTGCTACAAAGTGGAATATGTAACTCATGAAATTATCCAGAGTATCCTGACTCATAGATTCTAGAGTTGAAAAATTTATGCAACTGAAGCAGGGAACGGTTGAGAAATCTTTGTTGATAGGAGCCTTAGTGAAATGCTTCAGCCGATCAGAACAAAATGACCCACCAACTCCCTCTTTCATTTATTTCATTATATTGGATGTGCAAAATAAGTAGAACAGGAAAAGCACTGGCATAAATACTGCTTAATGATCAGAAACCACAAGGTTACATAAGGTTATCTATCACACTTTTGGTGAAAGATTTGTCAGCATTTAGTGGAAACTGTACCTCTTAATTTATTTGCCCCCCACCTCTTTATTTATTAAGCAAAATTTATTTGCCCCTCACTCCTTAATTTGGCACACAGTTCTTGAACATATAGTTAAGTTCTGGGTTCCAGATCCAGTAATGAGAATGAATACAAAGGAGTTCAGAACTAGGGAAAAACCAATACGGTGCTGAGTGAGCGTTAAGGGCCCCCTGGGGCCTGAGCAAAGCCATTTGAGAGTGCAGAAAGAGGCAGTGTACTAGGGCCCTGGGCATGTGCCGTGGGTGTTGGGGACAAGGATACTGAGAAAGAAGGGACTGGCCAAGGAGAAGAAACTGGCTTAGGACTTTCAAAGGAAGCGTATATCAGTGGAGGAAGAGCATCCCAGGCAGGGGGAGACAGCCTAGGTGGGGGAGAGCGTATTTGAGAGACTGCAAAGTTGTTCATTTTAGCTGCAGTGGAAAGTACGTAAGGGATAGGAAGAGGGTGAGGAGGCAGAAAAGATGAGGTGCGGAATCTGGCACTGACTAAGAGAGTCACACACAGCAAAAGCTATGCATTTCCAATATTCATATCACTTTTAGACCACAGAGAAAGAGAGGCTCATCAAGTTAATTTGGTGGAGCATTTCAGCTACTTCCTGAACTGAAGCTAAAGTGACATCGTTCAATCTCAGCTCAGTGTGTTCACAGGAGCTGGTGGTGGTGGTTCACAATCTGGTGACATTTGCAGCCATGACACAGGAGAGCCCTCCAAGAAACCGCCCCCCACAACATTGGAATGCAAAAGAATAGAAGAATTTGGATAAGGATAACTTTGAATCCAGCCATAGTTCGCTTTAAAATGAAGTCACTTATGCAGTGGGTACTTTAATAAACTTTAGGAACCAGTTGCTCCCAATACACTCACTAATGGCTGAGAAAATTCATTCAACCAATTGACCATCTGCTATGTGTCCCTTAGACCTAGACAGACATGAACCTCCTCGAGTTTACAGGAAAGGAGGAGAGATGGATGGTCAATAAATGCCCTTATAAATATATAACTTAAATGCTTTATTAGTCCTACGAATGAAAAAGTAGAGTTCGGTAAGCTTGGAAATAGAAAACTGATTTAAATGGCAGGTAGGTAAAAGAATAATTAAACAGTTTTCTAAAGAAGTGATATGTACCTTGAGACCTAGAAAATGCAGAGTGGGGTGAAGATTATTCCAGGCAGTGGGGACAGCTTGGGGGAAGACCAAAAGTAGGACAAAAGTGTGATGTATTCAGTTCAAAGAAATGAGAGGCTAATCTGCCCGGATCATGGTGCCAGTTTCCAGAGAGGGGTGGACCGAGCTGGGGAGATAGTTAGAGAATGGACCCTAGGGGGCCTTTATCCTAAAAGGAATGAAAAGGCAGTGAATCATTCCAGCAGAGCAGTGAACAGACCTGTATTTAGGAAGGTGAAGAGTGGAGTGGATTAAGCAAGGGACAGGAAACAAGCAGGAAGACGAGTTAGGACATCATGACATGGTCCAGCCTAGAGATAATGGTGACCAGGACTGGAGGAGTGGCAGTAGAGATGCCAGACAGGCAAATACAAGATGCATTTTAGAAACAGAATTGCTTTGGCTTATTGGTGAGCTGGAGCAGAGAATTTCAAGAGGGAAGGTAGATGCATAAATTTAGAAGCCTTGAGCTTATAGGTGCTATTTAAATCCTGGATTGAATGATATGCCTGGAAAAAGCATAGAGTAGATGAAAAGGAACCAGAACTGAGTCTTGAAAAACTGCAGCATTTAGAGATATAGAGTATGTGTGTGTCTATGCATGGCGGGGGTGGGGGAAGGGGCAGGGAGTATCTGAAATCCAAGGGAAAAGGTTGGTTTATTACGGAGGTAGTGGCCAAGTGCTAAATGTTACCAAGACTCGTGTTAGATGAAGATGGAAGGGTTCTTACTGATTGCAGAAATAGGGAGTTCTTGAGGGCATAAGCAGTTGGAGTAGAGACCTGAATATGGAAGTCCAACTGGAGAGGATTGGAAGAGTAAGTGGAATAAAGGAAGTGAAAATTTACAAGCAGGTTGCTTTCCAGAAGTTTGTTTATGAAGATTGGAAAGATAGGGAGAAAGAGGTGTCATCAACAGGATCTTGAGGTGTGTGTGTGTGTGTGTGTGTGTGTGTGTGTGTGTGTGTGTGTGAAGTTGGATATATTAACATGTATTTGCTGGAGAATCCAGTAGTAACCCAGTTTAAATAGCCTCTGTTCCCGACTAGTCAGTGTTAGCCTGGCCAAAACATAGATTAGGCAGAAAGCATCTCTCAAGTATGAACAGGTCAGCGGAGAGACCAAAGGCTTACACATCTCAGAGTCTTCACCTGGCATCTCAGAAGGCAGTTCTAAAACTCTAAGCGAGTACACCCATTTGTTAAAGAGAATTTTCATTCATTCATTAAAAATGAAGGCTCTGTCACCTACATGACACCCAATCTTTAGGCATATAATCCTTATATTACCTTGATTTTTATTCTAAGGAATGGAACCAGAAGTAGATAATTCGTTTTTTCCAGTACTCTACAACAAACATGTCTTCACGGTCAGAGATTTTGGATTCAAGTACATTAATAAGGCCACCGGTAGGGAAGGCAGCTATTCTGCTGGAAGGATGGAAATCTTTCCTTCCTCCCTCCCTCCGCCTCTTCCCTCCCTCCACTTGGACACCAACCAGAGATTTCCTAGGAGTTTTGCCAAAGATCTCCCTCAGGGATCACCTAATCACGGCCATGACAAAATCACTAGCCCTGGTCCTAACTCAGCTCCAGTTCTGCATTGTTTTGCCTCTATGCTCATTAGGCTTTATTGCTAGGCACCGCTCCTTTATCAGGATGAATCTCGAAGCAGAAAACAGATCCCATACACAGCCAGGTCATTCTGTCACAAGAACATCAGGCTTCCTATGCTGTAGGGCTTCCAGGTCATAATTTAAAATTCACCTGACCTGAGAGCCTTTTGATCTGGAGGATAGGGAATCTTAGTTACTGTTTTCATTTTCACATTATTTTTGACACCAAACAAGCAAAGAAGCAAACTTTTAAAGCAGTAAGGTCAGCCTAATCTAGTGAATACAAAACTTGACCTGGATTTAGGAATATAATTCTATTTCTAGCCTTACCCTTGACTTACACTATGATGACCTTGGAGTAGTTACTATGCCTCAGATTTTTCATCTGTAAAATACCCACTTCCTACCTTGGAGGATTACCTTGATAATGTCTGTAAAATACTTTGAGGTCTTAGAGGAAGGACACTCTCAGTACTGTCACATGTCATTCTTATAAGAATGTCGATGGATATGAATAAAAAGTGTGAAAAGAATCTAAGGAGTGAGCTTTGAATAATATTGGCTTACAATCAGTCAGATATATTTGTGTCAGTACTAAAAATGTGAATAACTCTAAAAGACTGTGTTAACTAACCCTACTTATTTCTGGTTGTGCTTCAATCTCACTTTGAATGTTAACTCTAAACCGCTAACCTGTTTCTTTCCCTTTATTCACTTTTTCCACCTACCATTGCATGACATGCAGGGTCAGTTTTGTGCATGACACCCGCTACCAGTATTGGTAGGTTTCAACCTTTTTTATTTGTCTTTTATATTATGTACAGTACCTTCACTTGCTTGAAATTTATTTCAGAGATGGTAGAAATGCTTTAGGAAATGGTAGATCTGAAGGCTTATTTGGCTTTAGATTTAATGTATAGGTTTTTAAAATGTACTTGTATATTTAAGAAAATGATCGTTTAAATGTAACCAGAACAATCACTGTGCTAGAACAACCACTACAAAACATAAAACCACAAGTACTGCTTTTTAATTATCTGTATTTTGTTTCTCTTTATAGTTTATTTGTTTTAGCATAAGAAAAAAAAAAGGCTTACTTTTATCAGAAAGGCAGGCTAATTTCATCAATGTTTTAAAGTTTCATAGTGGTGTGCCTTTATCTCCTCTTTGCTGTGTGTTAGAGTTATCAGAGTTTCCCAGAAGTATTTATTTTTAAAAATTATACATGGATGTATTTTGAAAACAAATGTCTGAACTACCTTGCTTTATTATCCTTTTTAATTTTAAGTGTTGATTTATCTGTGATAATTATTTGTACCTTAGCACTCCCTTAGATGTTAAATTCTAATACTGTATAGTTATTCCTATGGATCCAGAGCCTTGGTTACAAAAGTCTGTCTTTAGGACGCATGGATGAGTTCCATTTAGAATAAAGAGAAATAAACATTGGCAAAATTTGCCTATTTCACAGTAACTATGTTAGAATTTACATCAAGGCCACGATTTTTGCACTACCATGTATTAATCCAAAATAAACCACCACATCCCACAATTTCAGCTAGAGAAAGCAGCCCCAAATTGACAAAAGTCTTCAGTTTAACCATGATTAATTCCAAAGAATCCTACCCCAAATGAGCCTTTGATGTTTTATAATGACAAAACCAACTATCATATATTCTTATGTCATTGGATGTTAACATTTTGCATCTGTAGAGGAAACCATTAGTACCTATGACCATAGATTCCAAATTGGGAATGATAAATTGTTAGAAATAAAATGTTGATAAATACATCAACCAAAGTAATCTGCTTTGGCCTTTCTGGGAATCACTGATTATGTTTTAAAACTTCCTTTAATTGTACTTGTAATAAGCTATTTTCCCTTTTTTATTTCTCTCCCATGCTTCCTTGCTTTGCATTGTGATTGCATGCCATCTGCTGGTTTAACCCATGATGGCTTGCTGCTCTGATATTCACCATGCCAAAATACCACTTCTATTACCATAATGCTACACCCTCCTGTTCATTGCTCCCATGGTTCCCCTCCTGAAAGTACCCATGATGCACAGCGCTACGTCAGCCACTGTCTCTGCAGCAACAACTCCTGCAACAAGTGTCCCCTTCGCAGCAACAGCCACAGCCAATCAGGTTTGCTCCTTTTAAAGCTTTCTTTCACAAATCCCAAACTCTAAATGAGTGCTGATATTTAAAAAAAAAATTCTCAGTGAGAATTTTTTTTTCATGTTTATCCATCAAATTTTATTTTTTTAATTAGTTTATAGCAAGCATTTATGGACAGGTTGCACTTATTTAGAGTTAACATTTACTGCAAATAATGATGTAGCTATGTTTTGTGTTGCACTGTTTGTTTTCGTACCTAATATTGTGTAATTAACCTGACAGGCTTAAATTCCTTTTAGTACAGCATTACGTATCCAGTGGTTTGTGAATTGCCACAGAAAAAAAATTGTAAAAGCTTGCCCATGGGTGCTTGAAAACTGGCTATGTTTCGATTCAGGTCATTCAGACCCTATCACCTGTTGGGGAGGAAAAGAAAAAAAATTCTGCTCTTAGAAAAGTCTCCCCTTTTGGCTTTCGTGTCCAATTTGAGGTCTGAATGATCCTTCTCAACATCTCGCCTTGGTCGCTTGTGCTCCCAAACTCACTGGTTCCCACTTCACAATTTGTCTAGAAACTGGCGTAAGAGCCAGAGCGTACTGGAAGAAGAACACTGGGCGCTGAGTTCACAAAGGCTGGATATAACTGAGTAGGGATGTTTAACTCTGTTGGTTTAATGCATGTGCCAGTAAGACCGTGGATGTTCTATTTCTCAGTGAGAACCAGTTGGCCATCTCCCACCCTGTAATCACAGGCTGACTGTAACCCTAACCCCCAGCCAACCAACTTGCAAACATGTGCTCCTGGCATAGGAGATGCGCATGAGGATGGGTGAGCACAAACCCTTGACCTCGCCTAGAAAGACATGTTATTGTGCATGCCCTCCCTTCATACAAGAGCAATGATTTTGGCTTTGTTTTTAGCTTAATTTTTTTTAATCAACTGTACTGATAAAAGACAAAAAGAGATAGAGGAGTAAGCTGGAGGGAACATCCAAACTAATGGGAGAAATTGCATCAGGGCATAAATGGCAGACTCCAGACTGCATTCTACAGGTGGGAAGGGCTGACTCACACTCTCTTTCTACGTTCAAGTGAATAAGTAATTCCAGTGCCGAAGGTTTCATCACTGAAGAGACAAGTGTGAGTGCACTTGAATGAAGGAATAAAAGTCAAATCCCATGATAGTTCTCACTGTGTCCTCTGAATTGTAACGAAGCAGGAAAGGAATGGGGGGAGATGAGCCCACAGGTGCTCTTAGAGGCAGGTACACACTACTCCTAATTCTTTAGTTCTTCACTTACCACCTCAAAAATGCCAGCTTACCTTTAAGGAAAGCCAACTCAGCTTCCAAACAGATATGGCAAAGAATAGCAAGTAAGTTTCTTAGCTGGGAAGAGTCAAAGAAATGATGGGATGGAAGAGGGGGAGACAGTTTGCATCCTTCCGTTACTAGGTTCAAAGCACTCAGTTCCTTTGCTTGTTTGTTATGACAAAGCTAGATATCTGGAAATTTATGTCTAAGTCCTGCTGCCTTGAACCACATTTTTTTGTGATTTTTGACAATTTTTGTGACAAAGCCCTTTCATAAGAAAACAAGGTTGAAGTATAATATAGCAGTATTCATTATGATGGAAATATACTATATAGCAAGTTAAGCACTTTTCTTATTTATTTTAGAGAGAGAAAGTGCATGCATGACCAGGTGCACAGAGGGGAGGGGCAGAAGGGGAGAGAGACATTTTAGCAGAATCTGAGCTGAGTGCCAGGCCCAATGCTGGGCTCGATCTCATGATCCTGAGATCAGGACTGGAGCTGAAACCAAGAGTTGAATGCTTAACTGTGTCACTCAGGCACCTCGCAAGTTAAGTACTTCTAATACTGAGAGATCTTTCCTACTAATGGAAAGGAAGTCAAGATAAACTATTTGGTGTTTGAGGTAAATTCCATTATTATGATAAATACTTGATCATGTATTATAAATAATTATTTCCAGACTGGTGATTTTTTTTTTTTTGGCTCCCTTTGGTGGAAAAATCTTTGAGTGATTGCATGCAAACATGTAGGTTTGTGTGTGTGTAGGGCAGGCAGGGTTAGGAGGCATAGGACATGCAGAGGTCAAATATATCATTTTACAGCAGACTGTGATTGGTAAAGGAACTAACAGGTTTAACTTCAATTAAATTTAAAGATATATCATTAAAAGTATTTGACAGTAGCCTCGAGAATCCCAGACCCTGCATTTTGCTGTTTATCGGATGTAACAGTTGCAGGTTTGCACTTCATTGATGAAGAACAGAAATCCGTTAGCAGCTCTTGGTGAAGATCTGCTTACACAAGAAAACCACGGAAGAAGAAATAGTCATAAATATACATTTTTCAGACATAATATTTTTTACATATTTTCAACAAGTTTTAAAGAGTGAAGCAGCTACATAAGAACTTGGAAATCCTTCCAGGGCCGCCGAAGTCAGCGATTGCTGATGACTGTGACATAACAAGTTATCCTCTTCTTAATTTATCCCTTTAAACTTAGATGGAATTCTACCTACATGAATGAGGTATCATTTAAACATAGTAAGTTTCAGTTTCCTCCTTTGTGAAAGGAAGCCTAGCATGAGATCACCTCTGAAGGCCCATCCAGCCCCAAGATCCAGCAGACCTGTGGTTCCTCAGCTGCTCTGCTGGGCCCCTAGTCTGGGATGATAGAAAAGTAGACACAAGTAGACTTGGCAAGTGGTGCTAGGGCTTTCGGAGCTCAGGGCGTGCTAAGCATCCCACCTCCTTTTTCCTTTATGGAGTGATATGTCTTTAACACAAAATGTACTGAAGTTTTGACAGCCTTTCAGTTCATTTGATCAATTTAGACTGTCAGTTCAAATAATTCAAACCTCATGGGTATTTGCGATTAGATCCAAGTCATTCATAGAAGACCGAAGATAGACCAGAACATCCCATGACAGAGCCTCCGGTCCAGGGCACCTTTACATGTTAGCCTGTAGTGAGCAAAGATAAACAAGCAACAAATTTAAAAATTCTGTCCTCAGAGCTTCATCAAGGAACTGGCAGTGAAAGTTTTAACTGAACTTAGACTTGTAGTTTAAAATTCAGTGAAGAAAAAATCCAAATACTTTGGGGAAATATAAAACAATTTTTTGGTTGCTTGGTTCTTGGCATAGATACATAAACAAAAATACAATAAACACATTTCCTAGTAGCTGCTTCCTGTTTTAACTAAGGTCTTTGGGCCTTAACATACAAATTATATTTAATAATCTTATTACTACCTAATAGTATTATTTACAAAGTACTTATTATGTACAAGATACTGTTCTAAATGGTTTCTGTCTCATATAAGGTATTACATATTACATTATATACCATACCCTATATTTTATATTATATGAGAGAGGGTACATATGTATAGATATATTCCCTTGATCCTTGCTACAGTCTTATGAGTACAGCTTTGGTCATTCCTATTTTATAGATGTTAAAACTAAGACAAAGGTTAACTACCTTAGCCAGAGTTAAACAGCTAATAAATGATGTTGCTGGAAGTGAATCTCAGACAGTTTGACTCCAAACGCCTTGCTCTTAACCACTGTGCTACACCACTTTTCTCATAATTATAATTACAGAAAGTCACTTCATTCCCCAAATACAACAATCTTTCATGTGGGACCCAATAGCAACACACTGTGAAAGAGTCACTTGTAATGCAGCTCAAACTAAGGTCACTCCTGAGCCAGGGAGATGAACTGAAATGGGGCTTGGCTCCAAGTCAGCGATGTAAGAACCAGCTTATGTCTAGAAACCACCCAGCTGATCTATGTTAATTGTAATATATAACCATATATGAATATTCTGTGTAAGAGAATAGCCAGTGAGTAAACCAAGAATTATGAGCAGTACCTATATAAGGTAAGAAGTAAAGCAGGTTCCTAGTGAAGCAGGTTCATATGTCACTAGGTTCATGTGTTTGTTTTGTGTGAATCCCTTCCCTAGACTGTACTTTTACTTCTGCCATCATCTAACAAATGGCTCGCTAACAAGGAAAATAGAAATGAAAATAAGAATACCATATACATCAGTCACTTTTGGCCTAACAGATAGTCGGAATGTATAAATCTATAGATGCCTATACTGGGACAAATTTAATCTCAGTGGATACATTAAAAGCCATACAGGTATACAGCTTAGTATATGGATTACCTAGGTTTTTTTTTTTCATATTGTAAGAAATTTCATTTAACAAAACAAGAGTACAGATTGAAATTCCTATAACTGGTAGTCTGGGCTGTCATGGCTTTATTATTTTTTATTTCAAAACTACATTTTCTTTTAAGAGGGGGGAAATAATTTTCAAATAAATACATTTTAAGCTTTAGTTTCTTCATTTATATACAGAGTTTACTTACTTTACCTAATATCCTTGAAGGCCCAACTAAAATATAGTTTATGTAGACTCTTGCGGCTAGAAGTGCTTTGTCTAGCCTCTGAGTTCTACGAGCCCTCTACCTGTGTGCTCATATGTGCACAGGCAGGCAGGGAAGTGTGAGATCAGGATGAGGAGCTAACAGTCTGGTTGGTCAGAGCCTCGCTGTGCCAACCTCGCTGTGGTTTGAGTCTTAAAGCCAAGGCAGAGGCTCTTGACTGATTTGGCCGATAAAGGTCTTCAAGAAAGGACAGAACTCTGGGGAGAATGAGCAGACGGCTCTGAGGCAGGGGAGTCTGTGGAGACTGTTGAGAGGTTTCACAAGAGCCCAAACTGAGATGGTGGCCATTGGCAAGTGGTCCTACTTCATCTTGCCTTTGCTCTTTACATGGGGAGAGTTACTTTTAACCCAACAGATATCAAAACTCATCCCATTTATTGGCAGAAGGAGAAGTTTGGGCTGACATGAAGGGTTAGCCACAGGAAGTTGCCTCTGTAGGATCTGAATTAAGTGCCTTCACAGACAGCAGTAGAGCACATTCATTGGTCACATGTCTCCATGTGGAGACATACCTCTACCTCTACCTCTACCTCATAGGCATACCTCTAACATGTGGCTTCCCACTTCCTACCTAAGTGAGACTTCAGAACCACAAAAACTCAAATACCTCCTAAGCCTTTGCTCAAAAGAAAGAGTTCCTCCAGGGACGTCTGGGTGGCTCAGATATTGAGTGTCTGCCTTTGGCTCAGGGCGTGCTCCCGGAGTCCTGGGATCGGGTCCCACATTGAGCTCCCTGCATGGAGCCTGCTTCTCCCTCTGCATATGTCTCTACCTCTCCCTCTCTTTGTGTCTCTCATGAATAAATAAATAAAATCTAAAAAAAAAAAAAAAAGACAGAGTCCCTCCAGGTGTGGAGTGAATACACATTGCTCATGTTTCTGCGGTGAGGGCTATGGGGGTAGGGGGGATGGTTATCCATCTAATTTGTTCTGGGAAATGAGCCTGTGCTAGGAAGAAAAATTCTTACCCTTGGATATTAGGAAACTTTTTATGGAGTGCCCACCCCACCAGGACCTTCAAAGCTGGTGAAAACAAGTTACATTTCTGGCAATATGTTTAAAAAAAAATCACATCTACAAAAAATGACAATTCAGGTTTAAAATTATGACCTCAAGGTCTTGTCACATCTTCTGAACACCGCCCCCAAAGATTAAAACCTTTCAACAGAAAGTTGACCTGAGGAAGGGTTTATTGAAAATTAGTTAATAATATACACACATAACCTTTATTTATTAGAATATTTGCTACATCAGAAAATCCCATTTTCCACACCTGCCTGATATAAATGTACTGTATATGATGATCAATGGTAACGGTATCACATCAAAAAAAAATAATTACATGCAACCGGATTCAGAACATTATGCTTTCTCTGGCCTGCTACAGATTACTTGAGAGGGAAGAAAAAAAGCTTAAAAGCATTAGATTTTACTTCCTTCTGAAGTTTGAAGTGAACACAACTTCAAAGCTATTTGTATAAAGATTTTTGGATATGTAAGTTAGCCTGTACTAACTGAGAAATCTAGAAAGGTAAGGTCATGTTTTACTTTAAACTCTCATCTCAAAGAGTTTCATAAAATATCTATTATGCAAAGCCATCTGTCAGGACTATATTCGGATAAATGTAGGAGGCATTAAACATTCCCCACTATTCACCACTTGACCCATTTGAAGCTTGTTTTTTTCATAAGAAAAATCTTGGTTCTGCAAAGCCTTGGTGCAGGGGGCGTAGGGGGGGAGGAGGCTTCTGTGAGATTCCTCTGCTGAACACAGTGTAGTAACTGGCTTCCACGTACAGATGCTCACACTCCTCCTTTCTCCTGGTTGCTGGTTCCCGGGAACAGATTACAGAAAGCATCTGCGGCCCAACTATGTTGTGCTTCAGAAAGGCCCAGACAGCAAATGTCAAAATCCAGCCCTTTGTGACTAGTACTCAGGTGGGGACATCTATCTCAGCAGTAGACTTCAGACTACCGGAGTTGCTTAGCCACCTTAAACTTTTCGCTGATGTTCTAACTATAGAAGGGGGTTCCATTTCAGTAATGGATCAGGTTGCTACAAGTGAGGCAGAATTGTCACATCAAATATTTTGTGGAGAATGGCAGCAATAAAGAGTGGTGTGTGTGTTTATGTGTGTGTGTGTGCGCCTGTTCTTGTGCAGGGTAGAGATTGGAGTCTGCTGTATCTCTTCAAGTAAAAAAAAGAACAACAAAAAAAACCCCACAAATTTTTGAAACTGTGGTACTTGCATTCAGTTAACACCATTGGTTAAAGCTGCTGGGCAATCTGAATGTAAATGCCATGCGCAATGTGGCTAGGGCATCGGGAGCCAGACTTACTAATGAGTGTGGTCAAAACATTTTTAGAGGAGAGGTGGGTCTTGGATCTCTGAGAGTCATACAGAGGCATATTGGTTGTTTCTCTGCAAGAAATCAGAAAATAAGAAGACAGTAGACCTTTCAGTGTTCTGCCTCAGAAGCAGCTGCTTTGCATGAGTTTTAATTAATAAACGTATCTGCAGATTCTCAGAGGAAAGGCTAAGTTATGTAAGCATTGTAATCTGGTACATTTTCATTTTTCATGAATAATTTACACCTCATGGTGAGAAACTTGGGTAGAATTCTTTTGTATCTAGCACCTAAAGACATAATATCAGCTCCAATTTTGTGCAGGCGAAGAGAAAATGTCAAGGGTCCTTACGTGGAACTTGACTGCCTGGTGAATTGTCCTACTTATTATCCCTCAAACCCCATTATCCTCTTTTGCATTTTGATGGAATTTGGGGTGAGTCTTTTGAGACCGAGAAGTTCTATTCCCAGGGGTTTTTTGGCTTTTGTTGATGGTAATAAAACCACGTTCAACTTTCCTAACTTGGGGTTTTCTTTCGTCTCTTGAGCAGAGTGAATGTACAGTTCGTCCTGCATGCCTGTTTGTTTCAGCTGTAGATCTGTAAGGAAAGAGAGCCGAGTGACAAGGAATTCAGATCCACATTCAAGGGCTGAAAGACGAATGGGGTCTTAGTCTTCATAAAAGTCGTTAGGAACAGAGTAAAGTTCTGATGTTTAGGCGTTTATCTCCACTAGTCCTGCCATGCCGCCCGCCCTCCTGTACTTCCACCTGCGTGTTTGGGGAGTTGCCAGCCTTCCTGTGTGGGCAGATGGAGGCAGAGATCCTCACCGCTTCCTGATGAGGGGTGGGGGCAGCCAGCTGACTGACTGTTCCTCCACTTACTGGATGTGATGCCACTGTGTGTCACAGACCGTTGGCGTTCAGTCTGGCCGCTCAGCTCTGCTGGCATTGCCTCCAGGCCACATCTCTTGAAGCGTCGGCTCCAAGGTCAGACCCAGCGGAGCCTGCTGTCATTCTGGAGGCCGCCGGTGTGGAGAGGGGCTAGCTACCTGGAGCTCCCTGCCTGGGCACAGAAACGCGGAGCCATCGGGAAACGTCACAAAGCGAAATAGTCAAATACTCAAACGTTACCATGTGGGAAGTAAGCTTCATGGCAGGACTTTTTCCCTAAAGGGGCTGAGGAGGTGGGTCTTCAGGGATGTGTGGAAATTGGACAAGGAAGAACCGGTGGGAAACGTAAGGGCTGGAGATGGTGTGGGGTAAGGAGACAAGGGAACCGACGCTTACGAGTGTACCACCGTCACGCTTTACGTGCGTTCTCGTATTTTTTTAAGACCTTATTTATTTATTCCTGAGAGACACAGAGAGAGAGAGAGGCAGAGACACAGGCAGAGGGAGAAGCAGGCTCCCTGTGGGGAGCCCAGTGTGGGGCTAGATCCCTGGCCCGGGGATCCAGGATCATGACCTGAGTGGAAAGCAGACGGTCAACCACTGAGCCACCCAGGTACCATGCATTCTCATATTTAACTCTATTGGGTGGGTCCTCTTCTCCCTCTTTCACATGTGACAAAAATTGAGGCTCAGATTGGCCACAGCTGTGGTCAGTACTAGAGCTGCATTTGACCTCAAGTCCGCCTGACCCTGAAGTCTGTGCCTTCTCATTGCTACACCTGCTTCCCCGATAGCCTATGTGGTAATGATGGAGTTTCAGAATCAGTTCTGGGCTTTATCCCACAGTGGAGACAGAGAGGACAGCTATTATTTTGTCAGATCTAAAGGAGGGGGGTGGACACTAGCTCACAGGGCAGAAACTACTAGCCATAGGCCACCCTGCGGGCAGGGGGAGTGAGGGAAGGGTGCGTGTGGGAAGGACTAGAAAACTCAGTTGTATAGGCAAGGAGAGATTTGTTACTGAGGGCCTGGGAGGGCGTGATAAGCACAGGACAGTGATGTGTTAAATGAGAGACTTGGAAACATTCATCTATGGCAAGGGAGCAGGTGGAAACTAGCTGGGACAGGCCAAGGTCAGGTTCACAGGGAAGGAAGCTACTGTATCACTGAAGAGATGAAACTGGGTTAGAGAGAAAACAAAATATGGAGAGGGATAGATAAGAATCAGGAAAATTCAGGCCTCTCGAAGGGTCTTCTCCAGCTCCTCTAGTACCTGGATTTCACCAGTTCCTCACCCCTGCCACATCAGCCTTCCGCAAGACATCTCTCCAATGACTCACATAGAAAGAATGGTTCTTGTTGACATGTCTTCCCTTTTATTTGTGCTATGAAGGACCAATTTGTTGACTGATATTTTCTGACATTGGCAAAACTGTAGCTATTCTAGCGTTTAGAATCTGTCATGCCTCAGCATCAGGTCTAATATGCCGGCGCTTTTGGTCTGTTTTACTTTCAGCGATCAGATTATATTATTCTTACCATCATTCCCTTCACTCGGGAGTTTCCAGAGATCCTCAGAGCTTATGTCAATGAGCTTCCTGTAATCAAACACAGATCCTCTTCATTGTTCACCACAGTGCATTTCTGGTAGCAGCAGCATCAAGCTGGTCATTGTAAATGTCACCCATTTTCCCCACAGTCATGGTTACATCAGGCACTGCAGGTCTGACCCAAGACCGGCATCAACTCCTCCTAGTCCCGAAAAGCAGTAAGTCATAGCAAATTTACTGCAATCTTGCCGTACCACCACAGTAATATAAAAAAGGAAATTGTGATGCAAGTTACAAATTGGAAGCGGAGCCCAGGTCGGCAGGGAAGCTTCTCCAAATATTAAGAGAGCCAAGACTAGAACCCAATTATTTGTGTCCTTCCTAGGGTACTGCTTCTTCTTTCAGCATACAGTCTTCCTGACTCTTCCTGAGAATGTGCTTTAAATGAACATTCAAAGGGCCACAAAGTAGAGAACCCATAGACAGCACAGAGACAACAGCTCTCCTTTATGGAGCACTTTCTAAGAGCCAGATGTTGTGCTAAGAAGCCTTTCATAAGAATTATTAAAACCCAATATGGCCCTGTAAGGGACTGTACTTATCCCCAGTACGAAAATGAGGAAATTAGTTTCGAGAAGCCAAGAAGCTTGTCCAAGATCATCAGCCAAGTGGCAGAACCAGATTCAGAACTTCCCCAAGGCCCTAACCTTCCATGACACAATGAGAAGGCCCTAGAAATGGTTAAGTGACTCCCTCATGGTCACATAAGGGTTAGACACTTGTCTCCTACCACCACACTTAGTCCTCTGTCAAACCACAACGCAGCAGGAGTGTGTTAACTATACATTTGTTTTTGAATAATCAATAGCTTTGCTGCCTTCTTAGAATTTAAAAAGGTTTTTGAGGAATCTAAAAGATAGCCAGGGGTGTTAAACTTGATTCCTTCTTTTTCTCCAAATATTTTTTCCAGTAATAATTTCATAGCTCTTCCACCAGCCATTCTTTCAGTATTTGTCATTGTTACACCAAAATATTTGAAAGGGCCAGAGAACTGTTTTAGTTGTGAGAATTCGGGAGAAAAGGAATTGTCTGAATCAATTTCTATTCTTCGCCTTTTCTTTGCTCTTCTCTGATCCCTGGAACAGGAAGGATGCCCTTGGACAAGGAGGGGAGTCAGAAAGGGGAAATCTAAGGAGTGTGTCAAGAATGAGAAGAAAACCCCATTATACTTCTTTGCCTTGGAAAAAGGTGTTTAAGGGTTGTTGTTGTTTAACAGAAGCTCATAACATAAGTCCCCTGGCTCTGTCCATGGTGTATACAGGACCTGGAAGAGGGGAGGTGAAGGTCTCAAGACAGAAGTGTAGATAGATGTGTCTTAAACAAGACTGGTGTGCACAAATGTCCATAAATCATTGGGTAACCCTGTCGGGACCCCTCTCTCTTCTGAGAGAGAAAACTCTCATTTTCTCTGTATCTTTACTTAATAAACTTCTGTCCCTTACTCAAAAAAAAAAAAATCATGGTTTGCTCTAAGCATGGTGATCTACAAATTATTAGTAAGTGCTGTGTATATATCTTCTCAAAATATTCATGTTTTGTGGCTTAGCATAGGAAGTTAAAATAGGTGAAATATTACCAAATAAAACAATGGTCTTACGTGCTTCTTACCACCAGCTACTCAGTAAATACATTATCTAATCCTCTCAACTAATGAGTTAGGGACAATGTTTGGTTCCCACTGGAGAGATGAGGGATACTGCGAATAAGAGGTGTTGAATCACTTACCCATGGTAACACATGCATAAGAATGGGCCTAAGAAGCTGGGCTTGGATGTGATCTAACTTTAAAACATGGGAGATCCTGCCTCTCATAGGATGTTAACTTTCTATGGCAGTGGACACTGACCATCAGACACTGATGGCTGTTGATGCTTTGTAATAAAAGGTTTTAGCTTGAAAAATGACTAATATGAGTGACAGTTAAGACTTTCATGAATAAATAAAGAAATTCAGCCTGTATTTATTTAGTTGTCAGTGACTGGTCAGGATATGCAAATAAAGAAAGGAAAGTCAGTGTGTTTGACATTTTTAACATCTTAATCTCATCCAAATCAGGTTTATTACCAACATAGATGGAGTGCCATAGGGATCGCATAAATTTAAGTGCACAGTATTATTATTTGAGTGCCCATTTAAATAGAAGCTGAAACCAAATTTTATGTTTTCCCTTCTCCTTTAGGGGAAGGGAGCCAGCATTCAGCAAAAACCACTCATATATCAGACACTGGCTATACATGATTTAATTTACTACTCAACAGAATTCCGTGAAGTGTTTTATCCATTTTTCCAGACAAGAACAAATCTTAAAGAATAATTTGTTTAAGATTCAAGTAGGTAGGAAGTAGCTGGACAGTTTTAGAATTCAGGTTTGCCTGCCTCCAAATCCTGTTCTCTTGTGTCTCCACCATAGTTGAATGAGATTGAGCTTATGGTAAAAGTAGGATCTGGATGAGCCTGTTTATCTGGTTCCCTTAAAAACTTCTAACTATTGAGTTTCACTATTAGTTTTTTTTCACTATTAGCTTTTAAAGTTTTAACCATTTCAGAAGAAAGTTTTCATAGAAGTAAATCTTTTTGAAATCCAAGTTCAATATCACAAATAGCCTGAAAATATCACTGCTTGATAAAACCACAAGGAAATCCAAATTTCAGGCCAGTAAACAAGAGCTAGAATGCAAATGGACAAGGACACCATTTCACCCTTCCCAGGATGGCAAATAACTTTTAGCTGGGAAGAGTCTACCAAGAGGAATCTTCTCAGCTGGGATTTTCATTTTTTGCTTTTTCAAACAAGGGTAATTGAGAAAGAGAGATACTGTTTTTCTCCACGGTCTCTGCAGAACCTTAACTTCATTACAGTCTCAGGTTAATTGAGCATCACTACTTGGAAATGAGTGTTGGGACAGCCTCGAGGAGGAACTCAAAGGAGCCACTGGGAGGGTGTTTGGTTGTAAGCAGGCCAGGGAGCTGAATTAGAAAGCAAGCCTGGGAAGTTGCTGATGACTCAGGTGTGACACAGAAAGCCAGGGATCCCATTTTGAAGCCAAACATAAGAAAGAGAGAGGGAAGAAGGAAGTCGGAAATAAGCATTGGGATAAAGGGAGAATAGAGAGTTACTATTTAATGGGGACAGAGCTCCGTTTTGGAATGCTGGAGAGGTCTGGAAATGGATGGTGGTGATGGTTGCTCACCAGTGAGTGTACTTATGCTGCTGAACTACACTCTTAATAATGGTTAAAATGGCAAATATTAAGCTATGCCTATTTTCACCACAATTTTTAAAATTAGACCAAGGATCTGAATAGACATTTCTCCAAAGAAGCAGGGATTAGGATTGGGAAGATGATCTGATTGTACTTTCATTAAATCCATAGCACAAAATTAGGCTTTTTACATTAAAAATTCTTTCCTGTTGCTGTGTTTTCCTTTATGAGTTCTGTTTTCATAAAGTAGGTAACTGAGCGCAAATATAAATTCCTCCTCAATGAGCCATCCTTTTTGGAAGCTGGATCTATTCTGAGATATGCCAGGCTGTAACAAAAAACCACTTTCAACTCAGTGGCAATGCACCTTCATACCTTTTCTCAACAAACATTGATTAAGAGCCTACTATGTATAGTGTAAAATTCAGAATTCTGGGAATACAGAACCGAACAAAACAGTCCCTGTTCTCAGGAGTCTAACCTAATAAGGGAGACAGGCAGTAAACCAACATGCAAAAATTTCCAGTCAAAGCAATTATTACATAAAAAGGATCATCTGAAAAAGTAGAAATGCCAAAAGGATGGTCTGTACCACTGAGTTTTTAACAGAAGACAATTGAGAAATAAAAGAGAATGTAGGAGCTTTCTTTATGTATTTTCTTTTTTTTTGGTCTCCATTTTGCCATCTATTATACCATGATACTTTGGCTCCTCCTGGGAGTTATTAGGGAAGACAGATGGTAACCTGGTTTAGCTCTCTACCACATTGCAGAGGTGCTGATGTGGCGCAGACAAAGTGAGAAACTAAGACTCACAGGGTCATGAAACTTGGTGGCAGAGACACCTCCTGAAATTCTACTCCAGGGTTCTTTGATTTTTCCTTTGCACCATGATTTTAAACACAATTAAATAGTTTGTTAATCAACCTCTCTCTCTTTCTCTTTCTCTCTATGACATGGATGTGCAAGCATACAGGCAAAGAACTAAAATAGAAAAAAAAAATCCACTAATTTTGCTGGAAATTCTATTAGATGGCAGTGTCATCCCACCAATTCCAGAAATGTGCGAGATGATTACAAGACACCAAGACACACTTCATGTCCTGCACATGACATTCATCTTACCATTCCTATTACTGAATCTTAGCATTTGATTGCTTTTCTGCCTTTAGCGTCCTAAAAGCCAGTTGCTAACAGGCTGAATTATACATTCTGCTCCACTGTTAAAATGAATACCATGGCCAAAATGTGCTCAGGATTCTAAATCTAACATAATGGCGGTGGATACAAAAGCAGGATATTGAGCAGGACTAAGGACGTTATGTTGAATCCAACACGATCTTGTTCCTGTGATTTTTCTTGGCCCAAATCTTCCATTTATTACTGGGAGCAAAACCCCATATTGAAAAGAGCAGGTATAAATGACTGCCCTTGAAATCTCTTTTCCTTTGCTGCATAAACTGTTTTTTCAAGGTATAAAAAAAAGCTTTCTTAGATTCCACCTTCACATCCAGAGGTCACCTTCAGTGAAATAGCCTCAGATGTGGGCAGCCTCTTTAATCCCAGGTAGCCTCCCATGCCACACCTCAGTGAAAATATTCTAAATATGGTATTTCTAGATAAATGTTTTATAATTTTTCCTCAGTGTTTTAGAATATTTTCTTATATAGTGTGTCCCAAATGTTATCTACGGTTTCTTGATGTAGTAGGGAAATTTAGCTTTCTTTAATATGCAGACACAGTCCCTAATTTTTTTTAAAGATTATTTATTTATTCATGATAGAGAGAGAGATAGAGAAAGAGAGAGAGAGAGAGAGAGAGAGGCAGAGACACAGGCAGAGGGAGAAGCAGGCTCCATGCCGGGAGCCCGACATGGGACTCGATCCCCGGACTCCAGGATAGTGCCCTGGGCCAAAGGCAGGCGCTAAACCGCTGAGCCACCCAGGGATCCCCCACAGTCCCTAATTTTAAAAATGTTTGTTCAGAACTCCCTTTGTTATTTGGTTGGAATCTCAAATAATGTTCTTATAGAGACAGTGATGAACTTGATAGTAAGGTCTCCGAAGTTAACTTATGACATTGCTCAAGGATAATATGGTACTAACACCACAGGCCAAATACCGTGTGTGTGGATGTTTCTCTATCTCAGATTCAAGAGAGATGTCAAAAGCACATGCCTAACTCAAAGCCCCAGACAGCTGTGTGATAGAAAAGTCCTTCACCATCTCCACCTGCTGGGAGTAGAGGAACCATCACCCACGGTGAATCCTGTGACTGGGATGTTTCCTGGGGAAGGTTGGGAGTGGAGGGATGTGATGTCTGGTGTGGAGTCAGGAATGTCAGCTGGTGAATAGGAAGAGAAAAATCTGGGACTTGTCCCTGCCTGACTACCAGGTGTATTCATCCACCCTCCTGCCCATTTTCCGTGGATACCATGGCTTGACCTGCCTCCTTCTTTTTTCCTGGCTGTGGTGTGGCCCTCCAGTCTAGTAGTTGGTTTCATTTTCATTTTGTTTTGACCTCCCCTGGCATTTGCAGAGCAAACACGGCCCCAGAGCTCCTCTCTTCCTAAACAAGCACACAACACTCCTGAATATGTTTTTGTTTTAAATACTTCTATAGCATTGGGAGAAGCATGGGAAACGAAAAGTCTCTCCTATGTCCTTTCGTTCTTCTTCTTTTATATCCTACAGGAGAAAGTCACCCTTGAATGACATATGGATTTTTAGATGATCAAAGGACTAGATTCTGTAAAAACAAAACAAAACAAAACAAAACAAAACACCAGAAATGATCCTCAGAATTCCCCCCAGGGAATTGGATTTGTTGAGGCTGGATGTGGAGTAGAAAAGGGGATCATGATCAAAGCTTCACCCCATACTCACAAGAGTCTAGATTTTTCCACGTGACATGGATTCATGTGAGCAGTGCAGTCTCATTCACATCATGAATTTCCACATACCTATTTTGTCCAGATAATATAAATTGTCAGTGTAGACCCTGGTCAATAATCTTCAGTGAGGCCAGCATTATTGCCTTTTGTGCAAAAAATTCAACTATTAATATTCTAAATGATAGTTTTTCAAAATTTGGAAAGTATATCTGAAAAATATTATAAGATGGAAAATATTAGAAATGAGTCCTCAGCAAAATGATAGGCCATTGAACACGAAGGAATTAGAACTTTGAATGTAAATGTAACCTTTGAGTTAATGACAGAGAGCAAAACAAGAATCCTAACTATACTACTCTTTAAGCTCTGCTGAATTCTGTAGGCATTCCAGCCAGTGTCAGGTTGTTCTTCTGAAGAGTGAAACCCATTGTCAAGTGTGAGAATTTTCTCCCCAGTATGTATCCTTTCTATCTACATAAAAACCCATTTTGAAAACAAGTCAAATGTGGCATGAAACACTGCCTTCTCTCAGAACAATAGTCCCCCCAGATAACAAATAGGACTGTTTTCCAAAGTGTCTTTTCATAAACTGCTCATCTTTGAATTGTTTATGCAGTTCAAGTTGATGCATAGTCTTGAAATCAGCCAAAGTGCTTAAAGGTTGTTCATTTACTAACACATATCGTTAGAATTGCTCCCATAATGTTACGTTCACCAAAACCAAAGACATTTGCTTTTGACTTCGGTAACCATACTATTTTTAAGTACAGAATTGCTTTACAGCCAAAGCTGTACAAATTTCCCTACACCTTTGTTCAGTTTACTTCAACTAAAATACTTCACAAGTTTGGCCTCTCAGACAAAATCAAGGAACTAGTGACTGCCATGGGGAAGATGTGTGGAGTACTAGGGAAAAGATGGAAAGAATATCAAACAGTGGAGAGATTGGGGGGGCAGTAGATAGCAGTGAAGAGAAACATGATAGAATAAAAAGAAAAACTATAAATGAAAGGATATTAGGATGAGGAGCAACAGGCAAGCCTCCTTTACTTGGCCATAGTTTTAGGAAATTCCATTCTGTTTTCAATTTTAAAATTAATAGTCTGTTTACGGAGATCATGAAACACCCTTTTAAAAATTACCTTCCAAGGAAACAGGGCCTTGTAACCACAGGAGAAGACTTCTAGGGAATCGACTGAGTCTAGAAGCTTTCTTCAGGTGGCATTTTTGTTTATCTGCCATGTTTCTGTCTTTGTGAGTGATTCTTCCCCCAGCCTGGAATATTTTTCCTTTTACCTGTATATAACAACGGAGTAGGGGAAGGGAGAAATGTGTTTGTTTTCCTTAGATAGTCCCGAATCCTTAACTGCCTGGAAAGACCGCAGAGAAAAACATTGCCTGGAGGGTTCTTCTCCTGCCTCCATTGCTGTATCTCGCTCGTGAGTGGTCTGTTGGTCTGCTGATGCCAGCATCGTGGTGTTGTGTCTTTAGTAAATATCGATTCAGCCCTCTGTGCTCCCAACAGTTAATAAATTCTCCTATATGCCCAGCGCTAGCCTAGACATCAGGGATATAAGGATGAATGAAACATTGCCTCATTCTTAGAAAACTCAGTTTTGCTGGAGACCCAGTTAATGCAGCTGCCTTGCTTGGACATGTCCGCATGAGATCCCTTGCTGGTGCCATTCAGATCCACTGAGATTCCTTTGGATTTCAGCAAAACCACACAAATATTTTCTAAGGCATATTTTATCCACATCTTCAAACTCCACACTATAAAGACACTATTGGATGGCTATTCACAGGAGGATTTAACATTATTCCTCTCTTCTAATTGTTTTGTGGTTTGGATCCATAGGAACAGTTGGGTCTTTTCACTGAAATGATTTTCCTATCAATTAAGCCAAGCAGGAAGTGCTCTTACTGACTTTAATATTAAGCTAACATTTGAAAAGGCAGCTCACGTGATGCCCCTGAGTCTTTGGAATGAACACATTTATGTAAAAAGTGTGAATATTTCTAGAAGTCATCTGGAAGCTCACGATTTCCATAATTATTCATATGTTCAGTTCCTGGATATCCACCACAAGGTAGAAAACTCAGAAAGTGGTAATACTTGGTGCCTGTGAAGCCCTGGAGAATCCTACGTTGACTAGTGTTCTTTAGCACCCTCTCACATGAGGGCTAGTTAGTCCAGTGGTTGAACTGGTGATACTGACCCCCTCAAGTTCAGTGTTTCAGCCTCTGCACAGAGTATTTTGCTTTTAACCAAGTGCATACCTCACTGGTCAGCTCTTTTTCAAGTGTCCACCAAGGGCAAGGGCCCCTGCCCCTCACCTGATGCCAGCACACACAAGCCCCCCAGCTTCCGCAGAGACGTTTATTGACGCCCAGTGGCCATGCCGCGGCCACTGACACAATCAGAAAAGGCGTAAACATGCACGAATGTCCCCTGGAAGGTGGGTCCCCACTGGGGAGGGAGGCCCTCCCATCTGGGCCCCATCCAGGGGATAGTTAGTTAAATGAGTGGCCAGGAGCATCTGCCGCCACTCAGAGAGGCAGAGACCCCATAGTGGTCCCCCCATTCAAAAGGGCAGCTGTACAGGGCTAGGTTGGTTGGTTTTTAACGGAGATTCTGTATTAAAGGAGTGGCTCTTTAAAAAAAAGCCAGAATCTATCATCGTCTGGAAAGAGACAAGGCAATGTGGATATTTCCTATCTGGTAAATCAGTAAAGAGGAGGATAGTATTTTTTTTTTCTTAGAGGATGCCTGTTGGTCAAGTACCCTGTTCTTTTGGGTGAAAGTCAAATGTCTGAAAGTTGCAGAATTAGCTCCCCATTAGACCTGTCTCCCGATCCAGCCCAGCAGCAGTGACTGCTGGCTCCCTCAGTGTTGCCTACAGCCTTGGTCGCTGCCTGGCTCAGGAAGCTAACAGTCCAAGTTTAGTGGATATCTCTTCCCAGCAAGTAAGGCTCCAAGGGGATGCAGCCCAAAAATATATTTGAATCACACAAAGTTGATTGTGTAATGTAAATTAGGTGCTGAAATCCCAGCCTGCTTCAGAAAGTGGAAAGGTCAAGCAATGTAGAGCTGGGTTTTTGCATGTAACAATTGGCTGGAGTTGGCTAGCTGCTCCTGCATTCCTGCTAGGTGTGGGCCTTCCATCTGCCACCCTCCCTACCTGACCCACTCACTTATGTGCATTTCCTGCCAGGCCCCCCCACCCAAGTCAGTAGGTTTACTATACAGGAACCCAGTCTTCTTTTTAATAAACCTGACTGCCATTGCTCTACAAGTCAGTGGCAGGCACTTCACCAAGGATGCAGAGATTATTAAATGACTGCCCAACACACATTTTATGGGAAAACCACCCATTTGATGTTCTTTGGGGCCATTCACGCTTTATCTTCAGTAAATAAATATCAGACTACTTATGTCTTGGGTTTGTATGGGAACAATTTAAGGATATGGATTAAGTAGAATCATTAGATTCTGAAATCCACCACCTGAAGGAAATGCGGATTAATAAGTAGACCCCCCTACAGCTGACTGATATTTTTGCATCACAGATACTCTTGTTCCAACCAGAGGGTCCACTGAAGATCCACCTGTACATTCATGCTTTGAGATCAAGTATGTCTTTGTTTTAAAAATAGAATCGCCAATTTTGTGGGCATCATCAGCTAGTCTCATTTTTGTGTACTGATAGTGGGAAAAGGAATTAAAAATAATACTTCCCAAAATTCAGCATTTTGATTTACCAAACAAGATTTTGACTAAAATCTTATTTTACTAATTTATCCCCCTTCTTCATCATGGTTCTCCTTATATGAGAAAATACTTAAATTTGAGAGACGAATCTATCAGAGAGATGAACAGAAGTACATCCTGTTCAATATATTTGATTTCTGTCCTGTCATATAGAGTCCTCAGAAGCTGAAGCAGTGGGCCTTGACTGGGGAGGGCTTTCTGCTGCTGTGAGCAGACATGGGTGCAGCATCTGTCTGACGGAGGCCCCCTGATAGGATGTGGTTGGCCACCCAGGCAAGGACTCCCTCGGGAGGGGCCTAGCAGCCCTATGGTCCCTCAGCAATTTCTACCCTGCTGGCTCCTGCAGACAGTTGCTGCTGCCTCCTGCCTGGTGTTCCACCCCACGCTGTTTGCTCTAGACCCCACCCCATGGACTCCCCTTTCCCTGGTTCCCAGGCTCCAATAACGGTTCTTCTGAAGCTCTGATCTCCACTGGCATCATAAGAGATGGCCTTTGGAATCACTGCTCCCCCTGGTCAACGCAGACTCTCACTACACCCTGGAGAGGACTGCCATGCCAGCAGGCAGAGTGAGCCCACATCTCCAACTCATGCTGGCTCACACGAGCACTTCATATATCATGAAAAACATTTGTGCTGCCTTTTCCGTGTCCACAGAAATATGGTTGGCAATACTGACCTAGCTCTTCTTTGGGCTCTGGCAAACAGGGCTCAGAGCCCCCTGGAAAATTAAGGGGCATGTATTCGAATTAAAAGAGAACATCAGTGATGCTTCAGGGAGGGGGTTACTGGAGAGCCCAATGCGGTAGCCATCTCTCTGACTTGTACATGCTCTGGCCAGACTCCAGGAGAATTTTTTATTGCCCCTTCCAAGAAAACACGGGCTGTAGTGCCTGGAGCTGGAGGAAGGAACTCTGGGTCCCAGTCTCAGTTTGGGCAAGTGTAGAGGGCAGGAAAGGATGCCACTGAGAGCCAGTCTGGTGAGGCCGCTTTGGTGAACTGTGATGTAATCAACTGTTCTTTAAAATGGATGGACTCAGGATGAGGACTTGTTGATATGGGGTTCGTTGATATCAGCCCATGTTCCAGGGCCATGTAAGAAGAGAGACTAGGGAGCCGAGGGGCAGAGGCACAAGGAAAGAATCTTTTTTTTTAAATTTTTTTTAAGATTTTGTTTATTTGACAGAACCAGAGAGCTCGAGCAGTGGGGAGGGGCAAAGGGAGAGGGAGAAACAGGCTCTCCTCTGAGCAGGGAGCCCGATGTGGGGCTCAATCCCAGGACCCTGGAATCATGGCCTGAGCCAAAGGCAGATACTTAACCGACTGAGCCACCCAGGTGCCCCCAAGCCTGCTCTTTTAAGAATGCACGTTTTGTCCCTATATTGAAATACTCAGCCACCCTCTGAAGGCTTTGATCCTGCTGGCCATTAAAGTTACAATGGAGATTGAAGAAATTTTGATGTATAGAACATATTTTATATCTACATACAGAATTGGTATGGAAGAAAAAAAGGAACTGGTATGGAAGAAAATCTCTGAGGAGAGGCAACAGGGAAGCACACAAAATGTACCTTTTCATCCGATTTTAAATTATGTTTCTTTGGTGCGAGTTAAAAATATAATCTGACTAAAGAAAGACCATATTTGAAACTAGACAGAAGAGCCCTCTTTCCCTCAAAATGGCTTCTGTATCCGCCCCCCCCCCACACACACACTTGGCTCTTCTTTTGTCTCGAGGGGTATCTTCCAGCTGGAAACTGCCTTGTCTCCCCACCCCCCTCAGCCTCCTGGGCCCTAGGGTCTGCGCTGTCACAAGTCTTCTGACATCCGAAACAGCAATCAAGTGGGCAGCAGGTGATTTCAGAGGCACTCAGTTGGTAACTGCTCATCTGGACTCCTGTCTGTATTTCCAGACTGTACTTCCCCCCTAGAGAACACTTAATTCAGATTGTGCCTGCGAGCTATATTTCTCAGGGAAAAAAAATTAATAATCAAATTATATTTTCCAGAAAAAATGCTACCACCTAAAAAATGAAACACTCAAAGCTTTTTTACCTTCTAAAATCAAATCTCTTGGACCTCTTGAAGCTTGCAGCTGCTAGGAGAGTGATTCATTTATATATATATATATATATATATATATACCACATAGGATAGTCCACAAGGTAGCCAAAGACCTAGACCAGGGTAGAGCCAGAGTATCCTGGCCTAGATGCCAGGCAGCAGTAACAGCTGTCAGCTTGATAGTATAGTGACCGTTTATATTTAGTCTTTGTCCATATAATGGATCTGACAGGGGCAGAGGGGAAGGGCAAGCTGGGAGAGTCCAGGTAATGCTCTGAGTTAACTTCAAGGTTAATTTACAATTCACTTACACCAGGTGTTGTACCTGACTCCCTGTCAGGTAGGAGTCCAAAGCCTCACTGTAACTAATTTCTATAATAGCCTGTTGCTAAGCTTTCTGTAGAATACTTCTCTTTCCAGGTGGTTAAGAATATCATTCTATATGGCAATTTAGTGTCACTTAATAAGCAGGGATGTGAATATATTCTGAAATATATATTATTTATATATTGATTTAATAAATTGCAAGATTTTGTGCCATAAATATTTTAAAGAGAGTCTGGATAACGTAAAAGGAAAGAAGAAAGAGAAGAGGACACAATTTGATGTCTTGGGGCACATTCTTAATTTGGAAAACTTACTGATAGCATTGAAGCAAAGGGATGAAATAGAATAATTCTTATTCAGCAATCAAATATCTAAACCCAAAAGTGAAGTTATAATATAACCATCTGAAGAATTTGATGGTGGCAATTTGCAGTGGCTATTCAAAGATACTGGAATAATACTTACATATCAAACCATTACACCTCATTTTTATTTGTCTATCAGTATGCGAGACAAGGAATGATATTTTTCCCAAAAATATCTGTTGGGAGTTTTGAGTTTCTGTTTAGTATAAATATTTAATATAAATGAGTTCTTCCTCTACCTTTGTCAATTCCATACAAATCCATACATTCTGATAAATTAAAGGATACTCCTATTTATTTCATGGGAGGATTATTTGGATTGGCACTATTTGGGTATATTCTAAAACTGTCTTATGTAAACTGCAGGAGCACCCACTTAAAGGGAAAAAGATCCATATGTGTGAATGCTAACATATCAGGATAAGAAATTATACATAGAAATGAGGCTTTTATTAGAAATTGGATCCTAGTATGCAGGAATATTAACTTGATCATAAAGAACTTTCACTGTTTTTTTTTCCTAAACAAAGACTCTCGACAGTTTAATCAATAAATATTTCATTACTTGCACAAAGTTTGGTTGAAGCATTGCACAAAGAATAAATACTTTTGTTGGAACATGCCAAAAGCTTGACTTTTTAAAAGCTTGACATTTAGAGGCTTGGGTCACACAGGGCAAACTCCCTGTCTTTTGTAAAGGTATGGAGTTGGAAATAAACTTAGAAATCAGGCTCCTGGGAGCACAGTTTGCATTTGATACTTTAGCTTTGCCTGTGCTTCTGGATTTATTTAGAATATTTTAACTGCTTTATTAGAATGTTGCCCCATTCCCCCTTTAATTTGGGACACTCAGACATTCCCTGAATTTGAAACTGGTGGTTATTATATTTTGGGAACAAAATTACTTTCGATGGGAACACATCTCTGAATTTTATATGCAAGTTAACAAATAAATAATACTCGATTTATTATACATTTAAAAATATTTATATTTAAGCTTTTCCCACAACTTTCCATGTCCAAATGAATTCTCTGATTAGACTCCTTGGTCACCTTAGCAAATATTAATTGGATGATAATGTGAACATATCAGAAAAAGACATGAAGCAAAAACTAAAAAAGGATCAGGGCCTAAGCACCACTGCATGCCCGCATATACGCTGTCAGTTTTACAGAAAATACAAATAGTCGTGCATTCAAATCACCATTCTTTACAGCAGCCACATAGCAGGAGTGCTTACATGTAAAATTTTTCAGCATGAAGGGTGGGGATTGCTCAAAATTACAATTGCCCTCAAAAGATCGAAATATATCAAAATGAGAAATTGAAGAAAATTCCTATTTTTAAAGAGTAAAACTTAAACTCGTTATTTTCCCACACAGGAGGATGTCTAAAGCACACTTGTCTTTTTTTCCAACAGATAATTCTGAAATAATCAGCAGAAACGGAATGGAATGCCAAGAATCTGCATTGAGAATAACTAAACATTGTTACTGTACATACTATCCTGTTTCCTCCTCAATAGAATTGCCACAAACTGCATGCTAAATAAAGATTTAGTTCTTCTGGACAGACCACAACTGTAAGAAGCTAGTGCTGCTATATCATATATGAGTATTAAATATGGTATGCTTAGTATATTCCAACCTAAGATAGTTAACTACCTGAGACCAGCTGTGACGTTTAAAGACATAAAGGATAAAGTTTACTTTTCAAGGGTTTCTAAACATAGTTTCTGTCCTAGGAATATTGTCTTATCTCCATAACTATAGCTGATGCAGAAAGTCCAACCAATGTACTCATTTCGATTGAGAATATTTCCAAGTTAGCAATAAACAATTAGCATTAGTCAGGAAATCCATTCCGAGGGCAGGTTTGATTCTAACGCCAATTTACTGTCATGTCATTTACCCAATGGATCAAAGAGTATGTTTCGCTTCTTCACAACATGAATGCTGCAGCAGAGGTGAGAAGTGAAGTAAAACTCACGCCTGTCCTACAGGTCTAGAATTTGAATGGAAACTCAAGCACAAGTACGGGGGACACATCAAAGTGTGGTATTTGGTTTGCCTGGAGATGCCGCATTGAATCGTGGGATTCTAGAATAACATTAACTAGATCGAAAAAGAAACTTTGCACGGTATGAGCTTCATACCCCACCAAACAAAGTCTTGAAGGTATTATTTTACAAGTATATTTTTAAAGTTGTTTTATAAGAGAGACTTTGTAGAAGTGCCTAGATTTTGCCAGACTTCATCCAGCTTGACAAGAATGAGAGGCCCATGCCAACAGTCTCATCTAAGGGATTAGTTTTTCCAACTCACCATCCGGTTGCCTGTTACAGAATAACTTCTAAACTAAAAATCTAGTCAAACAACGAAGCTGTAGGTGAGGAGATCTGTATAATATTCTAATTTAAGTAAGTTTGAGTTTAGTCACTGAAAATTTGACTGTGACTTTAATCTAAATTACTATGTAAACAAAAAAGTAGATAGTTTCACTTTTTAAAAAATCCATTACTGTTTTGCATTTCAAAAAGTTGGATTAAAGGGTTGTAACTGACTACAGCATGGAAAAAATAGTTCTTTTAATTCTTTCACCTTAAAGCATATTTTATGTCTCAAAAGTATAAAAAACTTTAATACAAGTACATACATATTATATATACACATACATATATATACTATATATGGATGAAACATATTTTAATGTTGTTTACTTTTTTAAATACTTGGTTGATCTTCAAGGTAATAGCGATACAATTAAATTTTGTTCAGAAAGTTTGTTTTAAAGTTTATTTTAAGCACTATCGTACCAAATATTTCATATTTCACATTTTATATGTTGCACATAGCCTATACAGTACCTACATAGTTTTTAAATTATTGTTTAAAAAACAAAACAGCTGTTATAAATGAATATTATGTGTAATTGTTTAAAACATCCATTTTCTTTGTGAACATATTAGTGATTGAAGTATTTTGACTTTTGAGATTGAATGTAAAATATTTTAAATTTTGGCATCACCGCCTGTTCTGAAAACTAGATGCACCAACCATATCATTTTTGTTTGAGAAAAAAAGAAATCTGCCATCTTAATTAATGTTGGTCAAAGTCTAATGACTATCTTACATTGTAGATTTGATAACCCCATCAAAAGAAAATCACATTCTGAGTGTGATTTTTACATAGTGCTTGTATCGTTGCATTTGTTTTAATTTGTGGGAAAGTATTGTATCTAACTTGTATTTCTTTGGTAGTTTCATCTTTATGTATTATTGATATTTGTAATTTTCTCAACTATAACAATGTAGTTATGCTACAACTTGCCTAAAACATTCAAACTTGTTTTCATTTTTTCTTTTCTCTTTCTTTGTTATTTCACTTAAACTCATTGAAAACATATAGTATACATTACTAAAAGGTAAATTACGGGAATCACTGAAATATTTTTGTAGACTAATTGTTGTCACATTGTCTTTCTTTTGTTTCATGATTTTGATTTTTTAAAATTATTAGCACACAGCTATTTTCAGCCCTTTAATAATGGAGCATCAAAAACATCACCTGTATCCCCAAACAAATATAGAAGACTGTATTTTTACTATGATATCATTTTCCAGAATTGTGATTATAATATGCAAAGAGTCATAAATATGCCATTTAACAATAAGGAGGAGGCAAGGCAAATGCATAGATGTACAAATATATGTACAACAGATTTTGCTTTTTATTTATTTATAATGTAATTTTATAGAATAATTCTGGGATTTGAGAGGATCTAAAACTATTTTTCTGTATAAATATTATTTGCCAAAAGTTTGTTTATATTCAGAAGTCTGACTATGATGAATAAATCTTAAATGCTTTGTTTAATTACAAAAATAAAATCACCAATATCCAAGACATGAAGATAGCAATTCAACAAATACTGTAGTTAAGAGATGAACTCGCCACTTGTATGGGAACTACATTTCACTCTTGGTTTTCAGGATATAACAGCACTTCACCGAAATATTCTTTCAGCCATACCACTGGTAACATTTCTACTAAATCTTTCTGTAACACTTAAAGAATTCCCTCATTCATTACCTTACAGTGTAAACAGGAGTCTAATTTGTATCAACTCTATGTTTTGGTTGTAATATTCAGTTCACTCACCCAATGTACAACCAATGAAATAAAAGAAGCATTTAAAAGGATTTCTAGTCTTTCTCCTTTTTGTGTTGAGGCAGGAGGACAGTTAGTCAAATGAAACAGTCTACACAGAAGACATTTGGTGCATTCAAAGGAAAGCAAGCTCCGGTCTTCAAGTGGGAGATTGACAGATGGACAGGTTTTGCTTTTGGTTTTGGCTTTTCAAGAATAAGAAAAGCAACTTAAATGGATCATTTTAGAAGTTCTTCTGAAATTAGAAGTAAAGATAACTCCCACCACCCGAGTCCTCCTGTTCAGGATTCTGCTTGATAATGAAGAGAACATTAGTAACCAAATGGGAATAGAATATCAGCTTTATTAAGACAAGAAAGTGCCCATTAACCCACAGGACAGGCTTCTGGTAAGAGCCTCACTGAACAACATCTGTGGCTACAAGAGGGAAACAGAATGGTGAGTGCTGTTCCCTGCAGACACCCTGGCCAGGTTTGCTGAGGAGACTGTGAGAGCTGAACCTGACACCTGAGGGCAGGTGTTCAGCAGCGACTCCCCCCACCAGGTGTTGTGCACTTTCTCACACTTCTCCTTCCTCAGCCCTTTGGGGACAAGGGTATTTCTCAAGGCAGGTGGTATTAGCTATTGGTTTGGATCTGATCTGTCCTTGACATGCAGAGGTTGGCAGAAATCCCCTCCTCTATAGGTCAAGGCAGGAACAGGGCAGGGCTGGGTGGAGAGACAAGAAGGATTTTTTTTAGGGCAGGTTTAAAGCTTCAGCCTTCTCAGTGGCTATGATACCCCTTACAAGGAAGAGAGATCAGGCAAATGCAAAATAAAGGCACTTGTGTTTTTAAATTGTGTCATCGGGATTTCCAAGGGTAAAAAATACTTACACCTATGCAGATGTTTGAAAAACTGGCTGTCTGGACAAGCGATGTTTTTACTGTAATGCAAAAGAAAAGCTGCTGTCACATCAGACACTCATGAGGAAAAAACATTCTCTGTTAGTAGTGAAGCAGGGAACAAGTTATCTTAAGGGAAAAGATTTAAGACAAACTGTACTTAAAATTTTCACATCTGGCTTCATGACGTGTCATTTCCATCAGCAGACTGACTTTTTGTGGCACCACATCAAAATCAAAAGTGAAACTTAAGCCTGAGAGAGTAAAACTAGTTCACCTCTTCAGCATAGAAAATGGTTAAATATAAAATATCAATTATTCTACAATTACCTGCCAATAAGGAAACATTATTTCAATTGGGGGGCCAGATTAAAAATAATATTTCAAACCCAGAAATACATTCTTTTATTATTTTTTAAGATTTATTTATTTGAGAGAAAGAGGGAAAAAGACAGTGTGAGAAGGAGGGGGCACAGAGTGAGAGAGAGAAGCAGACTCCCAGCTGAGCAGGGTGTCCAATGAGGAGCTTGATTCCAGGACCCTGAGATCATGACCTGAGCCAAAGGCAGATGCTTAACCGACTGAGCCACTCAGGTACCCCATACTCTTTCATTATTAATCCAGGTTCTTCTGCAATACTTTAAAGATTTTAGGGGCAGCTAGGCAAACCAAAATATAGTTTAATATTCTAATATCTGTGGGAATAAAATACTGGCTTGCTACAGAGTGATTTCTTCCTTCCCCAAAACATCCTAGTTTGTCTGAAATACTAAGCTATTATTGCTGTTGAACTGCTCTATCTTGGCAGAAATGACTGAGTCACTATGACTAAGTATGATTTATGCAAAATGAAACATAATAATGACTTCCTTACATGCTCTTGATGAGGGAGGTGGATGGCAGGAATGGGGATGGGGTATGGAATTGAGAATATTCACCAGAGACCTACTCATGTGCCAAGTCCTAAACTAAATGGTCTATGTAGGTTTTTTACAAGCCCATCCTGTTTCATTGAAGAGACTTACTAATAATAACTGATAAGTAAATTCTAACTACTACAAAGATTCCTGCTCAAGGCATACAGAGATTCTGCTTTAGACATAGCCTTATTCTGGATCAACAATACCTTCCAGGGTCTGCCCAAGGGATGACTAGAGCTACAGCTCAGCCAAAAATCTTAGGCAGGTCATTGCAACTGCATGTGGCCTCACTGTCTCTCTCTCATTCAGCTATTTTGAAAACTGCCCACCTGTTGGAGGTGTCCCTTTAGCTACCATCTGAACCCCACAGAGTAAATGTCATATGTACCACTTGGCCTGTGTTTTAATTAAACCATTCAGATATCCCCTCCAAATCTGGTGAAAACCATCTAGCTGTTTTCATGATAGGGTGTGACCAGACAGTAACTTCGTTTTGTTCATATAGAGTTGACATAATCCTTAGCATTACAAAGGAGCTCGTAGACCTGTCAAATAGATAAGAAATAAAGACTCATAAAAATTAAGTAACTATTTCAAGATGACTTAGAGCAGCAGAATTCTGAAACCCCAACTTGTCCTAATTCTATGGTCAGGTTGACATGGGCTTTATTTGTGGCATCTTTCCAGGTCAAAATTTCATAAAAGAATTCAGAGTGAAGCATCCATCCAGACTTAAGGTAAAGCTATAATAAGAACACTTTACTAGGTTATATAAACAAGTTTTCTTCCCTATCACAAGAATGTGACTTACGAAATATTTTGAAGCTCTGCCTGCAAAGTACAATTTTAGATTTATGATGGAACCTAATTCTTTATTAGGATCAAAGGGGACTGGAAGGAATGTTACCTTGTATCATCTCTCCAGTATTATCCATTTTTGTTTTGTTGATTTTTCTTTAATCAAGCTTCCATATGGTTCTCTGGAAATCAAAAATAATGAAAGCCATCATAATTTTCTCAGTAAGAACTTGTCATTGAGTCATGATGAAGCAGTCCCTGAAAAAAATGAATTCCTGCATAAAGATCATACATGGGGGGCACCTAGGTGGCTCAGTCCATTAACTGTCTGTGCCTTCAGCTCAGGTCATAATCCTGGTGTCCTGGTATTGAGCCCCACATCAGACTCCCTGCTCAGTGGGGTCTGCTTCTGTCTCTCCCTTTGCTGCTTTCACTGCTTGTGCTCTCTCTCTCTCTATCAAATAAATAAATAAATAAAATATTAAAAAGGAAAAACAACAACAACAACAACAAAAATCACACATGAATCACATAGCCCTAAAATCCAACTGTGTCCGGAGAGTCTGCAAAGTTAGATTTTGGTGCTGTTCCTTTCTCTGATAACTTTACTAGGGTTTTTTTCCAAGACTTTGGTTTATATAAACAGAGGAAGAAGTTTATCTATCAGTCTTCATGTGTAAACTAAATGAAGGAAGAGGGAAGTCTAACTCTTACTGTGCTAGAGAAGCCCTCCTCCACACAATTATTCCATGCAGGGAAAACAGTCGCAGAGTACTCTAACTGCAAGGGGCTCTCAGCTCCTGAGCTGCAACCTCCCATAAGCTCTGCAGCTGGAAAGCCACTCACTTAAATATAAAACTTGGGGTATTAGCCGGGGAGAGAAGTACATTCCAAGTAGCATGACAGCTTAGGAGACCTGCTTCCTATGCTTTAAATATGTCCGAGGGACCTGATCGGACATGTACGGAAATAACAAGCACACTACACATTAAATATGTATTCAGCACTCTCACACACGTTTATATGGAGAGCCCCCTAAACACAGCATTATCCATAAATACAAAGTTGAGGCTTTTTCACTTCTGCAGAAAAGGAATATCAGGGTCTGCACTTCACAAGAGTCGAGGGATAAAGAGCAGTTTCCGGTCATCCTGCCCAAGTTGGACTCTGCTCTTTACAGCTTCTAAGCTTTGGTGTTTTTCACCAGTAAGCTGAGGCTCACAATAGGATCTGCCTCACAAGTACGTTATAAGGATTAAACAAAAGAATATACACTGACCACCGAACAGAGCCTGACACATGGCAAACCCACCGTGAATATGAGCTACTATTCTTAAAATAATATTAAAATAGGCTCTTGTGTTTCCCTGTAAATATTTATTTCCTCTTTCTAACCAAACGTCTCTTGGCAACTAAGAGGCACCTCTTCAATTTCCTCGATGACAATTAATGTCAAAAGCTGGCAGGCAAATTATAGGGAATTTATAATAACAAATAATGAGCCACATTATTTCCATGGAAGCCTACAATTATTTCAATTCAACAAATGCTCATTGAGCCCTGGCTGAGCATTGCTAGGCTGTTCGGTGGATGAGAACATGAGCAAAGTCCAATCCCTACCCTCAGGAAGCTTTCCATGTGGCAGAAGCATAAAAATAAAGCTGGGAACAACAGAGAAAGAGCAAAGCACACTGTATTGGTTTCCTAGGGCTACCATAACAAAGCACCAGAGGGCATAACAAAGCAAAGAGGGCAGCTTGCCACAGAAACTGATGCTCTCACAGTTCTGGAAGCAGTCTGAAATTGAGGCATTAGCAACACCTCGCTCCCTCTGAGATTCTGAATAGAATCCTTTCATACCTCTTCCTAGCCTCTGCTGGTGGCTGTCAATCGTTGATGTTCCTTGGCCTACAACAGATGCCTCAATCTCTACCTCTGTCATCACAGGGCCTTCTCCCTATGTGTCTATCTTCACACTATCTTCCTATAAGGTCACCAGTCATATGGGTTTGGGGTCCACCCTAATGACCTCATCTTAACTTGATTACATCTTACAAAGATCCGCTTTCCAAATAAGGTCACATTCACAGGTACTATGGGCTGGGATGTCAATATAGCATATCAAGGGACATGATTCTACCCATGACAACTAATACCAGCCTAAACAAAGACTGGTTTCTATAAATCCCACAGTATCAACGAAAGGGTGTCCTGTCTTTTCAGTAAGGACATCCCACCTACATGATGTAACCATAACCAGGCATGACCCCCAGGTCTCTTTCATTTGTTTTGTTTTGTTTTGTTTTTGTCTGTAGAATGAAGTGGTTGGACTACAAGCACTCTAACTTCTAGATGCAACGTTCTGTGATTTAATCAGCAACCTAGCACAGTCTTGATTAGCCTCAATATTTATTTCACTTGGTAATGTTGATTTACAAATCTATTTCATTGTTTGTAAGTTTGGGGTGATTGGATTAATTTTTCTTAGTCCACGCTGCAGGGACAGGCTGTTCCTTTCTTTCCACATGCATGAGGAATTTCAGTTAGTCACGCATAAGAAGTCTTTGTGACACTTGGCTAGGAAGGCCAAGTGTCCATCTGTAATAAGAACAAAGATATTGAGTATTTTCGGTGCCTTTATATTGTGATAACCTCTCCGCATGAATCTTCACAACCTCTATGGTTGATTCTATTATCAGCATCCCAATTTACACGAGAAAACTAAGGACTAGAAAGGTTAGATTAACAACCAAAGTCACAAAGTTTGTAGTAAAATGGGTGTTTAAACTAGACAATCTGACTCTACATCCACAGTGCTTTACTACATCACTACCCCAAAAGTGGTCCTTGAATCCGCCTCAGGAGAACCTGGGCACTTGTAAGAAATGCAGAATCCTAGGCCCCAGCCCAGATCTCCTGAGGCTGAATCTACATTTTAACCACATCCTCAGTGATTCATATGCACATTAAAATCTGAGAAGTGGCACTATGCTAACCAGGGCCAACCTCCCTCTAAAGTTGACTCTAGAAAGTAGACCAATAGAAAACCAGTACCAACACTGACTGTTCTAATGCCCATCTTCAATAACTAGGCTCAAAAGAATTGTGATTAATTGGATGCAAACTATGATCTCTCTGATTTTACTTCTGTCTTTTCTCCATATGGCACCCAGTATTTTCATAAAATAGAAATTATATCACAGCATAAAAATCCAAAAAAATAAATACAGAATTAAATATGAAAACATACAGAAAAACATAAACAACATTCCATTTTTATGAATTAACCATTTGATATACCTCTATAATTTTTACTTAAACTTTTATTATCTCTCTTTTTGATCACATCATCATATGACAATAATTTTGTGATATCATTTCCTATAGAGAGAACAGAAAGATAATTCAATCTTCAAGCATGGTTGGCTACATTTTTTCTTAGTATTAATGTTTTTGTATTGATAATTTAACATACAACTTCATACACAAACAGATTATTATACACTTATAGATTTGTGCCCTACAAACACAAAAAGTTTAGTAAGTTCTATTTTTCATATTTCTGATCTAAAAAGAAGAAAAATTATTGGACATTTATAATTGTTTATATTTTATATCCTGACAGATAAGCATCAATAAAGACCAAATCTTCTGCTTAGTATTTTATGCATCTGATGTCTAGGATGACTTTTCCATGAGTTATACACATATACAATTTCATATACATCACACATACAAGACTTCAAATCTTTTTTTTCTCTTCCACTACCTACTTACTTCCAGACCTGGGTGCTATAGGATACATTCTTACTGCAATGCAAACCTCTGGCCCTGTACTTTCCTGTTATTATACCAGGTAAGGTGGTACTTATACCAAGGTGGCTACCAACAACATAACTACATACAGAAATAGTTATGGGCCATATAATTACATTTCACAAATAAAAGTATCCCTGCTCAAAGTCCTCAGAGTCAGATCCCCAAAATGACTACAGCCACTCCAAAGCCACTCCACAACAGGGAGTGTGACAGAAGGGAAGTCAATGTGGAAAAAGACAGGGGTCCTCAACAATTGAAAGTTGTCTAGAACCATGACCATATAAATGTACTGCTAGGGTTCCTCCCAGGTCCTTGAAAAGACTCATGCAAATAAGAGGTCCTGAAGTTTAAGCTTCATTAGTTTCATGGTACATCTGCCTCTATCCACTACTTAAAAACCAAAACAAGGGGCACCAGGGTGGCTCAGTCAGCTAAGTGTCTGCCTTCAGCTCAGGTTATGATTTCAGCGTCCTAGGATTGAGCCCCATATTGGGCACCCTGCTCAGCAAGGAGTCTGCTTCTCACTCTCTCTCTGCTCCTCCCTCTGCTTCTTCTCTTTCTCTCTCTCTCTCAAAAATAAATAAAGTCTTTAAAAACAAAATAAGCTCCAATATTCAATGGTTTTCCATTGCTGTTATGATAAAAAAAATTGAAGATGACACAACAAATGGATAGAAAGTCTATGCACATGGACTGGAAGAACCAATATTGGTTAAAATGTCCATACTAGTCAAAGCAATCTACAGATTTCAATGCAATCCCTATAAAAATACCAATAACATTTTTCACAGAACTAGAAAGAATAATCCTAAAATTTGTATGGAACCACAAAGGGCCCTGGAAGAGCCAAAGCAATCTGAGAAAGAAGAGCAAATCCCAGATTTCAAGATATACTACAAGGCTATAATAATCAAAACAACATGGTACTGGCACAAAAATAATACATAGGTCAGTAGAACATAATAGAGAATCCAGAAATACAGTCACATTAATGGTCCTACTTACATGGTCAATTAATTAATCTACAACAATGGAAGCAATATATACAATGGGGAAAAGACAGTCTAGTCAACAAAAAGGTGCAAGGAAAACTGGACAGCTACATGCAAAAGGATGAAACTGGATCACTTTCTTACACTATACATAAAAATAAACTCAAAATGGATTGAAGACCTAAATGTGAGACCTGAAATCATAAAACTCCTAGAAAAAAACATAGGCAGTAATTTCTTTGACATCAATCATAGAAATATTTTTCTAGGTATATCTCCTCAGGCAAGAGAAACAAAAGCAAAATTTAACTACTGGAACTTCACCAAAATAAAAAGCTACTGTACAGCAAAGGAGAACTTCGAGAAAACAAAAAGGCAACCTACTGAATGGGAGAAGATATTTGCAAATGATATATTCAATAAGTGGTTAATATCCAAAATATATAAAGAACTTACTCAATACAATGCCAAATAAATAAATAATCCAATTAAAAATGGGTAGAGGACCTGAGTAGATGTTTTTCCAAAGATGACATACAGATGGCCAATAGATGCATGAAAAGATGCTCAGCATCACTAATCATCAAGGAAATGCAAATGAAAACCACAATGAGATACCATCCTACAACTGTCAGGATGGCAAAGATTGAAAACATGAGACATTATGTTAGTGAGGATGTGGAGAAAAAAGAACCCCTGTACACTGTTGATGGGAATGTAAATTGGTGCTACCACTGTGGAGAACAGTATGGAGGTTCCCAAAAAAATTAAAAATAGAAATATCATATGACCCAGTAATTCCACTGCTATTTACCCAAAGAAAAAACCCACAAATTTGAAAATATATATGCACCAATATGTTTATTGAAGTATTATTATAATAGTTAAGATATGGAAGCAACCCAAATGTCCATCCATAGATGGCTAATGATGATGTGGTATAGATATACAATGGAATATTACTCAGCCATAAAAAAGAATGAAATCTTGCCATTTGCAACAACATAGATGAACCTACAGTGTAAAAATGCCAAGTGAAGTAAATCAGTCAGAGACAGATAAATATCATGATTTCACTCATATATGTAACTTAAGAAACCGAAAAAAATAAAGAAGAAAGACAAACAAAAAACCAGACTCTTAAAAACAGAGAACAAACTGGTGGTTGCCAGAGGGAAAGTTGGGGGCAAGGGGAATATAGGTGAAATAAAGGGGATTAAGAGCAAATTTATCTTGATGAGCACTGGGCATGGACAGAATTGTTAAATCCTTTAGATCATAAATCTGAAACTAATATAACATTATATGTTAATTATGCTTCAATTTTTAAAAGGAGGAAAAAAAGAAAAATAGAAACCAAAATAAAATGAGATCTTATATGCAATGGTTTTCTCCTGCTCTTATGGTAAAATCCAAACTCTTTACCCTGGCCAATAATATCTTCAACCTCATTCAACGTCATACTCTACCATGCTAACCACTGTCCAATCTTTCAGACTTCTTTTCTATTTCTCAAATACACAGAGTTTTTTCTGTTTCCTGGATTCCTGTTCCTTTTCCTGAAATGTTTGTGTTCTCCCTCAGGTTATGACAGAATCATTGACCAACTGGAATCTCATTGGCTAATGAGAGATGCCTTGTCCAATGTCTCCTCCTATCCCCAGCAGAGCCTTTGTTCAATTGATTGGGAGAGGAGTATACAGGCCCAACTTTGCCCAACTGGAGGCAACACTGATGGGTCACCTCCCACTCTCACAGGGTGGCCTGAGGCCTTTGTTGAGAATGTGTCATAGCCCAACTTCTCCTTCTGCCCAATCCTGCTTCCTTTTCTCCCACACGGGTTGGAATCTCTACCTTAGAGTCTGTTTTTCAGGGAATTCAAACTTTGATAGAGAGGCTAATCTACCACTGATTAGTTCCATTATTCAAGTATTTGATTTCCTTTTAAATTGATGCAAGAAATATATTTAAAGTCACAATTTTATTCTTTTTGACAAAGAAAATTATTTGCTTATAAAATTGTCTTGCCTGAGAAAGTACTAAAGTAATCATAGTAAAAAAAGGAGATTGGTAAGAAAGAAGTCCAAACTGAAGTATTTTTTATTAAGTAGTCCAAAACGTGGCCAGATTTCACCTACTATAAGGGGGAAATACAGTTTTTATTTTACAAAGACACTAGTGAAAGTCATGTTTAACTTGGTTGAAATTTTTACTCTTAGCCTTAAATTCCTGAGTCATATGTCAATTCTTATTTGAAAAAAAAACACAAAAAAAACAAAAAACAGAGGAGTACCTGGGTGGCTCAGGGGTTGAGCACCTGCCTTCAGCTCAGGTCGTGATCCGGGGTCCTGGGATCAAGTCCCACATCAGGCTCCCCACAGGGATCCTGCTTCTGCCTCTGCCTGTGTCTCTGCCTCTCTGTGTCTCTCATGAATAAATAAATAAAATCTTTAATAAAAAAAGAAAAGAAACCAGAAAAAGTATGAAATTGGTTCTTATGAAAGCCAAGTATCTTCCTATAAGGTTAAAGTAAAGTGCACTAAGGTTGCATTTGGTAAATATAATCTTGAAGCCAGATTTAGCAATAGAACACAAGAAATATCAAACTCCAGAAGGCAGCCTGCTCAATCCATCAAAGCCATTTCAAAGCTAACTGAAGTGATCCTTCTATATCCTTCATGGTGTTTGCAAGCCAAAGCAGGTCACACTTGGGAATTAATGCAGTTGATATGCACTATCGATGATAAAAGCCTCCATTAAGACAGCAAGGAGTAATTAAGGAAACATATACACGTGATCAATACTGAGATTATCCCAACTCCTTGAAGAGTCATCAACATGTTTCGAATAAAACCACATATTTGGTGGTTTTGCTCTGGTAAATATCTTTACAGAGATCAATTAACATATTTAGTGCCAGACTAGCTAAAAACACGGGGACTGTAACTTTCATATATTCCACCCACAGGAACCCCTGAGGGAGACAGGAAACTGAGTCAATCCGGAAACCCTTTGCTGAGCATTGTTCTGGGCTGACATGGACCACACTCCATTCTGTGACATTAAAGGCAGTCTAGCATTGTGGTTACGAGCATGGCATTGGTAACCAAGCTAGTCGTGTTCAAATCCTGACTCTCCACATACTGGATCCTGAAGCAAAAGGAAAAACGTATGCACTTCTCAAGATATCTTCTCACATGCAAAATATATACATTTTTCAGAATATCCTCTCATATTGTGGACCAAGGGGAAAAAGCTAATGGGACTTCAATAATGAAAGAACATGACAATAATAGAGCCCCATCTAGCCCAATCTGACCTTAGGCCAGGGTCTACCCTCATAGACCCACTTCAGGATTGGGGGGACGCGAGACCAGATTGGAAGGGTCGGTTTCTGCTCCACAGTGATGCAGGGTGGCACATGGAACAAACAGCCACAGCCAGGCTTTGTTCACAATTTTGATGTTTTGTTCATCACAGACTTTACTCATTACTTGGATTTTTAAAGATAGTACATTAACAGTATTCTTTACGTTGGTTACTGCGTTTTTTGGTGCCTGAGGCAGGCGCATGAACACTCCCTCAGCCCTGCTGACAGTAAGCCTAGGCCCCCTCCCTGCCAGACCAGGTCCAGCATTGCTTTTGGTCTCCTGGGCCACCTGGAGAATCCAATTTCCCACATTGGGCAAGAGCCACCAAGCAAAGTCTAGACTGGGTGCTAGCTCACATGAAAATAGTCCCACTTTTTTTTTTTTTTATCAGACTTTAAGTGGTTCCTTACTTTCTTGATAGCTCCTTGGTGCATTCAAAGGGATGTTTTTAATATTATTCAGCTGTCTTCATTGTATCCTACCAGAGACTCATTCCTTGACTTTTTTAAAGTCCTGATCAATACCATGGAATTGATTTTACCATCCATAGTTTGAAAGACACTGTTCCAGGATAACTACTAAGAGTAACCATGGCAAGTATAACTTCCAAAGGAAAAATAAGTTCAGAAAAATAAAACCAACCAATCCAAAAGGTGAGAAATGAGACATAAAAAGAAGAGAGAAACTGACAAAATATATAGAAATCACAAAATAAGATAGTAGAAATAATTATAAATGTCATTAATGACAATAAATATAAGTAGACTGGACTCTCTAATATATTATTGCCAGACTGGATTATTTTTAAATCTAGGTATGTGATGTTTACAACAACATATCAAAAACATAAACACATACAGAAAGTTGGAAAATCAAAGAATGAAAGAGAAGTTAGGAAAAACTAACCAAAAGAAAGCTGTTATAACTGCATTAATATCAGATAAAATAAATTTTAAAGCCAAAAGCAATACTAGAGATTTTAAAAGGCCACTTTCTATGATCAAGTGGTCAATTCACCAGAAAAATCAATGCTATACTGGTATGCATGTAATAACATGAATGCAAAGTATATAAGCAAAAATTGATAGAACTATGAGTGATCCTCATCATAGTAGGAAATTTAATAGATCTGCTTGGTAATGAACTGATCAAGCAAGATCAGGTAAGTGAGGAAATATCTGAAATACTTAAAGAACACTATCAAAATGTCAGTTCTAATGAACACAAAACTCAGACATAAAGTAATACCTGTGATTTTCTCGCACATACGAGATATTAACAGAAACTCATTCTGTGCCAGGTTGTTAATAAATCACAAATATCATGCATCCAATCACATTTTTTTGATAAAAAGGCAACTGTTAGAAATTAAAGATAAAATAATTAGAAAGTCCATTCATTTAGGAATTTAAAAACAGTCTTCTGAATGAAAGCATAATGGAAATTAGAAATTTTGTTCCACTGAATGGAACAAAAATGAGATATATATACACTTTAAAGATGCAAATAAAATGATAAAGGAAAATGTATAGCCTCAGATAGTTACATTAGGAAACAAAGGCCCCAAATTAATAAATCTACTTCTAAATTAAAAAGTCAGGAAAAAAAAAGCAGTTTAAGTCCCAAAAAGGTATAAAGAAGAGAATAATAAATATAAGAAAATTTCCCTAAAACATAAAGTAAAGGTATAGTATAGAGAATCAAGGAATCAAATATATGCTACCAGAAAAGAATAATTCAACAGACAAACCTTTGAAAAAGTCAGTCAAGCAAACAGAGGAAGAAGGCATCAATAAAGAACATACTGATTGAAATATTTTATAATGACATAACTGAAGACACAGTGCAGATTAACAGGATAGGAAATATATCTTAAGCACAATTTATGCCAGTACCATCCCTGGAAAGCACAAGTTATCAAAACTACTCCAAAAATAAATAGAAAATAAAAGTACATTCTACAGTTTATTAATCAAATTGAACCAGAGCTTAAAATTAATCATTCATACACATGTGCATATATCACTAGGCCAACATATAGGTCATTTTTACCAAACATTCAATAAACATAAATTCAAATTTTATACAAACTTTTTTAAATGATAGGAAAAAAGCAGCATGCCCCAATTCATATTAATACCAAAGTAATGACAAAATCAGGAAAGGACACCAAGAAAAGCTAAAATTATGGGGAATGTCACTCATGAAAATAGATCTATCAGCATATTTTCAGTTTAGTAGAAAAAAAAAAAACATGATTTTTTCCAAAGATGCAGATATATCATTAAATAAGACAATATCTATTTATAATGAAAAATTACTTGACAAATTAGTAATGAAAAGGGAATATCAATATCCTGATAAAAGACATATGCAAAATTACCCAGGGAGTAACAGTTAATGGTAAAATGTTTAAAGATGTCCTTTACTATCAGGAGCAAGGTAACTTGCAAACCATTGTTGCTTTTATTCAGTATTGCATAAGAGGTCTTAGCTAGTACTGCAGCACAAGAAAATTAAAGCCCGTAAAAACTAGGAAAGAAAACAAACAAAGCTCATTATTTACAGATGGTATAATTTCTTCATGCAGTAAACAGCAAAGAATCAACAGATATTTAGATTAATAAATGTGGTTATAGAATTGCTGGGATTAAACTTAATATGCATTAATTGAGATAATCTTATTTGTTGTAACAGATGTATCTCAGCAGCTTAAGAAAATAAATAATGCATTTCTCATCATGTATAGCTAATTCAATGGGAGCAGATGAGAAATAGTGTTCCACTCTGCCCAGTCACTTGCAGACCCAGTTGATCAAAATGTCATCCTGGTGGAGATGTGGCTACCCAAGCCTTGCTGGCATCAACGTCCAACAACGCACAAGGAGTGGGGGCTGTAGAGGAGGTTTCATGGGTCAGACCTCAACTGGCCGTACATCACAGTTGCCCACATCCCATTTGTCAACAACCCGTCATATGGCCACATCTGATTGGAAAGACTACCAGGAAGAAAAACGCATGTTGAGGAAGAAAGGGAAACACTTCAGATGAAAACCAAGGTTGTCTCTGCCACATAATAAAAATTGTATAATTACACCCAACAGAAGTTTAAAAATTAGTCTTTAAACAAGATATCAGAGGCGCCTGGGTGGCTCAGTGTTTGAGGGTCTGCCTTTGTTTGGTTCAGGGCGTGATCCCGGACTCCTGGGATCGAGTCCCACATCAGGCTCCTTGTGGGGAGCCTGCTTCTCACTCTGCCTGTGTCTCTGCCTCTCTCTGTGTCTCTCATGAATAAATAAATAAAAATCTTAAAAATAAACAAGCTATCAGTGACGATAGCAACAAAAGTATAAAGTACCAAGGAATTAATCAAACCAAAGGCGTACAAAACCTTTTTGAGAAAGGTTTCAACTTTTTTTGACAAACCTTAATAAACAGAGGGATATCCCATGTACCACAAATGAGAAAAGAACAGTATCATTAAGATATCACCTCTTCTCACATTCATCTATAGCTTTAATGCAATCAAGTCAAAACACTAACAGAGTTGTTGATGGTACTTGACAAACTAATTCTAAAATGGATATGGGAAAGCAAAAACAAACAAATAAAAAAACTCACCTAAGAATGCCAAAACACCCTCACAGGAGAATATGCAAAGGACTTCCCCAGCCCCCATGAGAATTAATTATAAAACAATAATAAATAGGACAATGTGGAACTGATATAGTGTTAGATAGTCAGACCAATGGAATAAAATAGAAAGGCCAAAAATAATCTGCCCTTATCAAAAAGATTCACTTATGACAGAATAAAGAGGGACATGGAAAAATCAGTGTGAGCACGGAAACTATGTAATAAATGGTACTTGAACATTTGGTTACCTGATGGTTGAAGAGTTTTTTAAATTGGATCCTATCCCTCACCATACAAGAAAAGATTAGTAGCTGGCATATGTAAAAGGCTCTTACAAATCAATATGAAAAAAAGACCAAAAAACTCAATATAAAAATGGGCAAAAAGCATGATGAGACATTTCATAGAAAAGGAAATATACATGGCCCAAAAATATGTGAGAAATGTTCCATTGTATCTATAATCAAGGTAATAAAATTTAAAACCACAATGGGATACTATTTCACACCTATCAGATCAGCAAACACTTTAAGTGTGGAACAAAACATACTTTCATACAGTGTTACACTGTTGTTGGGAGTTTAAACTGGTATCATCATTTTAGAAAATGATTTGCCATTATTAACTAGTAGCATATTGTATAGGTAAAGACCGGGGGGTAGAAATCTAAGCCCCGGTTTACCTGTGATAACATCAGCCAGTAATAACAGAAACTGTGATGGAATCTACTTATATCAGTAGCTCACACCAATGCCTTGGTTTAATGTCTTCAAATAGGGCAAGAGTTGTAGCACAGTGGTTAAGTGAGTGGCTTTGAAATCATATTGCCTGGGTTTAAACTGGACTCTGGCCACTTACTACTAGTCGTGGGCCTTTGCAGAGTGGTTAGGCTCTTTGTCACTCAGTTTTACCATCTCTAAATGGGGACAGTAAGCTTGAACATTTAGTAAATGCTATTATGATTACTAATTCTTTTAAAACCACTGAAAATGAGGATGAAAATAGAAGGGACAGGACCTACTGAGAATACCCAGAGTTTACTTATCTTCTGGGTTCTCTGTCCCCTCGAGACTACCCTGAAGTTGCCATCTCAAGCAAAGGCCAAGGTTGGTATATCTTTATTTTCCATCTAGAATATAGCATGTTCCTAACAATTTAATGCAAGTCAGAAAAAACCCCACAGATTCCATGTCCCGCTTCCAAGCATAAATGAAGAATATGAAGTCTCTGCTATTTTAAAAGCTAATTACTAGTAAAATACTTTCAGATTCACATTTCCTGTGAAATAAAATTCTGCCTTTGAAATAAAGGTCTCTGGCAGAGCTATTCAGCAACACCTTTGTTCCAAGCAGGGGTTCTCTTTCTGTACAGAACACACTGTACCCTACTCAGAGAATGACTGATTTAGTTTTTAAAGAGGAGACAATTAAAGCATATAATTTTTAACACACATTTATAAATATCTACCCCATATCTACTGAAGAGATATGGATTCTGTTGGTGAGTTCTTTCATTTTTTAAAATTTTATGGTGAATAAATTAAATAAGATGTGTAAAGATACCCAGTTTGGTGCATGGAATTGAGAACAATAAACAAAAAAACCTCAACCACAAATAATCTATATTTGATGACAGGTTTTTAGACCTTAACATCATTAAATTGCAGCTCCTTTGGAAGAATATTTTTTACAAATATCTTCAAAGATTCCATATGTTTAATTTTTTTCAATGTTTAATTTTGATCCTCTTTCTATATGTATCCTTTTGGTTCTTTTCAAAAAGCTAGGTTAGTTAGAGAATAAGAAAGAATATAAAAGAAAAAACTATGAAGAGCTTTTATATTTCTTAATAATTATTTTTAAAAAGACTCTATTTATTTATTTATAAGAGACAGAGAGAGAGGCAGAGAGCTAGGAAGAGGGAGAAGCAGGCTCCCTGCGGGGAACCTGATGTGGGACTCGATCCCCAGGATCACGACCTGAGCCAAAGGCAGGTGCTCAATCACTGAGCCACCTAGGTGCCCCCGCCCTTCCCCCCCCCTTTTTTTAATGTTTCCTAATAATTCAACATCATTCCAAGTTGTCATGAGTCAGACCTGGTACCTGGTACCATCCAAATAATAAAAAGCACTACATAAAGTTGAATAGGATGGCTTTGAACTCATCATTTTGCAGTTTCATGTGTCCGTTTATGCAACTGCACAAACTTTCAAATTTTTCTAGATAATTTTGTGTCAAGAAACAGAACATGTTCTCTTCCCTTCCCAGTAAGAAAAACGTGGAAAGAATAGTCCTCATTTGCCATCTCCCTTCCTTCAACTCTGATTTACTCTTTATTTTAGAAAAGCATTATGCATTAGTTGAGACTTAAAAAGGTACATAAAATAAAAGACAAATGCCCATGTTCCTACCTCCCAGCTTAAAAACAAGATAAGTACACCCTAGGGGAAACCCCTATGAATGTGTCTAGATCACATAATTCTCCCTCCTGAATCTGAACTATACCATTCTTGTGCATCTTTTTGTAATTTTATGTATATATCCTCAAACCACATGTAATACTGTTTTGAATTTTTAGCTTCATATAAATGATGTCATACAATATGTATTCTCCTGCAACTTGCTTTACTCCTTCAGCATTATGTATGAGAGTTATCCATGCTCACATACATAGCTTACATTCATTTTTTCACTGCTGTGTAGCATTCTACTGTATGAATAGACTATAACTTATGTCCTGATTTGTAAATACTATAAATACCCATTTACTGTCATGAGTGGACATTAGTTATTTCCAGTATTTTTTTTAAGATTTTATTTATTTATTCATGACAGACACAGAGAGAGAGAGGCAGAGACACAGGCAGAGGGAGAAGCAGGCTCCATGCAGGGAGCCCGACGTCCGACACGATCCCAGGTCTCCAGGATCACACCGCGGGCGGCACTAAACCACTGGGCCACCAGGGCTGCCCTGTTTCCAGGTTTTTATGCTAAATCCTCTCCAATCTTTGACACTGTCCGCTTGTATGTTTTACCAGTCTGCTATCCCACTGTGACTTAATTTGTGTTTCTCCAATTACTAGTACCATTAAGCCTTTTTCTTTGAAGTTTCTTTGAGTTTTCTGAAAATTATTCTGCATACCAATCTTTTTTTTAGGGGGAAATTTTTTTTCATTTTTAACATAGTCAAATATATCAAACCTTTTCTTCACAGCTTAATAAATTCTTCCTTACTCTGAGGTCATAAAGATCTCTTCCTAAATTTTCATCTATAATGATTTTGCCTTGCAAATTATGTCACTGAGCATTGATTTTTGTATATGGAATGAAGCAAGACTCCAATTTCATTTTGTTTTTCTCTCGAGAATAATGGAATGCTACACACCATTTACCGACTCATATGTCTTTTCCCCACTGGTCTGCAGTGCCCACTCAGACATCAATTTTCTATATGTACTGGCCTCCTCATCTTTCCTTCCAGGTTAAGTTTCTTTTTAGTTGCTGTGAATCCCTTAGCACTTCCCTCTAGAAGATTCAGTGAGTAATAATCTTCCTTGGAAATGTATGACACTAGTTGGTTTTTCCTGCATAACCTATAAATGGATACACAGCTTCATTCTCCTCTAGTATTGTGAGAATATTTCATTGTCTCTGTTTCTATGAACTCAGAGATCACAAGTGAGAAGTCAACTGCCCCTGTGATTTGTTCCTTTATAGGTAATCTGTTTTACCTCTTGTAGCTTTATATTGTTTCCACTTTATCCTTGAAGTTTTGTAACTTTGGTATAATGTTTCTAGATGTTGTATTTATCTTGCTTGGGGTCCTCCGTGCTTTTTCAAACTTAACTCTAAAATACTTTGGATAATTCTTTTTATTATCCTTTCTCCACCATTGCTCTTTACTTCCTGCTTCTAGAACTTCTATTAGCTGTGTATTGAAGCATCTCATCTGATCCTCCATCTTTCTTCTTTCCTTTTTCATATTTTTCAGCCCTTTTATTTCTGTTTCTGCATTTTGTGTGGTTTCATCAGGTGTATTTTACAATTCACTAATTTTCTTTTCATCTGCATCCACTCAACTGTTTAATCTATCTAAGAATCTTTATTTTACTGACAATATCATTGTTTAAAAATGTTTGCATGCTGGGGCACCTGGGTGGTGTGGTCGGTTAAGTGCCTCTTGGTTTCTGCTCATGATCTCAGGGTCGTGAAATGGAGCCCCCTGTCAGGCTCCAAGCTCAGCATGGAATCTGCTTGAGACTCTCTCCCTCTCCCTTTGCCCCTCCCCTTTCTAAAATAAATAAATAAATCTTTAAAATAAATAATAAAATATTGGGATGCTTCAAATCTACATGCTCTTTTTCCCAAAGAAGTCCAGTTCCCAAAGAAGTCCCCAGTCCCAAATGTCCCCTTTGAACATTCTGAACATTTAATTTAGAGTCTGAGGGATTGCATCATTTGGTGTTAAAGTGTTGTTCCCATGTTGTTGGGTCTCCTTGGTACTATGAACCTTCTGAGCCTGTCTTCAGCATCACTGTCTTCTGGGGAAGTCTCTGTGCTGTTTTCCATTCAGGAATTTCTTTTCCTGTCCAGCATCCATGGCAGATGGAGTAATCCCAACTTCCTTATGAGGCCAGTGGGTGGAGTTGATCAGAACCACAGCAAGACAGTTCTTTCTCTGGGTCCTGGCTCCCCACTAGATAGGGAAATTACAGACACAACTCCCACCCCCAGTCAGCTTTATAAACCCACTGACTAAGGTATGTTTCCTGCCCTGGAAGATGAGTGGATTGTTTGCAGCATCCTTGACCTTGTATATTCACAGTCTACATGCTCACCCTTGGGAAATTCACTTACCTCCTTGGGATAAATAGCAATGTTAATGTGTCAACTTCTGTTCACTACTGTAGCTGAGTTCTCTCCCAGTAAGCAGAGAACATCCCCTAGAGTTCTGCCAAGTATTTGGCAAAATGTGAATTTTTACCACCATTTCTGTGTTTGTAAATAGAAGGTGGATATTTCCCAATCCAGCTCATTCAACCATTCCTGAATGCGACTCTTCTTTCTTCTTTCCTCAGCTTTCCCAGTCTCCAGGTTGTCCTTTTGTTTCATGTTCATGGGCTTTCTTTCTCTATTCCTGGTGTTCTCTTTTTCTGCTCACACTACACATCATGGTCTTCAAGCTTCTAACCCTGGCCCTCTTATGTGCATAATCAAACATGTTTACCCTTGGGAAATACATTCAATTCCTCAGCAAAAAGAGTAACATACTAGGGGTGCCTGGATGGTGGAGTAGGTTAAGTGTCTGACTCTTGGATTTTTTTCAGGTGGTGATCTCAGGATCATGAGATAGAGCCGTGCATCAGGCTCCACACTCAGCGAGGAATCTGCTTAAGATTCTCTCTCTCTCTCTCTCCCTCTGCCCATCCCTCACTCTCTAAAATAAATAAATAAATATTAAAACAAACTAACAAAAAGAGTAACATACTAATGACCAGCAAATCTGAGCCAGATTTGTCTCCTGAGATCTACTGCATACATTTTCCACCCACTGCTCATATATGCACCTGGGTGCTTCAGTCCCAACACATCCAAAACAAACCCATGGTTGATATCACAGAAAGCTTTACTTATTCTCACACTTCTCATCCTCTTGGTGAGACATGTTCATGTAAGCTCAGGCACTGAAGCCCAAAACCTGGGTAATACTATAAATTTACCCTTGCTCTCAGTGATTACATCCAATCAGCAATAAACCTCTACATATTCTAGCCATTTGGCAACTCTCCTGTCCAACCTCTCTGCCCCACTTCCATGATGGTGGCCTGAGTTCTGGCCCTGAGTCACCCCTCTGGATTGCTATAACAGTGGCCCAGAAGATCTTCCAATATGCTTTGGTCTTTTCTGACTTTTGTAAATAATTACTGTCAAGAACTAGATCATGATATTTTCTTATTATTTCTATTATTGTGGAACAAAGAAATCATCAAAACGAACTTGAAAATAGTGTGCTCATTTCTGGTCATTTCTGGTCTGATATGACTTCTGGATAGCAGCCCAAGATTCAGCCTTCCTCAACTTTGTACTAAAATATAAATGACACTCAGAAAGAAAAAAAAAAAAAAAGAATGAAAACAAAGACTGTCAGACATCCTATTGCCAGACTATGGGAGGAAATTCCACTAACAAAATTTATAGGACTGAAATGAACATTAAATTCCATGGATGTCATGGAAACATGCCATGAGTCTTGAAAAAGCACAGGCAGACCTGCAAGGCGCATAGAAAGGCATTGTTCCTCTTCTACTGCCTTCCTTAGGGCTCAAGGGTCCAGTCGGTAGCAACCAGGACCCGGGGCAACCAACTGCTTCTGCAGATAATAGGTGTTGATGCAACCTCAGGATCATTTACCTCCTTTCCAACAGAGCCTCTGTGCCTGCCCCAAGTAAAGTGACACCAAAAACCCTAGAGAATAACCATACAGACCTAAGATGGACACTAAAAACTGGGCTAGCCCCCCTGCTAATCTCTCACTACCTCATCAGAATAGAATTCCACTAAACCATACTACTTTTACATACTAAAACTTACTAAGATTCTAATAATGGTAACCTTTCCTGGATAGACACTATCTACAGAATAGTCTCAACTGTCTTGCATGGCATTCAAAGTCTATTCTAGAGATTCAATGAACATTTATAATCCCTCTCATTTTATCTCCAAACATTAGGAACTCCAGCTACACAGTATTATTATACATTTCTAAATTATTTTCTGTGTTCTCCTATCTTCTTCTCTAGGTTTCCTTTGTTCCTTCTGCCTAGAAGAAACTCTTCCTTTAAAAATAAAAAAGATTTATTTATTTGAGAGAGAGAGAGAGAGAGAGAGCAGAGGGAGGGGCAGAGGAAGAGAGAGAAAGAATCCTCAAGCTGACTCTCCACTGAGCACAGAGTCCAACTCCACAGAGGGCTCAATCTCAGGACCCCGAGATCATGACCTGAGCCAAAATCAAGAGCCAGCCATTCAACCCACTGAACCACACCCCAGTGCCCCAATCCTCTTCCTTTTTAAGCCCACTGAAGCCTTCCCTATTATTATAATGACCATCTTCAAGGTCCAAATCCTTCACAAAGTCTTCCAAAATCCTTAAATTGAAATTAATCTTCCCTTCTCCTGTGTTCCTATAACATTTTCTTGGCCTATCTATTTTAATACTTATTTCTATCTACTTTATGGTGTTAGCTACATCTTTGCTTCTCCGTTAGGCTGTGGGTCTTTTTTTTTTTATTAGCCAAAAACATACCATAGTGTCTTGTGTATCAAAGACATGCAACATGTGTTGAATTAATTGTAGACAAGATGGAAAGGCCCTGCAGAGAGCTTCTTACTCATCTCAATTTTTACCACTCAATTTTATATTTATCTTTAAAACAATACCTGGCTTTTGCCACTGAGCCAAGTGGGAAGCTGAAAGGGAACTAAATTATGAATTTCCTTTGCTGTTTTGAAGAGGAAACCCATAGGTGACACCTTCCCTGAAAGGATAAAGGAACTAAACACCACAATGGGGATGGAGAGGGAAGGTCATGAAGCGAAAGGAAGTCTCATATCCTAATCTCCACAAGATGGTCCAGTTGCTGACCTCTCCCATTGCGTTAGAGTAATGCAATATGGCATGGAAGGTCAGCAGATGTTACAATGGTGGAAAAAGCAAGAATGATACAATTATAAATAACCAAGGTGCTCGATGGGTCCATCTCAATTTTCTCCTCTCTCCTTCTTTCAACCAAATGATAGAAAATTGCTGTTGATTTTAAAGCCAGTTATGTATTCATCACACAGTAATGAATCGACCATGTAAAACACCTTTCATAGTCATTTCCAACCTAGCCACTCTTATTGTGAAGTTGCTGTTCATTTTACACGGTCATCCCAGAGCTAAAATACTACAGAGAACTCGTCCCTTTGTGTTGGTCACAAGAATTATGCTTCCTTCATGGTTTTGGAAGGCACAGAAGTTGTGTTTTGCATTCCTCTTCTCACCAAATTCCAGAGCAAAACTGCTCTTGCTTTTCAGCCATTTATTTAACAAACATTAACTGAGTACTTGTTATGCTCCAAGCACTGTGCTAAGAGCTAGACGATGAGAAATGCAAGCATGGCCCCTGACCTCAGGGTGTTTACTTTCCCTTAGGAGACACAGATACCAAAAAATAACTTGCTAGATAAACATAAATATAACTGCTATGAAAGAAAGTCTTGTGGAAAGTACATGAGACTCTGCAACAAAGGAATTTGGGTTAGAAAGCTTTCCTAAAAAAGACATGCCCCTTGACCTTTGAAGGTTGAATCTGAGTTAAATGGACAGGCTGCAGGGAGGATGGGGAAAGGGAATTTTTGAGGCAGAGGGAAGTCGTGTACACAAAGGCTTTGCTGCCTGAGAAAAGGTGTTTATCAACAATGAGGAAAAACCAGCTTTACTAGCCAATCCTTGTGACCACAGCATCCTCTTCTCTCACTATCTGCAAGCGATTTAGTGACCAAGTTCCTGGGTTTTTTCATACTATTCTATTTAATAAAAGTTAATTATTTAGCAGTTTGAAAACCTTAAAATTGCAGACTGTTTTAAGAAGCAGGGTAATAGGGGTGCCTGGGTGTTTCAGTTGGTTAGGCATCTACCTTCAGCTCAGGTCATGATCCTGGGGTCCTGGGATGGAGCCCTGAGTTGGGCTTCTTGCTCAGCAGGGAGTCTGCTTCTCCCTCCCCCTCTGTGCTCTCTCTTGCTCTCTCTCAAGTAAATAAAATCTTTTAAAAAGAAGAAGAAGAAGAAGAAGGTGAGTGATAAGTATAAGACATAATATGAGGCAGGGAGAAAAAAAAAAAAGATGTGAACACCTGAGTGTGTCCTGAAATGTTTAAATTCAGTTTCTGTTTTTGTAACTCCTCCTTCTTCCCCTCCTCTTCCCTGAGCTCAGATGGATAGTCACAGGGTGGAAAACTTCCCTTCCTTTATTCTGCACTCTTCCTTCCAAATGAAAGGCAGCCATGCAGAAGCCAACTCAGAAAGGATTTCATCCCTCATTTTCCTTGGCAGTCTGTCACTGGACTTACTAACTAAGCTAATGAGGCATTCTGATACATTTTGCTTGAGGAGACTGTGATGGAAAACAGCATTATAAAAACTATATATATTAGATAACAGGTAGTTGGTAGGTTTTGCACATTTCTTAAAGTTTCCAGTGTGTTTTGCTGATTCAGAATGACTTTTAAACCATTATTTAATTCAATATTTTTACCTACTGGCCAGCATGCTCTGATTTCGGCCCTGGCACAGGCAATACATTAATCTCCGCCCCCCCCCCCCCCCATCCTGACATGCAGGATTGGTGCTACAGGTATTAATTCGCCTTTCACTTAAATTGGTTTTCTTCCTACCTTCACTGCATCCAACAATCTTGGGCTCACCATAACTATGTTTTTAGCATAATGTAAAATGGGGTCAAACCTCTCCTTCTTGAGCTGGGTTTAATAAATAAAAATAATAGCTGAGATTGATTACCCATTTAGACAACAAACTACAAAACCTAAGATGGATTGTGTAATTTGCAGCTCTATGACATGTATTAAATTTCCAGACGTAAGATAAATAATTCATGCAAATAACCAACAGAAGACACCCCAGGATGAAATTGTGTGGTTATCCATTTACAGCAGATGAAATAAATGACAAATTTCATTAACTCTTGACTTAGGATGTCCTATAAATACATTTTAACAAACCATTGCCTAACTGAAACTGGTTTACAAACCAAGGAAATTCTGTTATCTGTCTTATCAAGAGGTTTCCTTAATATCTAGACTCCTCAAATAGTAAACCCTGTGAGTACAGGTTTTTTTTTTTTTTTTTAACACTAAAGTCTACCTACCACATTAATTTAAGGAATCAAAGTCCCTCAGATAACTAAAGAAGGGGGGGGGGTGGAGAAACAAGCATGAAGAATATAAGCATGAAATTTTCTTCTTTGGTACCAGGAGAGCAGAACCCAGTGAATAAAATATGGAGTGAGAGTTGAACTTTGTTTAAACCCTGCCGTACTTAAACTGGTAAGCATAATCACTAACCCTTCAGCTTTCATAACTTGCAAGGTAGGAACAAAAAGTCCAGTTTATAGGGTGGTTTCATGGTTTAATTAGATTTGAGGACACCAGGATAATCCTGAGTCCTTTCAGGGATAATATATAAATAAGAGATAATGTGATTGTTTCTCAAGGCCCTTCATGAAGAACTGTGACCACTGGAGAGTGGTTAGGCCACTGAACCATCAAGAACAGGCTCTGCGACCAGGCAATATGGATCTCTGGGCCACAGGGATAGAAAGATGAGTCCTGCTGGGCCCTCAGAAGCTCAGAGAGTGCTGGAGT